>NW_006399882.1:4711369-4779446 GCF_000299155.1 Elephantulus edwardii | reverse complement strand
AATTTTTTTAAAAGAAATAGCACTTCCAAATTCTTACCTGGCATTGAGCCTGAGACGTGATATAATATTTGCCAGGCCCTTCTGCTGTGGAGGTGGTCATTTGAGTAAGTTCTAGGTAAAAGACTGTATGTGGAAGTAGTGGATACAGCTTTTGGGGAGTGCTGGCTTTTCAAGGGAAAGCATGTCTCTTTCCTGCTCAGTGGGATGTGGATGTGATGGTTGTGACTCAAGCAGCTAAATTAAACCGTGAGGGAAGGTTTGGTTTAAGAATAATAGAAGAAGAAAAATGGGCCTGGGTCCTTGATGACCAGTAACTCCCATACTAATCTTGGATTGCATAATTATAGACGGTGCTTATAAGAAAGAGATGGGAATAACCATCACATTTAAACAACTGTATTTGAGGTTTTCATTCACGCATTACTGAATCAATTCCTACTGGATTTTTAAAATTAACCACCCGACTACAAATGACTATATAGGATAAGGACCTCTGTTATTCTACTACTCAAGGATCAAGGGTTAATTTTTACTACTTGGACAGATTTGTTAGAATTCTCATTTTTAGCAATAGGTTGCATTCTGTACTCTTGATGACTGAAAATCTGAAACTGTCCTTTTAAGTTCAGGAATGCCATTTAGGGCCAGGATGACTTCATCTGAAACCTTGACTTTACATAAGTTATTAAAAAGAGGTGCATTTGATATAATAGTTATAAAAAGAGTACACCCCCCCACCTCCTTATACTCGCTTTACATCTCTGTGAATCTTCACCATTATCTATCTAGGAACAGCCTGGAGTATTTCAGGAATGTCATCACATACTGACTTCATCTTAAGAGAAAGCACATATGCTGTTTTGGAATGCATTGAGATCTGCTTGTTTTAGGATTAAAGGGTACAGAGTGAAGGAATAAGATTAATCCCATTGATAGCCCCTATCATTTTACCAGCTGCCCAAGCAATGAGCCTGGTTCACATGACATCCATGCAGTGGGATGCCACGGTGCTACTGATTGTAAGCAGGGGTGAGGCGAAAGCCGATCACCTCTGTGAGCAGAAAACGCCAACTGCCTTTCTAAACTCTTAATTAAATAATTGATGTTCAAAAATTTCCTTGCTGCAAAGTCAGCCCCATTGGTTGAGTCCCAAGGTAGTTTTGCATGAAATTCTTTCAACTGGAATTGCCTTCTAGATGATGACTTCTGGCCAGCTTTCTCAAATTATCTTAGGAGAGTGTTAAACTGATAATAGTGTCTGAGGAAAGTTTGGAATTCATTTTGAGGTCAAGTTTTCACTAGTAAGAGGAACACAGACCAGGAAATTGATTCACAAGAAGCTTAAAGGAAATTATTCATGAAAATGTATGACTTCGCATGCCGTGAAATACTTGCAGTAATAATGATATCATGAGTTTACATCTTTAATAGCAGTTTCGTATCCTTCAGTGATAGGCATATCCGTTGGGTGTGGGTGTGTCAGTGTATGATACTTGTTAAATATATGTGTGTGTATACGTGTAGGTATGTATGTGTGTACACGTGCCTTGTGTATTTTTTTTTTACATCCCAAAGATCTTGCAGCAAATTCAATATTAGTGTACGACCCTGCTTGCTGAATCTGAGGAGAACCTGAAGCGCTTGCTGAAAAGTCAAGGACTGCAGTCTTCAAATATGGATTGAAACTCAACATTAAGAAAACAAAGATTTTTCACCACTGGACCAATTGGCAGCATCATGATAGATGGTAAAGAGATTGAGATTGTTAACAGCTTTAGTTTGCTTAAGTACACAATCAACATTCTTCGTATTAGCAGCCAGGAAATCAAAAGAAAAATTGCACTGGGAAAGTCTGCTGTTAGGGACCACTCCAGAGTACTGAAGAGCAATGATGTCAGTCTGGAGACTAAGGTGCACTGGTTCCATGCCATAGTCTTTGCAATTACTTGCTATGCATCAGAAAGCTGGACAACAACTAGAGATGATAGGAGAGTTGATGCCTTTGAGCTGTGGTGTTGATGAAGAATAGTGAATATACCATGGACTGCTAGGAGAATAAACAGCTTTGTCCTGGAGAGGATGAAACCAGGCTGCTCCTTGGAGGAAAAGATCCTGAAGCTTCATCTGACATACTTTGGGCATGTTGCAAGGAGAAACCAGTCCTTGGAGAGGGACGTCATGCATGGGGGGAGGGTGTTGGAGGGACAGAACAAGAGAGGAAGACCCTTGATGAGATGGGTTGACTCAGTGACTTGGGTAATGAGGGTTGGTGTGTCGGAGACAATAAGGTTGGCACAGGAAAGAACAGGGTTTAGAGCTGTATGTACACAGGGTCACTATGAGTCACAGGCAACTTGACGACACATGAAAACAAACAATTAGTGGTGTCACCTGCAGGAATTACCCTGCTAATCCAAAGAGTGGCTGTCTCCAGTGGTTTGAATTTACCAGTGGTGAGAAGATGATCAGTCTTCCCCTTCCAGTGTACATGGAAATGCAATGGAGGGCCGCTATGAGTTGGGACCAACTAGATAGCAATGCGTTTCAGCTTGTTGGAGTTGTGCATTCACTGTTTAAAAGACTGTGTGTTAAAACAAGCAGAATGAGTTGTTGCCTCGTCATTTCCATTCAGGTGCGGCACAGGCCTGTTTGTGCAGGTTGGAACTGTGCATCCTGACGTTTCCAGGGCTGTGATGTTTTGTAAGCAGATCATCATGCCTCTCAGTGGCTTTGAACTGCCAGCCTTTTGGTTAATAATTGGGTGTTTAACAATTCATGTTACCCAAGGACTCTTCCCCATTGTATGTTGTTGTTCTTATGTACCATTGAGTCAGAAGTGACTCAACTGATGCTCCAATGGGTTTTCAGAGGCTGTTAATTGCACGGAAGGAGATTACCTTTCTCCTTCTGGGTAACTGATAGTTTTGAACCACATGCCTTTGGGTTGATAGTGTAGTTCCTTATTACTAAGCTACCAGAGCTCTCTGCCTCCTTGTATAACTGTGTAGTTTTAGGGTGGGTTTTGTTTTATTTTTTTAACCAATCCTTCACTGATTTTTGTTTAGAATGCTTGAAGTTTAGTTGCTACCTGATTTGGGAGGGACTGGAGAACATTATGCTGAGTGCACTAACTCAGTCCTATAAGGACAAATATTGTATAAGACTGTTATTGTAGAAGGTATATGAGGACCCAAGGGGGGGAACAGAAGGCTGAAGATGGGTGGGGAGGTGATGATCCTAGGGTCGCACAATTTGATGGGTGGAGGGAGGAGGGGGTGAAGGAAATGGAAAGGTTCTAGTGGGAAAAACAATGTGTATGAACTTTGTAAATAAACCAGTATAAAATTAGAAAAAAGTTGAAAAATGCTGGAAGTTTCTGCTTATTATACACAGTGCTAAAGTGGATATTCCGGTCTGTATAGCCTCATTGCTTCTGTGTGAGAAAATGTCTATAGGATAAATTCCAAGAAATGGAATGGCTAGATCACAATGAATGTGCATTTTAACTTGATATATTTTGTTAAATGGGGGAAAAATAGCTTCCAAACATATTCAAATCTCTCAGTGTGTCGGAGTAACATTTCCGATGTCATGCCCACCGCCTTCAAGTCGGTTCCAACTCCTTGAGACCCAGTAGGGACCAAGCAGAGCAGCCCAGTTTGAAAAATCTCTGATTAATGTACCTGGACATGTTTGCGTCTTTTTCTCTACCACACCTCCACTCTAGTCTTTGTATTTTCTACTCATAATGAGCCTTTGACTGAGAGGAACTCCTGCGTAGGGTTTTCTGGGCTCTGGTGGTTTAATGTAAGTTACTGCACTGCTAACCAGAGGCACTGGTTCAAATCCACCAGTTGCTCAGTGGGAGACAGATGGGCAGTCTCCTCCTGTGCAGTTTATTGCCTCTGAAAACCTGCTAGAGAGTCAGCTATGAGTTGGTACCGACTCGATGGTATTCATCCACATCAACAACAGTCTTTACAGGGGCAGTTGCCAGGTCTTTTTCCTGTGGGGCTTCTAGGTGAGTTTGGACCGTCATGCTTTCAATGAACAGATGAGCACTTAACTGTTGTGCTTCCTTCACTGTCGTTCAGATCACCATTATGCCCTTGCCTCTCACAGATCTTGAGACTTAAGCCTTTTCAGCCCTGGCTCCATTCTCCCCACAGCAGTAAGGTAAAAAGATGTCGTTCTTATGAAATATTGAGTGAATACAAAAACATTGATAAAATATGCATTAGATATAAACAGTAGTGATGACAATGGGCGCCCCTGAGCCTGCCACCTGGCTTTCACCAGAAAGAACCTTGTCACCATCTCTTCTGGGTCCATTCTCTGCCTTTCTCCAGGCAGAGGAAACCACTCTGCTAACGGTTTGGCTTTAACACGTCCTCGCTTTGTACAGTAGTTTCCCCACAAATGTGCCTCCTCTGTAGTGTTATGTTTTGTTCTCTATGTTTAGTTTTTTCTTTCAGAACACATGTGTGAGTGTCTCTGGAACCTGTATCTGCCGGGGCTTTCCCTCTGATGGCTTGACCAGACAGGGAGATGCTTGTTTTCCAAAAGGGTTTTGTCAGTTTATTCTTCTATCTGCAAGGAAGGTCTGTCTGTTCTTCATTCTCACCAATACAGGCTTTGTCAATTTCCCACTTACTACTTTATACATGTGGTTATCTGTACCTGGAATGTTTTTTCTTATCTAGTCCTAATATTAAGAAGCTCAAGTCTATAGCATATTGTGCTTCTAACCAAAAGGCCACATGTCTCCAGCAGTCCAAATCTAACAGTGACTCCTCGGGACAGAGACAGGCCATCTCCTCCTAGTAAGGCTTACAGCCTCAGAACCCCCATGAAGAGAATGGAATCAACTAGCTAGAACTGGTCCTAGAACTGGCTTCCCCTCAGTTGAAATGTCACCTTTTCAGAACATTTCTCTCCCCTTTCGTCTTTATAAGCTGCTCTTGCTCCCGCACTGTAACTTCCACAAGGAGCGACTGTATGCTGGTTCAGTTCATTATTGTTTTCTCAGGGATCTAACACAGTGCCTGGTGCTTGGTACATAGTGAAATGAGTGAGTCAAGACTAAAGTCTCTGGTTTAATGAACCAATAGGAGAAAGTGAAAGGAAGCCCCCTCTATGTTTGCCTCTGTATTGAAGACAATTTCATGATGAATTTGCTATTTGGAGACATCCTTCAAAAGCATGTAGATGCTAGGTTACCTTTGTAGGGCAGGATATTTCCAACACTAGGCACCAAAAATGATGCCTGGATGAGCTCAATGAAAACCAAGAACCTATATTAGCAGGAGTTAGAGATTAGGTCTCTGGAGAAAGGAGATTAGTGGGAAGTGGGTACTCTGGGGATGCAGAATTAACCTCTCTGAGCTGACATTACATGAGAAGGGGGTGGGGAATGGGCTCACCTGGGACATCTGGAGACATTTTACCCAAGAGCCTAAATTCCCATTGCAGACATCTGAATTTGCTTGTTGGCATTTTTGTTTTTTCTGCTGCACCCCTGGAGATTTTCCTATTTTCATCCTTAATGGTAACACAGTTTCTTAGAAAGTTCCAAAGCTGGACAGCACAGCTGGTGTCATGGACAGACCAGGAGGGGTTGGCATCACTGTTGCTGCAAATCAAAGCAAGGAAGCACCCAAGCTGATATCCATGAAGAATGAAGTTTATTACAGCAATCCCTTCCCACCAGCGAAGCCCTTTCTCATACATAATCACATCAAGTGGGAAAGGAGAAGAAAAGAATCGATACCCAGTGTTCTTATGAAATCATAGCAGCTGAGATGCCACATTGAATGACAACTGAGATTAGAGTCTCAGTTTGACCATTTTAATGTCAATTTTGGCATGACACTTAGTTTCTGTATGCCTTCATGTCTCCACTGTTTGAGAATTGATGTCCTTGAATTGTTATGTTGCTGAAGAATATAGAATATCCCAAGGACTGCCAGAAGAATGAACAAGTCTATCTTGGAGGAAATGCAGTCAGGTTGCTCCGTAGAGGCAACAATGGTGGAACTCCATGTCATATACTCTGGGCATGATGTGCAGCTCCCTACGTCATGCTTTCAGTAAGGGGTCAGAACTTGGCACTAGATATCATTGTGGTCAAGGTGGAGGATTAGAGGAAGAAGACAGCCTTCAACAGCTTGCATCAACACCATGGCTGTGACACTGGGCTTGAGTGTGTCGGAGATCATGCGGATGGTACAGTGTAGGGCATGGTCAAATCTGCTGTTCAATCGAATCGACTTGACAGCACCTAACAACATAGTAGCCTCACCTGTAAAATGGAGATAACCTAATGGATTTGTGGGGGCAATCAATGGTAGCTCCAAGGTAGAATCTGTACTATTCATGTAGGAGACCCTGGTTCAATTCCCTGCCATGCACCTTATGCACAGCGACCACTCTCTGTCAGTGGACACTTTCAGTTACTATGATACTGAACAGGTTTAAGCAAGCTTCTAGCCCAAGGTGGACTTGAAAGAAAGGCCTAGTGATATCCTCCTGAAAAGTCAGTGAAAATGCCATGGTCTGTAACAATCGTGGGGATGATGCTGGACTCGATGTTTTCTTATTTGTGTTACCAGAGTCAGGGGCCAGTTTGATGGCAGCTGTTCTGCTGGTGGAATCCATGGGGAGTTGCGCTGTTAACCTATAGGACACACCTGTCTGATCATTCGAATCCACCAGTGGCTACTCGGCAGTCAGATGGGCAAGCAAACCTTTCCAAGGTCTTCAGCCTTGGGGATTGGTTCCGACTTAATGACAATGACTTTGAGTTTGTAACAAGATTTGCATTTGGAAAAAGTGATATAATGAAAGTGAAACACATAGCATATGTCACATGAATGTTCTCAGTTTCTTTTAGAATTGTCTTCCCAGTTCATGGATGAATGAACAAAGCATACATGAAAGAAGCCCATTTACTGGAGTAAGTAGTAGGAATTAGGCCTGGAACCTGTGTCTGGGACTTGCCCTCAGTAGCCTCCCTGCTTCCGACTGTGAGAATAGCTTAATCTTGTCTTGTTGTAGTGTGCCTTTGGATTAATTCTGAGTCATAGTAGCCTTGAGTAACAAGGCTGAACGGACTCATCGTTTTCTAGGCTGTAATCGTAATAGAAGCAGGTCACTCTGCCTTCCTCCATGTGCCTGCTGAGGAGAGCTGAGCACTATGTGATTATCCATCATCTGGGCTTCTTTAGATGCTCCTCAGCCTCTCTTGATTAAACTCTTTCTGTGAGGGAGCTACCTTTTATTTTAGAAAAATAGTACAAGCATTTCCTTGTGCTTTATTATATCCTTACTCATTTATGATCTGAAATGTCAAGATTGAAACCAAACAGTAGCAGCCTACATGTACAGATGACATGAAAGTTTAAAAGTGAAGCAAGAAGAGAAGGTATGTCGAGTGGTCCTTGATCACTCACTCATTGCCATCAAGTTGAAATCCATTCATAGCTGACCCTCTTGCTAGTTTTCAGAGGCTATAAGGCTGTAAACCTCACAGGAGGAGATTGCCTGTCTTCACGTAGCAGCTGATGGAATGAAACTGTGTGTCTGTGGGTTGGCAGAGCAACTCTTTACCCACTAGGCCACCAGAGCTCCAGTGAATGATTTCCAGTGACCACATAACAAGATAGTGGAAGAAAAAGGCTTCAAGGGACGTCTCTGTGGTCTGGCTTACTCACTGATGTGTGTGGCCTCTACATTAGCCTGCTGCTTTTGTGAAATGTTCCCTTGGTGACTAAGGGACAGGCAGGCTGACTTTTAATAGTTAGTGACCAGTTTGCAGACTTCTGCTCAATCCTAACTTTTCTTGACATCTTTAATAGGGCTTTTTTCTTTTAACCTGACAGTTTCAGAAGTTGGATGGAAGAAAACAGACCTCTTTCTCTTTACTAACGCCAAACAGAACTGGTGGCATTATGCATTATGTGATGCAAAACACAAAAGATCAGCAGTTTGAATCCACCAGGCGCACTATAGGAGAAAGATGGGCTATCTCCTCCTGTGAAAACTTACAGCTTTGAACCCTGACGGCAGGTCTCCAGGAGCCAGGATTGGTGGTGGGTTTTTTTCAGCTGCACGTGAGGAGCTCTGGTGAGGCAGTGTATTATGTGTGTTGGGCCATTGACCTAAACCTCAGTGGTTTGAGTCTACCAGCTGCTCCCGAGGGAGAATGATAGGCCATCTCTTCCCATGAAGAGATTTACAGCCCTGGTAAACTGAAGGAGCAGTCAAGGCAGTGGATTATTTCTGTGGGTTATGGGGGCCGGGGCGGGGGTTGTAACTCAACTGCTCATGTAGTGTGGTGTGGTGGTGTAGTGGTTACTTACCAGTCTTTACCAAATAATCTCACATTTCTATGCCATGAAAAACTACAGATTAGTAAGTAAGTCCAAGTAAGGCTGTGCTTATCCACACCCTGCTCTGAAGGATGGAGACTGGAGCTTGAAAGAGGAGGCTTCTGTCTCGGGTGTGTTGTTTCTGTCTGTCTTTAGAATTGGAGCCTCAGGGGTGGATTTGAAATTACTTTACCTCGCTGTTGAGTTGTCTCTGGTTTTGAGAGCAACACTGCTTTTTAGAAAGAGAAACATAGTGCTTTTCAGGGTCTTGTCCTCTTCAGTCAAGTGCTTTTGTGAAGCATCTTGTCTTTTATAACTGAGGAAAATTGAGTCTATTTGAAGGTGAGTCATGTGGCTTTGTGCATTTCTGCCTGACCGGATGACCCGTCTGCTCAATTGACACATGGCCAGTCGCACTTGACGTTGCTTGCAGACTCCTAGTCCACCTTAGGCGTAATGAACACAAAAGTGCTGGTACTGCACCAGACCCAGGCTTGATGTGCACTGCTGTGATCCACAGCTTTTCATTGGCTGATTTTCCCGAAGTTGCCAGGCCTTTCTTCCTACTCCATTTATTCTGAAAGCTTCCTCCAAACCTGTTGGGCATTATACAGCATACGAACCTCCACCAACGGATGGCTGAGGCTCACTTGAGGCCCAGTGACTGGGTTTTATGGCTCAGTCCCGGCGTAAAAGGTGAGAAATCTCACCATTGAACCCCTCATGTCTCAGGAAAATCACATTATCATATACACAGGTATACTCTTTGAGGTTCCATACCTTTCCTCCGCCAGCCCTCCTTCTAATCTCCGCTAGAAGCAGGAAGGAGCAAAGCCAGGTTGTTACCAGGACCCACCCTGGGCGTTTTAGGAAATGACTTTCTATCATGATCTACCAGCTTGGCAAGAGACCCGCTCTGGTGGTTCCATCCCTTTCACCCAGGTTTATTGCTTAGAGCAGAGCTTCCCCAAGCTGTCATCCATTCACTCCCTCCTAGGCCTTTGCTCTAGCTATGAGGCAGTTTAGGTTTTGCTGAGAGGCCAGCTTGTCCAGTGGTTCTTGTGAAAACCTTCTTTTGGGATCCCACTGGCTCGATTCCTATCTCAGCTTCCCTGCTTAGTAATTGTGTCTTTGGGCAAATACATTAACACACTAGAGCTGGCGGTCTAGTGGGTAAGAAGTTGCACTGCAAAACAAGATCAGGTGGTTTGAATCCCCCAGCTGCTCCCTGAGAGAAAGATGAGCACTCTCCTCCCGTGTGAGTCACAGCCTCTGAAAACCTGCAGGGGGGGTCAGCTGAGTCTCTTCCAACTCCATGGTCATGACTTTGACTTTTGAGGCGTCAGCAGTGGAGGCTTCATCTGCTTCTTGTTGAGACTTGAGCATGCATCCTGGTGATGAGTTGACTTGAACAGATCTTTCTTCAGTTGTGCTGCCCTGAGTCAGGACTGCTGAGGTTCAAGTCTGCCCAGAGGCATCTCAGAAGAAAGGAGTGATAATTTCCCCCCAACCCCAGCCCTTTAACACCCTGTGTTCACAGTTCTACTCTGACACAGGCTGCTTTCAGTTGGGGTGACTAGAAGGCAATTGCTTACCTGGTTATTTGTTCACAAGGTAGAGAAGAATCACAAATAATTAAATATGAGGAAGCTCTCGTGGCCTAGTGGTAAGAAGTTAACCTAAAGGCAGGCCGTTCGAATCCTCAGGAGAAAGATGAGCAATCTCCCATGCACTTGCCTCTGAAAACCTTCGTGAGGGTTGGTTCTGACTAGACTAGATGGCACAAAGCGACAACAATCAAATATAAAATGAAGGAGCTAAAGTGTGTTACACCTCCAACCCTGCAGTAATAATGGGGCCGTATTTTTGTTTTATAAGGTCACTTTGAGTTGATAACCTTTTTTTGGACAGTAGTTGACAACACTGTCTGCAGAGTTAGTTGTTTTGTGTGCGTTATCCCTTCAGTCCAGAAAACAAGCTTACAAAGTGGGATTTCGTTCTGCGCCTCAGGCTTGGACTCTCAGCTCCAGCCATGCTGCTCGTAGCTACCACCCCAGTGTTCACATCCAGACATGTGGTCTTCAAAGGGAGAACTTGTTGCTTAACTTTACTGCTGCTTTGTGCATCGCCTGTAAATGGAAAATAATGGCAACGACTTGAAAAAAACTGGACAAGAGAAATTTTGTGAGGTTTATGAAGGTTTGTGAGAATTAAATGGCACCTAAACACTGCATGGTTCAAAATCAGGAAGGGAGTGGGTCAGGGATGTGTCTTGTCTCCATACCTTTTCAATCTATATGCAGAATAGATCATTTGGGAGGCTGGGCTCTTTGAGGAGGAATGTGACATCAGGATTGGAGAAAAGACTCATCTACATCATACGTTATGCAGATGATACAAACTTGCTTGCTGAAACTGAGGCGGACCCGAAGCACTTGTTGCAGAAGGTCAAGGACTGTAGTCTTCAATATGGATTCAAATTCAGCATCAAGAAGACAAAGATTCTCACTACTGGGCCAATTGAAAGCACCATAAAAGATGGAGAAGAGATTGAGGTTGTTAACAGTTACAGCCTGCTCAGCTCCACAATCAGCACTTTTGGCACCTGCAGTCAGGAAAACAAATGGCAAATTGCATTGTGTAAATCTGCTTTCAGGGACCTTTGCAGAGTACTGAGAAGCAGCGATGTCAGTCTAGAGTCTGAAGTGCACCTGATCCAGTCCATGGTCTTCACAATTACTTGCTATACATCAGAGAGC
The DNA here is from genome assembly GCF_000299155.1 of Elephantulus edwardii. Classification (NCBI taxonomy): domain Eukaryota; kingdom Metazoa; phylum Chordata; class Mammalia; order Macroscelidea; family Macroscelididae; genus Elephantulus; species Elephantulus edwardii. The sequence goes on along the minus strand of NW_006399882.1, from coordinate 4,768,318 downwards.
TGGATAATGACTAAGAATGATAGAAGAATTGATTCCTTTGAATTGTAGTGCTGGAGAAGAGTCTTGAACATACCATGGACTGCCAAGAAAACAAATGCAGAGGGTAAAACCAGGTTTCTCCCTGGAGACTAGGATTTTGAAGCTCCGTCTCACAAACTTTGGGCACATGGCCAGGAGGGACTGATCCTTGGAGAAGTAAATCCTGCTCAGAAAGGTGGAGGGACAGTGCAGGAGAGGAAGACCCTGATGAGATGGATTGATACAGTCAGTAGGGCAATGGGGGGTAGGTGTATTGGAATCAGTGAGACTCACTTAGGATAAGGTAGGCTTGAGAGATATTGTATATAGAGTCACTATGAGTCGCAGGTGACTTGATGGCATATAACAACATAACAAGCAAAGTCAAGTCCTTGGCACATATCATATTAAATTCCTGTATCAGAACCATTTACCATATCTGACAAACAGATGTATTTAATCAGTGTGACTATTGACTGTTGCCGTTAGTCCATAGGCTCAGAAATCTCATGTCTGTAGGCTCAATCTCATTGTTGAGTGTTTATCATAAATGTGACCTTGAGGCAAAGGCATGTAATTGCAAAAGGAAGGTTTTCCCCCATAGTGATAGCTAATAATAGTAGTAGTAGTAATAATAATAATAATAATAATAATAATAATCCCTTCTTGTTTTACTGCATGTTTTGTTCACTTTTGTTTTCTGCTACAATTGATGCAGATTTTTTTGCAGAAGAGGCCGATATATTTTCTTCTTTCTTAAAGATTGTGAATCTTAGGCTGGCATTTACACCTGTCCTGACTGCTTGAAATTACAGGAAAAGGGGAAAAATCTATTTGAGAAAGCTGTTTTTGTGCCATCTACTTGTAAAGAAAAGAAGAAGTGCATGGTAAGACAGTTAATTTAGGATATTAGCAAAGATTGTGTGTGAGAAACAAAATGTATTCTAAAATTTTTAAAGACATATTGCCTTTGCTTGAACTGAAATAACAGAAGTGATTTTTAATTAGAGTTTTTGGGTTGTTGTTGTTTTTTTAAATCCTCAAAGTTCCCTGACTTGAATGGAAAAGGTCAAAGAAGTTCCTGAGCAAAGAGACCTAAGATTTTATATTTTTCTCATTTTATCATCACACATACATGTATACACACACATTCCGCCCCCCCCCCCGCCCCCAATAGCAGACATTTAAAAATATCCTTGTGTTACTGTCTAAGCGTCCTTGGGCTGGTCTAGGACAAGTACTTTTTTTAAGAAAAGATGTTATCACTGCATTTAGTTTCCAGTGTTAATCTACAAGGACTTAGAGGAACTCTCCTAGCAGAACCTTGTGAGGGTGGCCAGGACAGATGTTTAACATTTCATCAACTTGTCTCCCTGTTTACTTAGCATTTCTTAGCCTTTGAAGCTTCCCATAAATAGTCATGAAGCTATCACAGAGGAAACTGGGTAAGATGAATTGATGTTGTTCCCAAATGCAAGTCTGGTGCCAGATGCTGGCTGGTGTTGGAGAGGGTGGTGGGGGTAATTGGGTCTGCATTGTGGAAAGCCCCTCTTCTTTGCCTACGCTTATTGCTGTTAGTGTTTCTCTAAGTGGCTAACTCTGTTAATGCTTTGATAAGCATTCTGAATTTTCGTTTCCCCAAAACAATGGAGTTCATTTACCTGGCTACATGAATATTTCTCGTCAATTAAAAAAGTAAGAAAGAAAGTAGGCTTCAAAAGACTTTCCTCAATAAACCCATATACCTCAGTGCCTCTGCCAATTGCCAAATGAATTTAGAACAGGAAGAATTTCAGATCCAATGGAATGTGTAATTGTTCTAATTTGACCATAGAAGCAAAATATTTTGAAACACAGTGGTTGTATTTATCTTTTTTTCTCTTTAGATTTTATTTTTGTAAAAGTTAGAAACAGAGCATTTGCCAACTTAATGCTTTTCATATGTGCAATTTAGTAATATCAGTTACAAAATATCATATTGTGTAACCATCGCCAATATCCCGGGCCAAATTTCCATTACGGTGAGCGGAAACTCACTGCTTCCTTCCTCAACAGTTCCCACTTTGTATTGGTCTTCATGTCCGCTCTGAGAAGAATGATACGGGAACTCCTGGTCAAAGATATATCATGGAAAAGAATTTTGTCTGCACTTGCCTTTTTACTTTGACCCCATGGCCCCTCTTACACCTTGGACTAGGGCTGTGCATCTATAGACCACTTCAGAATGAAGAATCCTTAAAACTCAATAACTGAATGAATTGAATATGAGGGAGAGATTGTTATAAATGTTTTTATAATAATAATAAAAAACCAAACTAGTAAAACAGATTCTTAGTTGGGAGGCTGGGTGATGCTGAGTATCTGAAACAAGCCAGGAAGGGGAGGAGAAATAGATTAGAAGAGAGAAGAGCTGGGTTTAGATAAGATAGAGCTGAGCGGCCTTTAGGACATTGTAGTGATGCTTTGGAGGCATATTTTATACTTGAGATGAAGAATGTGGTTAGGACCTAAAATATATTAGAGTCATTCACATGTAGTTAAGGAGATTTTGTGGTGCACATGGTTAGGCTCTCAGCTGCTTCTGGACGTTGGCAGTGCCAAACAGTAACTATGTGTACTCTGTTAAGATACAAGTAGATTTATTGAGGAGCAAAAAATTTATATGTTAGCAACTCTGGTGAGAATACAAACATGCTCTAAGTTTGAAGGGAGTTGTGTGCTGTATAGTAAGAAAATGGGAAGAAGAGTATATGATGATCACATAGTAAAAGCCACAAGATAGGCATGTTCTACATGCGACTTATGTTAAAATTGAGGTGGGGGGGTGGGGATTAGGTACGTTATCAGCAATTCCATTTTCAACTGCCTTCTTCCTGGAACAGCTTGAATAAACTTGTTCTCCTGCAGTCACATTCTTGACCCCCATCTTTATTTACTAACAGTGTTTTTGGCAAGAGTCTACCCTTTCAAAACAAGATGATTGCAAGGGGGCCAGGCCCTCCTGGTTCCACCCAGCCAAAAGGCCAAGTTCATAAACATATGAATGGGAAGAAGTCAAGGTTACTTTCTTAGGAATAAAGAAGGAAGAGCTTTTAACAATATGGAGTTTTGATTCGATCTGTTTTCCTCCAGTGACTCAGTTTCAGAGGTTTGTTGGCACATTCCTCCCTTCTTTTCAAGCTTTTAATGGAGGTACTTTTCTTTTGCCAGGACTTCCTGGATGTACCACAGGTTCAAATATCTAAAATATTAGACCTGAAGGTTACTGTACTGATGTTACTTTTCACCTTAGCATTAGGCTTTATCTTCAGGGTGCGTTCCCTTTAGTTGAGGTTAGTGCTGTAAAATATAAGAACTCGACAAATGAAAATGATGACTCAGGGTGCAAAATCAGTTACTTAGTTTCTCCTATAATCCCCCCCCCTTTAAATACAAGATTCTTTGCAAGCAAAAGGAGTTATAGTGTTGGTACATGTACTGGAATGAACATTTTATAACACATTTAGTTACAATATTATGATTAATTTTCCAGGGTTTACCAGTAAGAGTAACCGTGAACCAATACCTTCAGGCAATGGGCTTAAAAATATCATTAAGATGAGTCAGTCTCTGAGATATGGGTATATTCAACAGGGTTTTGTTGAACTTGTGAAAAAGTTATCAGCAATGAGCTAAAATAGCAGATGAGTTATGTATGAGTTTTCAAGTTGAAGGGCTCTGTACAGCATAGGAAGGCTTGGAGAAATAGCTACCCTGGTTATCCTAGGTAGGATTCTAGAATTTTATTACTTGTGCCCTTAACTAAAGGATATATCAAGAATATGCCAAGATTAGAAATATCTGAATAGTTATTAAAAGAAAACATGCACACACACAACATGGATAAATGATGTAAAATTTTCAGTTAGACTAGTGGCTTTGAAGTTGCTAGATTCAAAAGAAATGAAATGGTAACTAAATTAGCAATTAAAAAAAATAATAAAGTATGATATAATAGTGTCAGGCAAAAAGTCAAGAGGGAGCATATGGAAAGTTTTAACCCAAAGAAAATAAGGCATGCCTTTTGATTTTGACAAAGTGTTTCCTTTAACTCCTGAGTCATAACACATTAAATATTCTTTCCTTAAAACAGGAACATAGCTGTTATAGTTTGCAGAGTGGTTTCAGAATTGTCAGGAGCTTATCACAGGCCACCAAGAAAGAATAAAGTTTTATAATCAAGGAACTTAAAGGTAAAAATCTTAACTTTTAAGAATGTCACTTCATTTATTTTTTGGCTCAAGAGTTTGTTCTAATAAGACATAAAACCCCTGTCTTTGAGGCAGATCACTCAAATAATATCTTTACACTAAGTAATTAAAGACGTGTATTTTAACATGAGAAGCAATCCTTTGCTCTATCTGCTGATAAGATCTTGACACTCAAGATCTTAAAAATATCATTATTTCATCACATATTAAGCACAATATATCAAAACTGAAAGTTTCAGACAATCCTTTTTAAATACACCTCCCAAGTACCACCTTTCTTGCATGTTTCTTAAAGTAAAACAAGTGGCAAAAATAAACACTGTCATTAGCAGAGCCATAGAAAGGAAAAGTACGTAAGAACTCAACTGATTATCAGTAAGCTGCCTAAAATTACAGAGCTTATTTTAAATCTGTGCATTACAAAACATAATTACTGTTGACATAAAGTTAGTCTAAATTATTGATATTCTCATTCAGAGTTTTACCATTTCATTTGGTATCATTGTTTTGTTTACGTTTTGGCAGCTTGTAATTTCTCTACAGTACAATGGTTTTATAGTTCTTCAATGACAAGAATCCAGTTTTGATAATTATAGAAATAAAAGCATCCCTTTTATTTTTTTCTTTAAAAATCTTTACCTACCTGAGAGGGTTAAACTGGTCGTCTCCTTGGAGGCAAAGATTCTGAGGCTTCATCTGACATACTTTGGACATGTTGTAAGAAGGGACAGGTCGTTGGAGAAGGACACCATGCTTGGGAGGGTGGAGGGACAGCACAAGAGGGGAAGACCCTCTATGAGGTGGATTGGTTCAGTGACTGGGGTAGTCGGAATGGGTGTGTCAGAGGCAGTGTGATTGGCACAGGACAGAGCAGAGTTTAGGGCTGTTGCACATAGGATCACTATGAGTCGCAAGAGACTAGATGGCACATAACAACAACATTTGACAAAACAACTATGAGATATCATCTCACCCCAGTAAGAATAGCAAAATTTAACAGAGCAGCAGACAACAAACACTGGCGAGGTTGTGGAGAAACTGGAACCCTTATTCAGTGTTGGTGGGAGTGTAAAATTGTGCAACCACTATGGAAGGCTGTATGATGCTCTCTCAAAAAGTTGCAAATAGAAATGCCATTTGACCCAGCAATTCCATTACTGGGAATATACCCTAGAGAAACTATAACTATCAGGCAGATATATGCACCCCTATGTTTATTGTGGCTTTGTTCAAAATAGCAAAGAGTTGGAAACAACCTAAGTGCCCATCAGCAAACGAATGGACAGAGAAGCTCTGGTTTATTCACACAATGGAATACTATGCTACATTGAAAAACAAGGAACTCATGCAATATTATTCAAAATGGGTGACCTTGGAGCACATTATGCAGAGAGAAATATCTCAGTCACAAAAGGACAGGTGCTGCATGGTACCACTATTGTAGAATGGGACTGACATCAGGGATGGGGTGAGACTGAGAAAAATTGGATAAATTATGTATACTGCATTGAAACAGAGGAGGGAGAGAACTGTTCGAAAGCGATATATGATTGGGTACTATGGTTATGACAAGAGTCCAGAATGAAGGTTACATAGTGGAGTATACTTGAGGCGGGGGAGGGGAGGGAACTCTATACCAGTGAAATAATTTTTCTTTTACTTTTCAAAGAGAAGTGCAAACTGGGGGGAGGGGTGGGCAGGGAGAAAAATGCAACAATGAATGTATGGAAACCCAAAATCTCGGTAAACGTTCATTAAAAGTAATTAAAAAAAAATAAATTATATATATAAAAAAATCTTTACCATTCAGACATTTCCTTGGAGCTATATGGCTTCACAAGATGAAGGCCAAGAGAGATTGATCCTGGTTAAAGAAAATATTTGGTCATAGAATTTATGTACATGTTTAATTTGCCCTAGGCATTTTCAACACCAAAGATTAACAAATTCTTACTGTTATATATTCTTTTGGTGAACAATTTCGCCTTCTCTTAATTATATACAACCTGTTAGCTACTCAGATAATATCAAAGATTTTTAGCAATTTTGTAAAAAAAAAATCCATCAATTTTTTGCTCTTTCCTCCTTTTAGGCTTGCCTCATTCCTCTTATTTTCTTTTAATAAAACACATTTCATTTAAAAAATAGTTTACGTAGAAGTTTTGCTTCTAAGATTGACAATTTATATAACATAAAATTCCTTTTCAGAACATGTTTGCATTGATTACTTCCTGGAGCTGTATAGACTATTACATTTATAGAAGGGTTTATTTATCATGAAACTAATCAAAGTAAGACCTTTGTCAGAGCTGTTGTTATTATGTCCCCTTGAGTAGGAACTAACTCGTAGTGGATCCTTGAGAGTTTTCAGAGATAGCAAATCGCATGAGAGGAGATTGCCCATCTTTCTTCCATAGAACAACTAATGGATTCGAACTGCATCCCTTTGGTTGGTAGCCCAACTCCCTGTCACTCAGCCACCAGAGCTCCCTGTCAGAGATAGGAATGATACCTTTTTCATAACTCTTTTTTGCTTGCTTTATAGGATACTTTAGAGACAAAATTTAGGATAATTCATCCCTTTTTAAGACCATGTTGTATCAGTCAGAATAAATGATCTATCCCCTTCAGTGCACCTTTCAACAGGTTGATTTATATCAGAGTTTCTCAAAGTAATTATTAACATTCCCAAATCATAAGACAAACAAAAGAAGCAGTTTTATGTAAAAAAAGTAAAGGCCTGATATTTAACATGTTGTTGTTCTTAGGTGCCATTTCGTCCACTAGAACTCACAGCAACTCTATGAGCAGCTGGACCTAGCCATATCCTGTGTCACCATCATCGTCATCATCGTCATCTCTGATATACCTGAGCCCACTGTTACCATCACTGTGTCATTCCATCTAGTTGAGGGCCTTCCTGTCTTTTACCAGTTCTCCACCTTTCCGAGTATGATATCTCTTTCCAAGGACTGGTCCTTCCTAACAATAAGCCCAAAGTATGTGAGATGAAGTTTCACTATCCTTGCCTTTAAGGAACACTGTTGTGCACCTTCTTTAAGACATTTTTGTTTATTCTTTGGCACTCCAGTCACTATATTTCTCCAACACCCAAACTCACAGACACCGTTTCTTCTTCTGTCATCCTTAGTTACTCCCTATGGACTTTGTTTTTCAATATAGGCTTTTTTAGCATGGATGACTGAACATTGTGGAAGTAAAGGATTATGCAAATGGTGTTGGCCTATCCAGAAAGAGATTGGCCATCTACCATTCCACAAGGAGATTGGCCAGTCTCAACAATTTGCAAGAGGATTGGCTAGTCTTGCTAATAAATTGAACAGCTCTAGCTGCAGAGATAGATTCTTTTCCCCACCAGAAGAGGAAAGAGATCTCCTCCAACCTGGTGAAAAGTAGGACAAATTTCAGAACTGTAGCTGCCATGGCCAAACTGGAGACATGATGTGAGATTAAGTGAGACATTGGATTGGGGGTCACAGGGGAGAGCCAGTATTGTCAGGCCTGAGAACTTTGTTGGACAATTGGGTGGAGAGCCAGGAGTGGCAGGACTGAGAACTTGGGAACACTTAGAAGCCACGAGGCTCAAGGCTGAGGTGCCTGTGTATACATTTTAGGAGCTGTCTTGACTATAGTCTTTTATTAATCTGGATTAGGAACTTTTTACTTTTCTTAACATGTGTACACTAAGTCTTTGGTGAAATAAAGTCTAATTTCTTGGCTGTTGTTACCATGGGTATTGATTGTGGATTCAAGTTACATTAAGTGCTTCACAACTTCAATCTTTTTTCCCATCTATCAGGATGTCTAGTGATGAGGATTTTTGCTTTCTTGATGTTGAGATGTAATTTGTATTGGAGACTGAAATCTTTGATCTTCTTCAACAAGTGCTTCAAGTCTTCACTTTCTTCCAGGAAGATTGTATCATTTCAATAACACAAGTTGTTGATGGGTCTTCTTCCATTGCTGGACTTCTTTTTATAGTACAGTTTCTGTGCAATAAATTAGGAAAGTAAGGTTACTGATTTCAACAGCCTCAATGAGACTTTTTTAACTGGCACCTAGAAGCTTCTGTGAATGTAAAATGATTTCCATGCAAGCTCACTTCTCTAATGTAACTAACCAAAATAAGGAATTGCAATGTCAAAATTCAGCTCCTAACTCATCTATTACATTGTTGACTGCTACTCATTTGCATTCTTGATTACCTTCTTATTCCTCTGATAAAACTTTATCTGAGCTTTATTTTTACAATAAAATAAATCTGTCTGAAATGCTTTTCAAAATCTGTCCTATCTCAGATATAACAGATTTCTCGTGAATTGCTCTTATGCTATGAACACTTTGAAAGATTTCCTTTTTTTAACAGTTCAGAACAATGACATGAAGATTTCACTCTATTCTTAACATCCTTAATAAATGGATTTTTATATTTTCCTACCAGATAATTTGTTTGGAGTTCATATTTAAAAACATTATAGGCAAAACAAAACTTGGGAAAAAAGTATTATAGGCTGAATATACTAGAAGTATTTGAAATTCAAGTAATAATTTCCACAAAAGTTAGTTTACATCTGCTCTTTTCCCTTCCATTTTGGAAAAGCAAGTTCCCATTTGTATTGTCTTCTCCCTCTCTCCTCTGAAAAGCTTATTTAATTTTCAGTTTTAGTCAAAGGGTGTGAACAGAATCCTTTCATCTGATATTCTGGCACATGAAAGAGTTTACCTTTGTTTCTATTGATTTCATATACTGGGAAAACTATTTGGCAATGACATATATGATAAGGGACTTATATCTAAAATTTATAGAGTATTCTAGAACCTTAACAAGAAAAATATAAACAATCCAGCCACAAAATGGGCACAAGATATGAATAGACACTTCATCAAAGAGGACATTCAGATGGCAAACAGACACATGAAGAAATGTTCAGAATACCTAGCTATTAGAGAGGTGCAAATCAAAACAACTGTGAGATGGCATCTCACCCCAAAATCTATAGCAAAGTTCAACAGAACAGCAAACAACAAATGCTGGCTGGGTGTGGGGAGATTGGAACCCTTAGTCACTGCTGGTGGGAATGTAAAATGGTAAAACCACTATGGAAGGCAGTCTTGCGCTTTCTCAGAAAGTTGGGAGATAGAAATACCATTTGAGCAATTCCATTACTAGGGCTATACCCTAAAGAAACCAGAGCTTCCACCCAGACTTAGAAATGCACACCCATGTTTATTGCTGCATTATTCACAATAGCAAGGAGATGGAAGCAACTCAAGAGCTCATCAACAAATGAAAGGATAGAGAAGCTGTGGTATATTCACACAATGGAATACTATGTAGCACTGAAAAACAAGGAACTCATAAAATATTACATAACATAGGTGACGCTAGAGGACATTATGCTGAGTGAAATATCTCAGTCACAAACAAATACTCCATAACACCACTTTTATAAGATAGGACTGACATGGGATTGAGGAGAAATAAGAAAAGAGGGGACAGATAATGAATACTGCATTAGAACAGATGAAGGAGAGAACTGTTTAAAAAGAATATATGATTAGGTATTATCTGTGTGACAAGAGTCCAGAATAAGAGGTGCATAGCAAAGTGGACTTCGGGGGTGGGTGGGAGGAGGAAATTATGCAACAATGAATGAATTTTTTTTTTTTAAGTGAACTGGAGGAAAATGTGCGATGATGAGTGAATGAAATTTTTTTTCTGTAAACTTTTGTTAAAATCACAATTTAAAAGGGAAGAACTGATATTAATGATTTTTAAAACAAGCAAAAAGAAGTATTGCATTGGCACAGTCTGTTATCAGAGACCTCCCTGAAGTGCTGAAGAGCAATGATGTCAGTTTAGAAATTAAATTGGTATTTTCATTTGTCCCCTGTGCATCTAGGGAGCTCTAGTGGCTTGGTGGTAAGGAGCTTCACTGCCAACCTGAAAGCATGCAGTTCAATTTTACCAGCAGTTTTGTGGGAAGAAAGATATGTTTTCGCCTTCCAGGCAGTTTACTGCCTCTGAAAACCCTCTAGAGAGTCAGCTGTGAGTCAGTTCTAATTCAGCAGTGCCTGGTAACAGCAACCTATGCATCTGATAGTTGGACAGTGAATAAGGAAGACTAAAGGAGCATTGGCCTCCGGAAACCCTGTGAACCAGAAGAAAGGGTGAAAGCTGTATAAGTGTTCAGGTCTTTCGTTCATAGGGTCAATGTGAGTTGCCTATGACTTGACGGCACTTCTCAATAGCACAGAGATCAGTTGGCCTAGTGGACAGAAAGTGATGCTACCGAGCCAAAGGTGGGTGACCTTAATCCGTAGCCCTCAGGCCTGTTTTTATTTCTTTTTGGTCAAATATTCTTCTAGGTCGTACTGTCCTGGTCTCTCCACTTGCTGTACAGAAGTAACTTGTTGTTTCTGTGAAGCTGAACACTGTGACACTGATGTGTCAAATGCGAGAATGGTTACCCATGGTGGACAATGTTTGGTGGAGCTACCTGATTAAAACAAGCTTAGAAGCAGGAGTGGTATCCACTTCTGAAATAGCTTGCCTCCAGAAACCCTATGAACCTGGAGAGAAGATGAAAGTTATACAAGTGTTTAGGTCTTTCGTTCATAGGATTCACCTATGAGTCACCTATGACTTGAAGGCACTTAATAACAACAGCAACAACAAAGGAGCATGGGTGCCTTTCACTTGTGGTGCTGGAGTAGAATACTGACTACCCTGTGGATTGCCAAACAAACTAACAAATATATTTTGGAGAAAGTGCATCCAGAGTGTACCTTAGATGCAAGAATGGTAAAATTTTGTCTCATGTATGTCCAGGTTGGGTTTAGAAGGGGTCGTGGTACTAGGGATATTGTAGCTGATGTTAGATGGATCTTAGCTGAAAGCAGAGAATACCAGAAGTATGTATATCTGTGTTTCATTGATTATGGAAAGGCATTTGACTGTGTGGATCATAACAAATTGTGGCTGAATCTGAGAAGAATGGGAATCCCAGAACACTTGATCATGCTAATGCGAAACCTGTACTTGGACCAAGAGGCAGTCGTCAGAACAGAGCAGGGTAACACTGCATGGTTCAAAATTGGGAAGGATGTACGCCAGGGATGCATCCTGTCTCCATACCTTTTCAACCTGTATGCAGAGCAGATTATCCGAGACGCAGGGCTCTATGAGAAGTGTGGCATCAGGATTGGTGGAAGATCTATTAACAATCTGCGTTATGCAGATGACACAACCCTGCTCACTGAAACTGAGGAAGACCTCATGCACTTGCTGCAGAGGGTCAAGGACTGCAACCTTCAGTATGGATTGAGGCTCAATGTCAAGAAGACAAAGATTCTCACCACTGGACCAATTGGTAGCATCAGGATGGATGACGAAGAGATTGAGATTGTTCACAGCTTCAGTTTGCTCGGCTCCATGGTCAACACTCTTGGCACCAGCAGCCATGAAATAAAAAAACGTATTGCGATGGGAAAGTCTGCTGTTAGGGACCTCTCTAAAGTACTCAAGAGCAACGGTGTGTCTCTGGAGACTAAGGTGCGTCTGATACAGGCCATGGTCTTTGCAATCACTTGTTATGCATCAGAAAGTTGGACAATGACTAGGGAGGATAGAAGGAAAATTGATGCCTTTGAGCTGTGGTGCTGGAGAAAAGTATTGAATGTACCATGGACTGCCAAGAAAACAAACAGATTCATCCTAGAGAGGCTTAAACCAGGCTGCTCCTTGGAGGCAAGGATTCTGGGGCTTCGCCTGACATACTTTGGACATGTTGTGAGGAGAGACAGGTCTTTGGAGAGGGACATCATGCTGGGCAGAGTGGAGGGACAGCACAGGAGGGGAAGACCCTCTATGAGGTGGATTGATTCAGTGACTGGGATAATCGGAATGGGTGTGTCGGAGGCAATGAGATTGGCACAGGATAGAGCAGGGTTTAGGACTGTTGTACATAGGGTCGCTATGAGTCGCAGACAACTCGATGGCACACAACAACAACAACAACAACAACATTATAGACATATTGTCAGGACAGAACCAGTCCTTGGAAGAAGATATCATTTTGGGAAAGACAGAGGATCAGCAAAAGAGAGTAAGACTTTCTGGGGGATAGACTGACGTGGTAACGGCAACAGTGGACTTGAACATGGCAGAGGTGGTGGCAGTTCCTTAGATCTGTTGTTTCTTAGGGTCATTCTGAGCTGTGGTTGACTTGAGAGCACCTAGCAACAGTAAGCACAAAAAAATTCATTTATCCAGTTCAAAATAGCCCTAGAGTAGGCTTTGGTTGTCTAAACTATCTTTAGTAACATCATGTTAGCACTCCTAAAAACAAGCGGGAATGGGGACTAAATTGTGTGTTGATATAAATGGCCAGAGTTTCTAAAGCTAGCCCTTCCAAATCCTTTGGATTCAGAAGCCACTTCCTTCCTTAAAGAGTCAACATGTGTATAGAGCATTAATTTCTTGGGTGCTGCTGAATGTAATGTAGCTTTAAATCCAATTTATCAGATGCCAGAAAATATATATTTTGTTAAAATTAACATAAAAAGATTTATTGAGGAACAAACCAGTTTATAAATTGAGTAGCAGCCTTGTAGAAAATATAAAATTGATCCAAAATGTGAAAGGAAAGGCGTTCTTTTGTAATAAAAATGGACAAGCTGAGTGCATGAAAGTCACATGTTTACATCCATAATGTGACTACACATTTTCAACTCTCTTTTGCCTGGATCGTCGTGAGTAAACTCATCCTTCAATATCACGTTCCTGATCCGCATCCTTATTTACGAAGAGTGATTTGGGGGAAACGTCAGGCTCATTAAAGAATATGATTGATAGAAGATTCTGGCCAACTCAGTAAGACACTCGAGATAAATGAATACGAATGGGAAGAAGACAAGGTGATATGCTCAGAAAGGAAGAAACAGTGGAATTTTGATTCTGACATTGTCTCAGACATTTTCTTATACTGAGTGCCTCACTTGATATTTGTTAGAAGTACAGTACAATCCACCCAGCAGCGTCATGGGAGAAACCCATACAGGTCTGCTCCCTTAAAGATTACCCTAAGGCTAGACTTTGTCATGTAGAGTCAACCTGAGATGGAATTCACTTGAAAGCACTCAGTAACAGCACCAATTTCTGGCCCAGCCCAGCCTCTCCGTCAATGCAGGGTTTTTACCTTTTCCTGGTAAATGCTCTTCTCTGTTCCCTGAGTCACAGAGTTAAGTTACTCTACTTAACGATGAAGTGCTATGATCTTCTATTTCTCAAGAGAATTTGCAGAATTTCATCTGCATGGGAAGGGGAAGAGTTTGGAATGTAGGAATAGAGAGGAACTGGCCCTTGTCAAGGTTGTGGCATGTTACTTTTGAGTTGGAAGCCCCTTGATAGTAGGCAACCTCACAAAAAAAAGTATAGCTCTTCAGTGCAAGCTGTGCTAGCCTCTACACATAAAGCATGCTTGTGAATATTTCTACATATATGTAAATGCCATGGGTATAGGCACACATATAATAGCACAGAGAAGTTGCACAGTTAAAGAAACTATGTGAATGTTAAGACTGAACTATTAGATTTGAAGACCTAGGACCCCAGTCTTGGGGAATATCTAGGTCAAGTTCGTGAAGATCATGTTCTAACTCCTATTCGGATGAATAACTTCTCACTTCTTAAAAGTTTGTCACCAACTATCTAGGAAGCAATTACTAGTACAACAAAGGAAAATGAAGAAAATCAAAGACTCACAGAAGCCATTTACTCAAAAGACTAATTAGCTTTGTAAAGCACAAATTTTCAGATCAATCATGAGACCAGCTGAACTAGATGGTACCAACCTGTCTGACAAAGACTTCAACAGAAGGTGTCAGAGTGGCTAAAAAATGTCCAGCAAAAGTCAAATTAATAAACAAACCATATACCCTACTTACTAGTCTAAAAGAGTGAATAAGGTTTGAGGAACTCCCCAAGATGACTTCCCTAAGACAGCCTTCTTGCACGAAACTTGGAACTCTACCAGATTTTACCTCTCAGTCAATGAATGGACAGGTGGCCTGGTGGTAAGAAGCTGTGCTGCATTCTCAAAGGCACATGATTTCAAGCCCATAGGATTCAGCTTCACAGGAGAAAGATGGACAGTCTCCTCTCGGGCAGTTAACACAGTTTTTACTTGATGTTACACAATAACAATAAATAACAACAACTATAAGGATTCTGCTCCCTAGAACAATCAACTAGAGGAGTCCAAAAGGGAGCATTTGTTCACAACTAAAGATAAGAGCAGGGAATCTGGATGTACGGACTGAATGAAACTGGCAACCAGGGAGGAAGCCTGGAGAGTACTGACACGTTGGAAAAACTGTAACCAAGGTTATAGAAACATTGGCCTATGAATTCTTGATTGGAAAACAAATTTGCTGTGTAAAGTTTCATTTAAAACACAACCAAGAAAAAAATACCTAAACCTCATAACAGACCCTCTCAAATTACGTTTTGAGAAGCTGTACATCACATGAGAGGAGACTGCTCATCTTTTTCCTCTAGAACCACTGTTGTTGTTGTTGATTGCCTTCGAGTCGAACACTACTCATAGCGACCCTATGAACAAAAGGCCTGAAGCCTCTCTACAACTATTGACATTTATCAAAGTTCACAGTGTTTCTGGAGGCATGTTATTTAGGAAGTGGATGCCACTCCTGCTTCCAAACCTGTCATAGTAATTGTTTTTATGTGCCATTGAGTTGCCTGTGATATATAGTGACCTTACGTACAGCAGCTCTGAACCCTCCCCTGTCCTGGAACTACTTACTAGTGGATTTGAAATGCCAGAGAGTCTTTTGGGTCAGCAGCACAACTCCCTACAGAACATGCCACCAGAGACCCCTAAAAGACAGTTGTTGTTATGTTCCATCAAGTCACTTGTGACTCATAACGACCCTATGTAAAAGAGCCCTAAATGCCGTTCTATCCTGTGCCAAACTCGCCGTCTCAAACACACTCATTCCCACCACTCCACTCACAGAATCGATCCATCTCATCGAGGGTCTTCCTCTTCTGTGCCATCCCTCCACTCTCCCAAACATGATGTCCCTCTCCAAGGACCAGCCCCTCCTTGCAACATGCCCAAATTATGTCAGATGAAGCTTCAGAATCCTTGACTCCAAGGAGCATTCTGGCTTCACTTTATCCAGGACAAACCTGTTTGTTCTCCTAGCAGTCTTCTCCAGCTTCACAGCTCAAAGGCATCAATTCTCTTTCTTCATCCCTATTTACTGTCCAACTCTCTGATGCATGGAACGTAATCCCGAAGACGGGATCAGGCTCACCTTAGTCTCCAGCCTGACATAGTTGCAGTTGCTCTTCAGTACTCTTGAGACAAATAGTGGTACGTATTCTACAGGAAAAGGCAACTTGGTCTAAGCTGGACGGAATTGGGGAGTTGTTGGTAGATGCCATTGAGATGTTTCCAAAGCATCACAATCTTCTGTGCAGGAGAACAGACACTGCTTGGACCCGCGCCATCCGTACAGTCATTGCTCTGTGGGAATCATTGGCACGGCCCCTTGTCAACCCATCTCCTAGAGGATTTTCTTCCTTTTTGTTAACTCTCTACCAGGCCAGATGTCTTTTTCCAGGGACTTGTCCCTACTGGTTACATGACCAAAGTATATGAAATGAAGTGTCATCATCCTTGCCTCAGAGGAGAATTCCAGCTTTCCTTCCAAAGCCAATTTGTTCATTCTTCTGGCAGCTCTTATATTGTCAGTATTCTCTGCCAACATTACAATGCAAAGATATTAACTCTTCCTCATATTTTATTATTCACAGTCCAGTTTCCACATGCATATGATTCACTCAAAACTCATTGCCTTCAAGTCAGAACTGACCCACAGCTGAGCCTGCAGATTTTTTTCAGAGACTGTAAATCACAGGGGTGGACCTTGCCCATCTTTCTCCCACAGCTGGTGGGTTTGAACGACCTGCCTTTGAGTTGGCAGCACAGCTCCTTACCCTCTAGATCACCTGAGCATATGCATATGAAGCAATTGAAGATACCACGGCTTGGATTAGGTTACTCTCAAGGTGACATCTCTTTTTGAAACCTTTACAGAAGACTTCTGCAGCAACAGATTTGATTAACGAAATATGTCATTAGAAATCTTAAATGATGCTTCCGTGGATGTTAGTGTGGATACGAGTGAAATGAAATCCTAGATAACTCATTCCCCTCCCTCCTGCGCTCCCAGTTTATCATGATGCTGCTTATTCGCCTTGTTGTGAATATTCTTTCCCCCTTGATGTTGAGATGTCATTCATATTGCAGACTGTGATCTTTGATCTTCAATTAAGGTTTTAAGCCTTCTTCCATTTCAGGAAGCAAAGTGTGTCATCTGTATACCGCAGGTTGTTAAGGAGTCTTTCTTCAGCCTGTAATGTTCTTCGTTCGCTCAGCATACAGACTGAATAAGGATGGTGAAGGGGTACAACCTTGACATGCACCTGTCTGGATTTTAAACCAACAGCATCTCCGTGTTCTATTCAGACACCTGCCTCTGAATCTCCATGAGCACCGATCAGAGTTGTGGAATTCTTAGTCTTTGCAGTGATATCCTAAAGGGACTAGAGAAGGTGATCACGCTTAATTTAAGAACGAAAAGATTAGGTGAAAGAAGGTTGAAGGAGGATGATTGTCCTGGGCAGAGAGGACAGCATGTTCAAAGACCACACAGCACGAAGAGGCACCATAGATCTGATGGTGTAAAGCCAGAAATCAAGGCAGGAAGTGAGAGAGATAAGATTGACAATTAATAATGCCTGACACTTGGCCAATAGGGTGTTTTCTCCTAAGGACAGTGGCAAGCCATTCAGCAATTTTACAGTGGGGAGTGGCACGATTCCATTTGTATAAAAAAACTCAGCCACTTTCTAGATCCAGAAAACATAGATTGCTCTCCAGGCCACCACGGATTGTCTCTTGTGGGCCATTCTGGTAGAGAGTCCTTTAAGGTTATCACTATTGAGGCCAGCACCCATCCTCCACTCAACCCACTTTGGCACCTTTTAAAACTTTAAATAAAAGAAAGCAATTCCTGGCCATGTTCTCCTTTTGTTCTCCTCCTTTAAACAGTGATTGAAGCAGGGCTCAGATATCTTTGAAAACCCAAGAGAAGAAAATGATTTCCATAGCAGCTGTAACCATGGGAAACCTTCAGAATAGCTCCTGTTCATGTATCCCACTCGGCCGCCTTTCCTCTGTGTTGGTTAGCTAGAAATGAGGGCTTGCATTTCTGTGTTCTTTTTGTCCAAATGCATGAGAAGAGAGCATCTTCCTTTCACTTTTACATGCATCTTCCCAAAGTTCATGAGTCACAGGATGTACAAAATCCCACTTTTTTTTTGTAAAGTAAGAGAAGCCAAAGCTTCTAGAACACTTTGATTTGTTGAGTTCTCAACTAGAGGAAGTCAAGTAGAATGTCAACTTAAAGATGAGATCCCATTTCTTCCCAGGTGGTGTAAAAGGACAAGGGAAGGCTTTGTGAGCTGTCAGAATAAGCAGTTTTGCTTTTTGGTTGGGTGTTGTTTTTTGGGTTTTTTGCAGGGAGAGGTTAAAGCGCTGCTCGTCAGCATCCCTCTCCTTTTGCTCTTAGGGCTTCTGGATAATGAGACATCCTTCAGCCATCTCAGTAAGACGCTCAGGATTCTTACGGAGACATCTGATTCCCCTTTGGAGAGGTTTTGTTGTGAAAACCAAGACATTTTCTGGACTTACTCTCTGGTGCACTGCCTGCTTTTGACATGAGCACAGGGCGAAAATGGCCTGGCAAAGTGATGAAAATGTCTTCATGAAACGTCTGAAAAAGTTAATAAGGACACTGGAACATATGAGTGTAGTGCTGGCTTTTGGAATTTGGCCAGGCCATTGGGAGAGGCTCCGGCACAAAACCAAGAAAGGAAATGCGAGGTTCGGGCAAGTCCATTATGAGCCTTCTCATTTCCAAGGTGGTTTAAAACCATGTAGAGAAATGCAGTGCATAACTTAAACCAGCTGCTGGCAACGTTTGTGTTCAGAACGTTCCTGGGTCACCCCACAGAGCTGAGCAACTTCTCCAGGATTCCTGCATGCAAGCTAGAAAAGAGGAGAGCATTTCCTTTATCTGACATCCTTTTCTTAGGAGACATCCTTTTGCTTCCGGAAGTCATTGTATAAAAAGAAATCACCATTATTGTTGAGCTGGATTTATCTTCTGTTGTTACACAGAGTTTGCGTTGTTTAAACAAGGCACTTGGGATCAGAGTCAGGATGCTGGGATTGAAGAAATTTACTCTGGTTCAAGTTCTAGGTCTAGCCTTTCAGAGGTTTCCCATTGCCAGCCATGTCCCTGACAGGAGAGCACTTGTCAAAATGAAATGAAATGACCTATGTTGTGTGCCTCTCAACATGCCCCTTAAATGCCAGCTCTTGTCTTGTGTTAAACTCTTACAAGGGCCATGTTAAGAAAAGACAGTTGAGAGTGAGTATCAAGACATCGTCTACAGCGTCACTTCTCCATGCTGCACGTGGCGTATAATCAAATTGCAAGGCGGACGGTGATTTTGAGAGCTCCCTTAGCCTGCCCCTTGCTTGCAGACAACCCTGGTTAGGCTGAAAGGAATCCTTCCTCTCTACTCAGTCTCCAGAGCTGGGCTCTGAACTATGTGTCTTCAAGATCATGCTGTGGACTCTTGGTCAACACCAACATTGGCTGTTCAAAGCTGCAGGTGTCTCCAACTCCGAAAACTCAGTCTAGCGAAATCTGCCTTAATGAACTTGTTCTTCCTCTTAAGAAATAACTCGTTTCCCCCAAGTATTTAACAAATGCCTTTCTACCTTCAGACTACAGTTTGACCCCTTGATTTATATATTTTTCTGTGTACATCCATTTTCCAAGAAATACTCTGAAAAATTTCTAGAAGTGTGACTTCCTTTCTTAACTGTGTCCGCTGCTTGATTCTTTTTTTTTCTATATTTTATTAATTTTCATAAACATTTACAGAGATTTTGGGTTTCCATTCATTCATTGTTGCACTATTCTCTCTACCCTCCTCCCAGTTTGTTCTTGTCCAAATGCCACAGTGCTTGTCAAAGCCAGTTCTGATTAATCTTCTTTGTCAGTGTGTCCTTTGCCATTCCCTATCACTCCTCCCTGAGAGAGACTTCACCCTGAGTCATAAGGAAAAGGGGATGGCGTATTCTCTTAGCTACTTCCTGCTGAAAAGGGACGCTGTGGGTTTCAGGGTGAAGATCTTCTCTCACTACTCTAAAGGGCCCCTTTGGCAGTAGGAAACACATAGACTGTTATGGAGATTGATTTTGGAATTTAGATGCACTCTTATTGATTGTGCTTGGCCGTACATGTTCATATCCTTGAAGATGTATCATGGGGGTGTTGCAACCTAGAAGACACAAATTTGACTAACAAGTTATAAGTACATGAGTCCAATAATTATGGAAAAGTAAAAGAAAAGATTCTTTCATTGTTTTACAAACCCTCCCCCAGGTCCCCTCCACCATGTAGCCCTCGCTCTAGTCTCCTGTGATGACAGAAATACCTAGTTATATATCTCTTTTAAACAGTTTTCTCCCTCCTCTGTTTCAGTGCAGTATACATTATTGAACCCATCTTACTCAGTCTCTCCCCAACCTCAAGGACAGTCCCATTCTACAACAGTGGCATCATGTAATATTTGTCCTTTTGTGACTGGGATATTTCACTCAGCATAATGTTCTCCAGAGTCAACCATTTTGAATAATATTGCATGAGTTCCTTGTTTTTTAATGCAGCATAGTATTCCATTGTGTGAATATACCACAGCTTCTCTAGCCATTCGTTTGTTGATGGGCACTTAGGTTGTTTCCAACTCCTTGCTATTGTGAACAAAGCTGCAATAAACATGGGTGTGCATATATCTGCTTGGATGTCAGCTATGGTCTCTTCAGGGTATATTCCCAGTAGTGGAATTGCTGGGTCAAATGGTATCTCTATTTGCAACTTTTTGAGAAAGCGCCATACTGCTTTCCACAGGGGTTGCACCATTTTACACTCCCACCAACAGTGAATCAGGGTTCCAGTTTCTCCACAACCTCACCAGCATTTGTTGCTTGCTGTTCTGTTAAATTTTGCTATTTTGACTGGGGTGAAATGATATCTCATAGTTGTTTTAATTTGCATCTCTCTTAGGGCTAGGGATTTTGAGCATTTCTTCATGTGTTTGTTAGCCATCTGAATGTCGTCTTCGGTGAAATGCCTGTTCATATCCTGTGCCCATTTTTCTATTGGATTATTTACCTTTATCTTGTTGTGGTGCTCAAGTATTTCATAAATTCTGGATATAAGTCCCTTATCTGATATGTTATTACCGAATACTTTTTCCCAGTCAGTGGCTTCCCTTTTTACCCTACTGGAGAAGTTTTTGGATGTGCATAGGGATTTGAGTCTTAGAAGGTCCCATTCATCTATGTTATCTTCTCCTGGTTGTAGCTTTTCCAGGATACTGGGAAGACTGTTTATGTTGTGGATTAGGATAAAGTCTTGATGTTACTTAACTCTATAGTAAAACTCTATGCTTTCTTTAACTTAGAGAGTCTTAGGCCAAAGAAAATCCCTGTAGTGTGCCTGGTGCCTGCGATTGAGAGGACAGGACTCATTTGCAGGGAGAAGAAGTAGATTCCTGTGGGCACAGATTCAGTAACAGAGAGGAGGCCAAATGTTTGTTTTAATGTACTGGCTTTCAAACTGAAGTCTACAAATTTTCTGAGGATGAAAAGAAATGTTTTTTTAATGATCTTAAAAATTATTCCACTACTTACAGAAGCAAATTTTTTCCCCCACAGTGGATAATATATAGCTGAAAATAGTTTTTATTGAGAAAGACTTTGGTTGTTTAAGTTACTTTTACTAAACCCTAATCCATGGAGGTTTGTTGGTGGCGAGATGAGGTGGTTTTGAAGTGGAGACCTTCCTTCTTTAAATGCCCTCCTGAACAAACACTGATTTTGTGCTTAAGACATCTGACTTCAGAGGACTAGAGATTACAGGTTCACATCTCTCTATGATTGTTGTGTGGGAAGGGTTTGGATTCTGAGAAGCCTCAGTTCAATTCCCAGCTCTTCTAATCCCTGTTTGTAGACAAGACACTGGGCGTGATGAAGTTCAAAATAGTTCTTTCACCAGGATTCTTTTTTTTAATTATTAAGAGCTGTGGTGGTGTAGTGCTTAAGCACTTGACTACCAACTGAAAGGTCCATGGTTTGAACTCATCAGCTACTAAGTGGGGGGCCAAGAACTAGCAATCTTATCCCATCAAGATTGTAGCCCAGGAAACCTTCTGGGGCAGTGTCTCTCCTGTAGGGTTGTTAGAGTCAGGGTCAAGTCAACTCCAGACAAAAGTGTCCCTGGAAGGAGCCCTTTGTGGGAATGCGTACTACTGAGCCTACCCCACAGCTCTGTGGGAACAAGACATGTTGATCTGCTTCATTGAAGACTAGAGCATTGACCACCATAGGCAGCTGCTCTGCTCTGCCACAGAAGGCCCTGTACACTGGAATTGATGTTGAGGGACCCTAATACAGGACTAAATCATGTATGTGGAAAGCCTTTAGTGTTGCCTAGTAATAACTGAAAGCTACTATTAGCTGTTCTTATTGGTAGTTGATTTTTATTCCTGAACTTAAGTCCATGCTAGCAAAGAACCCCTTCAATGTCCTTGTAACATGAGCAAATTCTTCTAACGTGTGATTGACTTCTTTTCCCCCTTAACTCTTTGAATCAGACTATTCTTAGCATTAGGAAAATGATAGTTGTGTGTAATAGTTGGGAAAATATTTGTTAGCTGAGTGTTAACTTTTTTCTCTCCCTAAAGTCTCTTGTGTCTGTATTCAGATGGATTCTCTGATTTTAAGCTATTTATTTTCAGGGCCCTGATACACTTTCCATATCTACATATTTTGTTTCCAGCTCCTTCATTTATCCATGAGAATCTGAGTCTCACAGCAGGGATACAAAAGTTCTATTTAAAAATGTGCAATGATAAAACAGAAGGAAAAATCTCGCAAGAACAATGCAGGGAGAGCTAACCGCTCACTCTTGCTTACACATGGAACTCATCATGCTGTTCATCCCGGCGCCCAGTTCCTGCACGTGGGCCCTGGAGCCCAGGCTGTAAAGAGGTTTTGGAATCCCTTCACTGCTAATGCCTGCCTTGAGAGGCTGCAGTATCCACTTTGGAGCTGTGCGAAAAGAAAAAAGTGGAACTTTTTTTATTTTTAAAGATGACCCACATGTTTAATAAATTTCAGTCTGTGAACTGAAAGGAAGTTTGATTACAAGCTATATAAATGCTTCACTTGAGCTGTCCTCATTTTTGTCACCCTTTCCCGGAATGTGGATTTACTGAGCTGGATTCTGCTGCTGGCCTTCCACCCCCTGCGATGGCCCTACAACGGAGGAAGCTCGCTCTCTTAGGCTTTAGGATGTGCTTTCTGGCCTCAAGTGCCGGACTGCCAGCTTCTCATGCCAAAAGGAAAAGGAATTGTAGTATTGGGGGGAATCAGATGATACTGTTTTCCAGCTTCTTTGAAAGACCCTTTTACATAATATTTTCATTTTCCACTGGCCAGTTCCCAATGAATGAATCTTATTTAAATTCATATCATTTTTTATAATAAGACTTCCATAGTAATTAATTATTTAGTGTCCATTTATTAAGTTCCTCTTACTCGATAGCATTGAAGGTCCATGAATAAAACTGGCCATGTTTTTGCCTGGCTAACAGAACTTACAAAATTAATTGCCTGTATGACTGCTTTCATGACCACCATTTTACATATGAGAGAAGCATGGCCCGGAAAGTCATGTTCAAAGTCACTTAAGTGTAGGGCAGAACCAGGGTAAGAATTCAGTTCTGACCTAAAAACCAGAACTCTCATCTCTGCTGATATTCGGGCTGCGTGCTGATGATCAGGTGACATGGGCGTCCCCGTGGAGAACCAAGCTGCTGCAGACCACCTTCCGTAACCGAGCAGTGAACCGAGCTGCATCTCCTCCTCTTTAAAGCCCTCTGACGTCAGCAGGATTCCGTGTTTACAGATGAGAAAACCGCCCCAGAGAGCTTAAGACAAATTCAAAAAACTTATAGAATTGAGGTTGATTTCTACAACTTACACTCCAGCTTCCTTTCTCTTTCTTAAAAAATAAAATAAAATGGAAGAAGACTGTGAAATCTATAATACATGAGTCTATAGGATATTGTGGAATAATTAATCACAAGTAAATAATATTTATACCATTAGAACTTCTAAAAAGATTGTCTGTAAATATTTGAAAAGGCACATATCTGCTGAAGACAAGTGACCTTGGTCTCAGTCTTCAGGGGCTTGGAAAACTGAGTATGGGAACCTTTCTGGGTACCAGCTCCTTTACTTTTCATTGCTGCGGCAGAGGCTCTAGCTTCCTCTTGGAGCTTGTAGACACGACAGGGATCACAGACTTCTGTAGACGCTGAGTGGGAATGAGAATGAGGGTGAGAAAGAAGCCACTCTGCTTTGGCGCCGCCCTCTGGGTACTAGGTTCTTCTCCTCCACTCAAGCAGAATTCTGGAATTTGGGTCTTGTGTCTAGTAGCTCACGATGAGTCAGAATCAACTCAAAGGCAGTGTTCTCTCTTCTCTTTTTAATCAGCTAACTTCTGCCATAGTAGTTACAACCAAGCGTAACAACCAAGCTCAGAATCTCAAAGGTGTGAGACACCAAGCGTGCATTTCTCCCATGAGGTTGCAGCCTGGCTCAGAGGTGGGTCTGCTGCTCATGTCTTTCATCCACTTTTTGGGACCAGTGGGATCTCCCGGGTGTCCTTCCTTCTGGCTGGGTCCAAAGAACGAGAGACCAAGCAAACGGAAACTCATGAGGCCTGATGAGGCCAAAGTTTGGAGCTGGCTTATTGTCCTTTCTGCCCATTTACCATTAACACAAGGTACATGACCAAATTACAGACACGAGGTGGGACAATAGGCAGATGATGTTGTTATGTGCCATCGAGTCTCCTTTGACTCAGAGAGACCTGTGTACAATAGCTCGCTCTGAAAAAGAAGTCTGTGATGAACAAAGGTGTGAAGGGTGGAGTGAAAATGAGGGATGCTATTTCATCCTCTATGGGTCTCAACGGAAGATGTTTTGAACACTGTCCTAGCTGAATGGCTTTCCATTTTCGAGTTTATACCCTTTTTGTGGATAAGATAGAAATTCTGAACATATGCTCTCAAAAAATGTAAGAATCATTTAATTTGGCATTAGAATTTCAGGAGAATCTCTCACCAGGTCGCCCCTGAGCTCCAGGTTAAGACATGTTAAAGTAAATGAAGGTAGGTGAGTATTGGCCATCATCCTCAGGTAAAGAAGGTTATCAAGGCCTGGAACTCTTCCTTCTTCCCCAGGCCTCTGCTCTACTGAACTCAGGGCCCTGAAAAACCTTACATGCAAAGATCAGTATTAAACGAGACCTCTTCTCATTTTTCAAAGGGAAAATAGCTTTATTACCCTTTTTGTAATTGTAAAAAATGATTTCTCAAAAGCTAATAGCTTTATGAACAGTAAGGATTGCCTAGTGTTTAATTCATCCAGAATAAGGAATGGCTTCTTTTTCCTAAGGTTTGTCTTTGATTTTAAAATTTGTTACACGATTCCTTTCTTTATGAAGAAATCATGATGGGTTTTGATCATAGCTGTGATACCATCGTTAAAGCCTATGTACCTCCTAATATTTGGGGAGAAGTTTTCCTGACCTGTGAAATCTCAAAATCTGAAAACTGCCGATACAGACCCACCTTCTGTCTCGTGAGGTCTGTAATCTTGAGACTCCCAACAAGCATTCGTCAAGAATTGTCTCCATTCTGACCACCTTGAGAGATGAGATGCTGTTCTCTGTGATGCCCAATGCCACCCATGGTCAGCTATGACCAGCGGATCCTTGTTCCTACACCTATCAAAAAAAAAAAATCCCTATCCTACATGAGGTATCAGACAAACAGTCATGTTTGGGAGTTTATCTGCATTTGAATTCTGGGAGAGGAACGGCCTTCATCTGTCAACTCCTTATCACTGACTCCTCAAACTCACCACTGAGGTCATCTATAACATATTGTCCACCTGACAAAAATGAAAACTCTAGTGGCCTTGTGAATACGGAGTTGAGCTGCTAATCCAAAGGCAGGTGCTTTGAACCTAATTGTTCCTCAGGAGAAAGATGGACGGTCTCTTCCTGTGCAGCCTCTGAAAACCCCCTGGAGCCTAAGCTGTTGGTTCTGAATGGGCAGCACATAACAGCAACGACACTGTCCACCTGAAGCCTAGAGGGACTTCAGAAGTGAACTCTTTCATTCTGCTCAACTCGTTAGTAACTGGTTTTCATTATTCTTGGAGGTCCCCACTCGAAGTGGATTCTTCAGGATGTAAATATATAGATTTGTTACTAACATGCTGTCTCGAATTCTGCCCCCAGACTGCCATTCCCCTGAAATGTCCTCATTTCACTCTTAAGTTTTGAGGACACAGGACGAGTCAGTATCTTCTGCTCCCACAGATTGTTCATGAATCCCTGGTACAGATTATTCAAGACCAACATTTAATGCACTAATGAGAATTCTCAGCAGAGGGCGCTCTCTCACGCATCTCACCACTTCCTTTGCATGCTATTTAATTGAAGAACTGCTAGAAAAGCTTTTTTAATTAAGATGGCTGTGTAAAGGGGGAGAAGCCGCCCTTCCCACCCCCACCCCCTTGCTCTCCTAGAGACAATTTTTCATCCCCAGTAAGAACCATTTTGTACCAAAGAGGGAGACTTCCACCCTCCACTTTATTATTATGAGATCTTCTGCTAAATTTAATTTGTAAAGTTCAAAGACAGAAGGGGGTTAATTTTAGAACAGCCTCTCTGATTTCTGCTTTCATCCTTTTTTAAAAAAAAATCCTAAATATGCACAGTGGTAGGGACATTTGAACACAACACAGCCACACAATGCAGCTAGACATGCTGATTTCTCAGACAATCCTAATTGTCCTCTGTTCCATAGATAAGCCAGGAGAGATTATTAATACCAAACATCGGCTTTCCTTCCTGTGTCAGACACTCTGCTGGATCTGTTCTCTACCGGATTCAGTGGTCACAAAAGCCCCATAAGGTGTGCTGGTGCTGTTGCTGATTCAAACACAGGGAGAGGTGACCTTGAACAAATCATTGGCCTTCTGCCTTTACTCAGCTCATCTGTAAGACAAAGCATTAGGCCAAGGAGCTTCCAAGGTCATCCCCCCCTCCTCTGGGTTCCAAATCAAATCATATCAAAAGCACCAAAGCCAGAGCGCTCATGAAAAGAAGTCTCAGGTTTGGTCTAACAATGTCCCGGGCAAACCCACCTTTCCAAAGCATCATGTGTAATTCCTAGAGCTCACTCAGCCTGTGGCACGTCGAGCACCCAGCACACCTCAGTTCAGACTGGCATCTGCTAGATGCCACAAGTAGCAGCTCAGTTCTGTTTTGTCAATGGCTCAGTTTGGTTCCCTGGGAATGCCAAAGTGGGAACTGCATGTATCTTGACCCCCTGGCCACTTACAGATTACTTTTGCTCAGATTGTGAAATGCCATCTCGATTCGTGGAATGTGTGGAATTATGCCAAAAAGAATAATTGTGTTTTGTTTCTCCCAATAAAAACCCTCCAAAAAGCTTGACTTGCCTTGCTGTCCCTGAAAACTTGGGGGTGTGGGGAAAGGAAACAAATAGAATATGTGGTTGACAATCACCTTTGATGGAGGTTTTTATTATCTGAGACATCAGCCAACTGTCAACGTATTTCTTCTGAATCTGGTTCTAATCTTGTTCTATTTTTTCACACACTTCTAGCCAGGACTCCATGCTGGCTGCTCCCAGTAGATGAGGGAATGGAGACAGGAGTGAAAAGACCAAACGAAGTGGTCTTTAAGTCATTATGGGTGCACCTCAGCCTCATCTGAGTTGATTCAAGCAGATTATCAAAGGCAGGAGGTGGTCATTCAATGCTGCTTGAGGTTTTACAAATCATATGCTCAGAAGGGCCCATTTTAAAGGGAAAGAGAGGGGTGTGGGGAAAGTATGGCTCCAGCAATGGGCTTTTTATTGGTTGGTATATTAAGCTGTACCATGTGAAATTGCTGTTTTGTAGGGAAGGTCTGGGCTTGGAAAAATAGATTTGGAAATCATCAGCATATAGATGATATTTAAAGGCCAGAATGAGATCACTTACCAGGAGAATGGAGCTAGGGCAGGGGCCCCGCCCAAGCCCTGAGGCTTTGCAATGTTGAGAGATTGTAGAGGAGGAACTAGCTGAGGAGTTAGGGAAGGGAAAAAGGTTCCTTAGGGAAGTACTCTACCAGAGAGATATGTGTGTGTGTGTGTGTGTGTGTTTCCGTGTCTCCCTTCCGTCTCTCTCTCCTCTCCCTCTTCTCTCGCTGCCTCTCTTTCTCCCTCTTCCTGTCTCCCAGAAGCCTGCTTCCAGCATTGCTTTTTCACAAGTGAATCCTCCCTCTTTGCAGATAACCTCTCCTGGCAGAGATGCTGTTTTGTGAGAGGAAGCAGCAGGAGCCGCTAAGCTGGGAGGATGACTCACTCCCTGTGAACGGGCTCCCCCTGTGCTTTTCCTCCATTTCTGACAGCCCCCAACCCCTTTTAGTGGAGTTCTACACAGAGGACACAAATTCATTTCTATGAAACCTCCAAAATTCTCAAGATTTCTGGCCTTTTTTGACATGTAGAACTTGAGAACTCCCCCTCAGTCCAGAATAGCTGTTTAACCATGGCTGAATGTGAACTCCTCCAGGTACATGACTTGACCACTTGCCTATGCTTTAGTCACATGATACTCAAAGAGACTGTCAGGTTGCATTGTAACCAGTAACTACATGCCATTGAGTCACTTCTTACTAATGGTGACCCTGTCATCAGGGTAGAATTGTGCTACCTAATTTTTCTCCCAAAGAGCAGCTAATAGACTTGACCTGCCAGCCTTTTGGTTAACATCCCAACACTTAACTTGCTATGCTACCAGGGCTCTTCCCGCTTCCAGCGAAAATAGTTCATTTGCATTTGTTGCATAGACTTCCATGTCTAGACTGCTGCCCTTGTTAAGATGGTTGTGAGATGCACATTGGTCGTGACCGACTGTGCTTTCCCCCATTGGTTAACTGATTTGAACTCTGCCCAGGATACTCATGTGCTGACAAACTCAGCCCTTGTGATTTCCTTCACAAGCTTTGCAAAGTGTTTGTTGGAATTAATGAATGACAAGCTAGAAAGGAATGAAAAGATCAACACTTGGATTTTCTTCGCTTCATCAAATACACATTCAGCAGCTAAAAAGATACCCAAAGCACTTTTACAGCAGTATTTACTGTTTGTTTGATAAGCCATCTTGTCATAGCGCATTTAAACATTCCAGGAATCCTTAGAGGGTGCAGACAAGTATTTCTCAGCATTGAAATTTAGTCATTAGCCCTTAAAAGAAAGAGCTGTTCTGTAGTTAAACCGTTTAGTAATATTGGTACCAACCTGGTGATGTAGCCATGAAAACCTAGAAGCTGGGCCAGACAAGTGCAGGACCTGCTTGCTGCTGGCCAGTGCCTCTTTGATGGGCTTAGAAGAGGAGGCTGGGCTGGAGGGTGCTGTGGCCTTGGCAGTAGAGGCAGAGCTCAGGGTATCTGGGTCAAGGTCACTGGAAAGAGCCACATAACAGCAGGGCCAGCCTCCTCCTCACTACAACAAAAATGCCAGGCCCCAGGGGTCCTGATGACTATGCATTTGATGGGAATGTCTTTGAAAAAGCTGAGTGCTGTTCTTGGTGACACCTCATTTCAGACAAAGGCATCATTTACAGGTATAACTCACTTATTGAGTATCTTCTTATCCAACATCTCACAGTTACAATAATAGTGGAAAAATCTGTTTGACGTTGCTTTGAGCATTGACTATGTATAGTAATTGACGACGGCAGTAATGGATACCCCCAGGTGAAAGGTGAGAGGAACGCTGACTGAGATGTATCAACTAGGCTCCACTCTGCTTCGCAGTGCTCTTACATTGTAATGTAACTCTCGTATGTAATTCTGTAATTGGGAAGTTCTATGATGATGTAATTTGAGTTACATAATGATGTAATTGGGAAGTTATGTGATGATTTAATTGGACAGTAATGTAATGATGTCATTTGATGGTTTCGTAATGATGTAATTGAGCAGCTATGTTAATGAGGCGTTCTAGCATTTATCCAATGGTGTAGCTGAGCCTGGTTTATGATCTGCTGTGGTCATCTTCCATTTTCTCAGAATCTGATTTCCTATAAGGCTTTGTCTCTGGAACCAAACTATGTAAGTACATAAAGAATGTAATGTCTGCAGCAGATAAAAGAGTATGCCAGCAAATCTGAAAGTCAACAACTGGTTTGTTGTTGTTATGTGCTGTCGAGTCACTTGCATCTCAGAGCGACCCTATGTACAATAGCCCCCAAACCTGCTCTATCCTGTGTCAGCCGTGCTGTCTCTGACACACCTACTCTCATTACCCTAGCCACTAAATCCATCTCATTAAGGGTCTTCCTCTCTTGAGCTGTCCCTCACCCTTACATGCATAATGTCCCTCTCCAAGGACGGGTCTCTCCTTACAATATGCCCAGAGTATGTCAGATGGAGCTTCAGAATCCTTGCCTCCAAGGAGCAGCCTGATTTCACCTTCTCCAGGACAAACCTGTTTGTTCTCTTAGCAGTCCATGGTATATTCAATACTCTTTTTCTAGCACCACAGCTCAAAGGAATCAGTTCTTTTTCTATCATCCCTAGTCATTGTCCAACTTTCTGAAGCATAGCAAGTAATTGCAAAATAATTACCTAGATCAGGTGCATCTTAGTCTACAGATTGACATCATTGCTCTTCAGTACTCTGAAGAGGTCCCTGACAGCAGACTTTACCAATGCAATTTATCTTTTCATTTCCAGGCTGCTGATACCAAGAGTGCTGATTGTGTACTCAAGCAAACTAAAGCTGTTAACAATCTCAGTCTCTTCACAGTTTATCATGATGCTGCCAATTGGGCCAAGGGTCAGGATCTTTGTTTTCTTGATGTTGAGCTTCAATCCATATTGAAGGCTGCAGTCCTTGACGTTCTTCACCAAGCACTTCAGATCCTTCTCAGTATCAGCAAGCTGGGTTGTGTCATCTGCATAATGCAAGTTGTTGATGAGTCTTCTTTCAATTCTGATGCCACATTCCTCCTCATGGAGCCTAGCCTCCCAGATGATCTGTTCTGCGTATAGATTGAAAAGGTATAGAGGTAGGACACATCCCTGGCATACACCCTTCCCGATTTTGAATTATGCAGTGATTCCTTGCTCTGTTCTGATGACTACCTCCTAGTCCAAGTATACATTTCACTTAAGCACAATCAAATGTTCTGGGATTCTCATTCTTATCAGAGTTAACAACTGATTTAGAAACACTTAAAGCAATTGATAAATATGAGTGTTGTGGGGATTTTTTGTTGTGTTTTTTAAAGTAAAATTTTATTTTATACTAGTTTACTTACAAAAGTTCATATACATTGTTTTTTATACCAGATCTTCCCCATTTCCTTTATCTACTTTCCCCTCCTCCATCAAGTTGTGCGACCCTATGATTAATCTCACCTCCTCCCCCGCCATGATCCTTATTCCTCTACTTCTGCTTTGCTCCCCTTGGATCCTTATATATGCTCTACAATAATGGTCTTATGCAGTATTTGTCCTTGTGGGACTGAGTTAGTTTACTTAGCATAATGTTCTCCATTATCTCCCAAGTTAGGTAGTGGTTTACAAAATCATGCTGTGTAGTATTCCATCATGTGAATGTACCATAATTTCTCAACCCATTCTATTGTAGTTGGACATTTGGGGCTGTTTTCATGTTCTTGTGATGGTAAATAACACTGCTATGAACATTGGTGTACAAATACCCATTTGTACCTGTGTTCTCATTTTCTCAGGGTATATTCCAAGTTGTGGAATAGGTAGATCATATGCAATTTCTATGTTTAGTTTTCTGAGGAAACACCAAACTATCTTCTAGAGCAGTTGTACCATTTTACAATCCCACCAACAAGGTATAAGAGTTGTTATCTCGCCGCATTCTCTCCAGCATTTATTACTTAGCCTGTTAAACTTTGCCACTGCTACTGGAATGAGATGGTATCTCATTGTGGTTGTGATTTGCCACTTTCTTATTGCCAATGATTATGAGCATTTCTTCATGTAACTGTTCCTCATTCAAATATCTTCTTCTGTGTGAAGTCTTTCCGTGTCTTTTGCCCATTTTGTAATTATATCACCTAGTGGTTATCGGCCAGCAGTTTACTTATAAGCATATACATAGGTATTTGTCACTTGCCGCTGTCAAGTTGAATCAACTCATTGGGGCCCCATGTGTGTCCAAGTAGAACTCCGTGCACAATTGTCAATGGTGGATTTTTTTTAAGTAGGCCTTTATTCTGTACTTATACCTTTTGTTGTAATTGAACCAACAGCCTTTCCACTGAAGTATTTATGCCCTTTCGTGTAATTGAACCTCAGCCTTTTAGTTAGTTGCTGAGAGCTTAAGTGGTTTTCTACCCTGGTGGACTACATATGTGTTATGATGGGCACATAAGGGAGGCTGTTTTTAAATCTTGGTATGTAGTTTTGTACATATATTTGATATAAGTTGTTAAGCGCTGTTGAGTCAACTATGACTTACAGCAATGTTGTGAACAGTGGATCTGTATCCTGCCTCATCATCTCCAGTATATGTAAACCTATTGTCACACTCACCATGTCAATCCATCTTGTTGAGAATCTTCCTCTCTTTTGCTGACGTTCTACCTTACCAACCATAATGCTGTTTTCTAAGGACTGGCCCTTCCTAACAACATCTTCCAATATGTGAGACTGAGTTTCACCATCCTTGCCTCTATGGAGCATACTGGCTGTACTTTTTCCAAGATAAATGTGTTTGTTCTTCTGACAGTTCATGGGACATTCAGTATCTTCTCTAATACCACAACTCAAAGCCACTAGTTCTTTCTCTGTCACCCTTATTTATTATCCAAGTTTCAGATGCATAGCAAATAACTGAAAAGACCATGGATTGGATCAAGCACACCTTAGACTTAAATTGACATCACTGCTGTTTAGACTTTTGGAGATGTCTTTGACATCAGATTTTTAGAATGTGGTACGTTTTTGATTTCTTGACTGCTATTACAGAGGTTGTTGATTGTGGCTCCAAGTAAGATGAAGTTGTTGATAATGTCAGTCCCTTCTACATCTATCATGATACTGCCTATTGGCCCAGTGGTGATGATTTTAGTTTTCTTGATGTTGACATGTAGTCTATATTGAACACTGTAGTCTTTGACATTTGATATGCAGCTAAAATAATATTACAATTTAATGTATTTACTATGTTTTGTAGTTATGTGTCATTGGATCAGAACCAGCTCATAACTGATCCTCCAGTGTATTTTCAGAGTCTGTAAATCACATAGGAGGAGACTGACCGTCTCTCTCCCACAAAGCAGCTGGTGGATTTGAACCACATGCCTTTGCAATGGCAGTGTAACTCCTTACTACTAGGCCACCAGAAAAATCATTATTTTTAGTAATGTTATTGTTTTGTACCGTAGAGTTGGAACTCACCCATTGCTGACCCTTTGGTGGCTTTTCAGAGGCAGTTAGTTAACTGCACGGGAGCAGATTCCTCATCCTTTTCATGTGGAGCAACTGATGGCATCAAACCAGGTGCTGTTGGGATTGCAGTGCAGCTTCTTGCCAGTAGGTCATGAGAGCTCCCTATTTTTTTTAAAAGAGTATTAATTCTTTTCAGTATCCCCGAATATTCTCATTTTACAGAAAATGAGCTGAGATATCTAATGCTAAGCTCTGGGCTTTCTCCCCTACTCTGGAACTTTATTGCTTCTCTATACAATATATATTCATAGGTTAGCTGTAACTTCTTGGGTTTTGTCCTCAATTTCTGTCTAGAAACTGTCTTTGTCAATATACAAATGGGAGAAGCACTAAATTAGACTAGTCAGGGAATGTTAGAATGGGTTTTCTGGCAGTAACTGAAGAAGATTGAGAACCTCTGAGTATTACTTAGGAATAAAGAGGGCCGCTTGACAAGGTATTTGAGGATCATGTGAATAAAAGGCAGAATGATATAGTCCTGGTAAGAACTATGGTCTATTGAGCCAAACAGACTTAGATTTAAGACCTGGATCTGCAGCTTGTATTGTTTGTAGGCTGTTGGGCCAGCTGTTTAACCCCTGGGCTCAGTGTGTCTTCATTTGTAAAATCAACTCAGTAACAACAGTAGTAATCATGTCTGGTATAAAAGTTTTCTGTAAAGATTAAGAGATGTGATCCCTAACAAATGTTTAGCATGGTAATTGCTGAATAAGTGTTTACAATGGATGCTGTTACTACTATTGTTAAGTGGTTATGGGTAGTGAACAATAGATCCTATTATAGCTTTGTCGAAATTTTTAACCATGTCTGGGAGGTGCTTCGAGAGCTCCATTGGTTGGTCAATGGCTATTACTTGTAGCTTTTTTTTTTCACTTTATTGTTATTATTTGTGTGTGTACCGTCAAATCAGATCTGACTGGTACAGGAGGAGATTGTTCCTCCTTCTCCAGCAAAGCACCTGGTGGATTTGAACCGCTCACTGCTGGGATTGCAGTGCAGCTTTACTTGTAGCTTTTAATACAATTCTAGTTGATAAAGATTCTCTCACTTAATGTATTCTCTTTAATATGCCATCAAAATGTCTCAGAGTGGTCAATTACTTGACGTCTTGACCTCTCTTTCTAGAATGTGTGCCTCACTAGGAAATCCTACCATTGTTTGTTGTTGAGTCATTTCTGACCCATAGCCCCCTGTGTACACAGGATGGAATCCTGCCCTTCTAGTGCCCTCCTCTCATCTCTGCTGTGCTCAGACCCTTTGTTACAGTCACTGTGCCAAAACATCTCCTTCGTTGGCACTCCAATTTTCCAAGCATGATGTTCCCAACTAAGAACTGGCCCCTCCTGATAATATGAGAGCAAGTCATACCCTCTTAGCCTCTAAGGATAACTCTGGCTGCACTTCTTCAAGTCTGTTCTTCTGGTAGTTCATGAAATAGTCAGCACTCTACCACCACAATTCAGAGACATCAGTTCTTCCCTACTTACTCATTGTTTAACTTTCAAATGCATATGTAGCAACTGAAAACAGCATAACTTGGGTCAGGAGCACCTTAGTCTTTAATCTGATATCTTTGCTCTTTTGCATTTTTGAAAGGTCCTTGACAGCAGATTTGCCCGATGCGACACACCTTTCTTGACTGCTCCTTGTGTTGATGTGTGGAGCCAAATAAAATGAAATCCTAGACACTAGGCACCAAGACGGCTGTTGTGTGGTTAACCTGTTTGGGTATTCCTGGTTCAGACAACCTGGCTGCAGTCTCCATAAGTGGCTAGGACCAATGTGGTGGCCAGTACATTAATGGCCTTAATTCTTCCTTCTTCCTTGGGTTCCTGCTATCTGCCCTCCCTCTTTTGCTTCTGAGTCCAGCCATGTGACTTGCTTTGGCCGATTGTATGCCAGTGTGCTTCTGTTCTTGTTCTTCCCTCTTACCACCACCATCATGAGAAGCATGTGCTTGGTTAGCTTCAGAAGAAGAATGAGAGGCACAAAGAGCAAAGTAGTCTAGCCAAGCTCAGCTTCATTCAGAAGCACAAGGAAGCCCAGGCTAGACCCATGGAATCCTGAGGCTGCCTGGGAAAAAAATGCCGCCACTGAGACATAGAGCATCATCATCAGTGTAATCGCCGACACCGCCAGGCAGAGAGGGAGCGCTTGTCAGGTGGTCAGTTTATTCCCCCCACGGGGAGAACGTTGGCGTTTTTTGTGTTTTAAAGTTTTTATTTCCTGAATGCACGTGATGCTTTACAGGGACCGCTGCTGTGAGCTGCCATGTCCCCAGGAGTGCCAGCTGGATTTTCAGCTTGTGGCAGGACATCATTATCTGAGGTCTGCAGGGAAATAAAAACCTGTGTACTCATTTGAAGCTGCTTGTAAAGTGCCACAAACAATCATCTGTAAAAACGAGAAAGGGGGTGGGGAAGGGCCCGTGTTCCCCTGCAGGATTCTCGTGACAGGCCCTAAGAGGGAGCCCTCGGATCAGCCTTGAGCCCGACCTCTGAGGTGACCCTGGCAGATGGGGAGGAGACACGGCTTCTTGCGTGCCTTGCTGCTGGGAAAGCAGGATGGCACTGAAGGGTAAGCTACCTTGGCCCTGGGGACGTTTGCCAGGAAGCACCACTGCTGAGGCATTTGGCAGGGGCAGGTGCTTACCACCACCTGGGCCACATCCGTCGGGATGTCGGCTCCTGAGCTTTTTAGGAATCTGAGCATTTCAGCATCACTGTACTTCCCAGACCCCATCCTAAGCACCTGCTAGGGAGAGTCCCTTGTCCCCCACGCCCCATGAGAGTAGGATGGCTCATGATGGCAAGTGGGCCTTGTTATTATAAACTGCCTGGTGTACAGTGAATGAATGAGCAAGTGAATCAATGGATGAATCATAAGATGTCACAAGGTAATGTATGTAGTTTAGGGGCCCTGGTGGTGTAGCTCATTACATGCTGGGCTCCTTTAACCAAAAGGTTGGCGGTTCAATTCCACCAGCCTCACCAAGGAATAAAGATGGTCACTCTCTTCCTATGAAATTTGTGGCCTCAAGAACAATGGAGGGCATCATGAAGTTAGAATCATCTACACGGCAGGGTTTGTTTTGGTTTGGGTATGTAGATCTGGTGGCTTCATGGTAAGGAGTTGTGCTGCCAACCCCAAAGCATGTGGTTCGAATCCACCAGCTACTTCATGGGAGGAAGATGAGCAGTCTCCTCCTGTGTGACCCACAGCGTCTGAAAACCTGCTGGAGGGTCAGCTGTGAATCCATTTTGACTTGATTACACAGCACAACAACAGTGATGTGGTGAGAGAAAAAGGGCCCTCCAGCAGGAGGGATTAACACAGTGAATAGAACACTCACTTGAGCGTATCAGAGATGGTGAGATGCACTTGACTGTGTACAGTCTCTGTGAGTCATAGTCACCTAGAGGTCACCTAGCAACGAATGATGTGTGTGGCGTGCTGACTGAAAGACCAGTGTCTCAAAA
The DNA here is from genome assembly GCF_000299155.1 of Elephantulus edwardii. NCBI lineage: Eukaryota > Metazoa > Chordata > Mammalia > Macroscelidea > Macroscelididae > Elephantulus > Elephantulus edwardii. The sequence goes on along the minus strand of NW_006399882.1, from coordinate 4,731,726 downwards.
TCCTCAGTGGCTCCGTGGGCAGAAGATGTCGTAGTTTGCAAGAAAGCACCATTGCTGAGGAATTTGGCAGGGACAGGCCCTATGAGCACCCCCTTCAGGATATCAGCTCCCTTTTTGTAACTTGGAAACCCTTGGGGCAGTGCTGCCTTGTCTGTCCTGTTGGCTTGCGATGAGTTGGGGCCCACTTGACTGCAGTGGGTTTGGATTTCTGTGTGGTATGTCATTTGTGCTCCGTTGGCACAGGTACATGGGAGAAGGCAAGTCTAAGAAGGTATCTGTGCTGCTGGGAAAGTTCCTTACTTCTCTGAAACTGAAGTTTGCACATGTTTAAATACCAGAAATATTTGTCTCTGCCAGATAACGTGGGATGGGAATTAGGAAACCAGTCCTGAAGGTCTCTCCGTAGGGTCTGACACACGATGTACAGTTCATACGAGGTAGTAGTACTAACAGAGGGATCCCTGGCAATGGTTAAGTACTTATATCTCACTGAGGGATCAGTGGTTCAAACCCAAGAGCTGCTCCATGGGAAAAGATGTGGCAGGAAGTCTGCTTTTGTAAAGATGACAGCCTCCAGGGGCCACTGTGTGGCAGAATCCACCCAACACATATAATAATCATCACAGTGATGATAGAATTCACGCCAACCTGCATTTTCACAGGTGATTCTGGTAATTAATATTTTCATTATCATTCCTGGCTGTCCTCTTAGCTAGTCTGAGCTTAGAAAACAAATGATTAGCCAGTCACGTTTTCCTTTTTTAAATTTTTTAAAAACATTTTTATTGGTTTGCATATATCATTCATATACATTGTGTTTTATACATGTACTTTTTATTTTATACAGTCTTTCATATAGTTATGTTTTATATAATTAATGACTATTGTTCTATGCATATTATCACCACCTTTCACAATTGATTTTTTGTTAGTTTGAATTTTATTCTGATTTCTTTACAAAGTTTGAAAACATTGTTTCTCACAAAAATTCCTTCCCATTTCCTTCACCCCACCCACCCATCGAATTGTGCAACCCCATGATTAACAGCCCCCTCACCCCTCTACTTCCACCCTCCCTCCCACCTTGGATCCTCATTCTACAATAATGGTATTGGTATAACCACTCTGGAAGGCAGCTTGGCGCTCCCTCAAAGAGCTGAACATAGAAATTCCGTATGACCCACCTATTCCATTGCTTGGAATATACCCCAAGAAAATGAGAACTGAGACTCAAATGGAAACTTGTACACCAGTGTTCATAGCAGCATTATTCACCATCACAAGAACATAGAAACAGCCCAGATGCTCAACCACAAACGAATGGATTGAGAAGCTGTGGTATATTCATACAATGGAATACTATGCAGCATGCAGGAACAATGATTTTGTAAATTGCTACCTAACTTGGGAGAGACTGGAGAGCATTTTGCTGAATGAACTCAGTCCCGCAAGGCACAAGGACAAATATAGTATAAAACCTTTTTATAAATTTATATTAAACAATGTATATGAATGATTGTATGAAACACAATATAAAAGAAAGATTGTATAAAACACAATGTACATCAAAGAAATACATTCTATACAGAATGTTGTAGGCAAAACTATAAAAAAAAAGACACTGATTCTTCTTGTATCATTTTTGTTAATTGTTGAACTTTCAGGTGGATAAGAAGTAACCGAAAAGACCAAGACTTGGATGATGTGCACCTTAGTCTTCAAACTGTCATCCTTGCTCTTTGGCACTTTGAAGAGGTCCTTGAAGACAGATTGTTCCAATGCAAAAGTCTCTTTTATTATTATATAGGTGAAGGTTTATAAAGCAAATTAGTTTTCTGAGTAATAATTCATACACAGATTGTTTTGTGACATTGTTTGCAATCCTCCCGATGTGTCAGCACTCGACCCTTTTCCTTATTGAATTCTTGTTTCCATTTATCTTGATTCCTTACCCCTTTCTTCCACCTTGTCTTTGGTTGTGGGCAGAGCTGTCACTTTGGTCTGCTATAATTGATTGATCCTAAGGAGCACATTCCGCATGGGTGTCATTGCTTATTTTATAGCCTGTCTATTAACTGACTGAAGGGTAATCTCTGAGAGTGTCTTCAGTTTCCAGTTACACAGCAGTCTTAGAATAATAGTTTCATGAGTCCTCCAGCCACTTTCAGGTCAAGAAGTCTATTTTTTTTCTTTCCCGCCATTGAATGTTTTCCTATGTTCCCCTCCCCCCATTTTAACTGGAATCTTCTATCGTGATCCTGGTAAGTGTCGTAGCTGGACACTGTCTAATTCTTCTCGTCTCAGGTTAGAGAGGCTGGGTTTTATGTAGACCATTAATTCTTTGGACTCATTGCTTCTTTGAGTCTTTAGATTTCTCCAGTCTCCTTTGCTCCAGGTGAGAGGAGACTATATAATTGCTTCTTAAATGAATTCTCACAAGCTTTTAAGATCTCAGATGCTATTCACTGGACTAAGAGTGGAACATTGTATTTATGAACTGTTATGCAAGCTGGCCTAGATATCTTCAAGATGTCTTTTGCCTTTATGTTCATTAGTTCAGTCCTGATAATCTAAGTAGTTCCTAGAATTGTGGATTAGAAGGTAGTTTACCAATTGCTGTCCATGAGGATTATCATTTCAAAGTTGATGATACCTAACTGTAACCAGAGTATACCTGATCCAGATTCCTTGGTAAATTCCAGGGCAGCATCTGTTTTTTTTAAAATATATCAATTGGTATTCTATAAATTCTTATGCAGATGACAGAACCTTGCTTGTTGAAAGTGAGGTGGACCGGAGGCACTTGCTGCAGAAGGTCAAGGACTGTAGTCTTCAATATAAATTGAAGCTCAATATCAAGGAGACAAAGATTCTCACTACTGGGCCTATTGGCTGTACCATGATATATGGAGAAGAGATTGAGGTTGTTAATACTTTCAGCTTGCTCAACTCCACAATCAACACTCTTAACACCAGCAGTCAGGAAAAAAAAATTACATTGGGAAAATATGCTGTCAGGGTCCTCTCCAGAGTACTGTAAAGGGACAATGCCAGTCTAAAGACTAAAGTATGCTTAATCCAGGCCATGATCTTTGCAATTGCTTGCTATGAATCAGAGATCTGGACAGTGACTAAGGATAACAGCAGAAGAATCAATGCCTTCAAATTGTGGTACTGGAGAAGAGTCTTGAACATACCATGGACTGCCAAGAAACTAAATAGGTTTATTTTTGAGGAGGTGAAACCAAGTTTCTCCTTGGAGGCTAGAATTTTGATGCTCCATCTCACGTGACCAGGAGGGACTGAACCTTGGAGAAGGACATCATGCTGGAAGGATGGAGGGACAGCATAGGAGAGGAAGACACCAGACAAGATGGTTTGATACATTAACTGGGACAGTGGGAGTTGATGTGTCAGAATTAGTGAGACTGGCTCAGGACATGGTAGACTTCTGAGCTGCTGTACAAAAGGGTCACTATGGGTTGCAGGTGACTCGACAGCATATAACAACAACATAACTTGAGAGGGACTGAATAATATTATGCTAGGTAAACTAACTCAGTCCCATAAAGATAAATACTGCATAAGACCGTTATTGTAGAAATAGAAAGGTAACTAATAAAATATGAGGATCCAAGGGGGGAGGAGGGGAGGAGCAGAGGTGTGAGGGTGGACATGGGGGTAATTATAGGGTCGTACAATTTGATGAGTGAAGGGAGGGATGGGTAAAAGAAATGGGAAAGATCTGGTGTGAAAAATGATGTATATGAGCCAGTTTAAAATAAACATTTTCTTTTTTTAAAAAATACTATAGCTTGGGTCAAATACACATTAGTTTTTAAAAGTGGCATCCTTGAACTTTAGCACTTTAGAGAGGTCCTTGACAATATATTTGCCCAAGTCAATATTTCGTTTTCTCTCTTTCCTGCAACTTCCATGATTGTTGATAGTGGATCCAAGTAAAATGAAATTCTTGCCCACTCCAGTCTTTTCTCCTTTTATTATAATGTTGCCTGCTCACTCAATGGTGAGGATTTTTGTTTTCTGGATTTTGAGGTGTATTCCATACTGACGTTTGCAGTCTGTGATCACGTTCAAAGAGTGCTTCAAGTCCTCTTTACTTGAAGCACTTGTGAAATGATCATTCACTGTGTGATTATCCAGAAAAATATTGAGCAGTGTTTTATAAATATATTGCAGAAAAACATTTCAAGTACCAATGCCTACTTAAAAATTAATGATTGGATGTCTAACTTGCTCGTCAATCTAACCCTGGCTGATGACAGCAGCTCTGAACTATTTCACATGGCAGAGAAATGGGCAAGGATAGGAGGGGGCATAGTAGGGAATATGATGTTATCCTTGTCCTTCAGGAACTAACCTTTATGGGCCCCTGGACTGTATCAACACCTCTCACCTCTGAGCTACAGAAAACTGAGCAAACAATTTCCATAATTTTCTAGGAATAAAACTCTCCTGCAAGATCCTAGTTGATTAGTTCATGTCTCTGCCTCGTGAAGAAGATGGGAAATCAAAGAGAGATTTGTTCTCACTTTATGGTCACATAGAGAGATATGATGTAAGAAAATATTTGGTACCTACAGTTGCACAAGTGCCTAAATTGTCAACCATTACCCTCGTGGTGGAAATGGGTCTGGGAGGCCCTCTGTTGTGCCCAGAATGAACCCTTTGTGAATCCTTATGACCTTACATGTAAATCTCTATGAGTCTCCTTTTCCAAGCAATGAGAAGGTGGCCCAGCTGTTACATGTTAGTTCTGTGCTCAGTCTCCCCTCCAGGTAGCCTGGTGTTCTTGCCCTGAATGTTACTTGATGTTTTATTTCAACATGGCTTGGCCATACTTCTCAATTTTTGTGATTTGATAGAAAAGGAGTTTCCTTGGGGATGTTTCCAGCATCCGGTATAAAAGGACATTACCTTCAGTACTTGGGATTCGAGCCAGCACCCGGTCACCTGACCTGTTGACTTTGGGTGTGTCAGTCTGTGCAGCTGTATGAGGGAGCTGTGGCAGCCTAGTCGGTAGGGAGTTTCACTACTAACCCAAAGATTGCATCCTTCTAGTGGTTCAAATCCATCAGTTACTTGGACAGAGAATGATGGGCAGTCTCCTCCCATTTGATTAACAGCCTTGGAAACTCATTGGAGGGTCACCTTTGAGTCAAGTCCAGCTTGGTAGCAGTGAGTGAGTAGCCACGTGAGACAAAAAAAGCCTCTGGAGCGATGCCTGACGCACCTGGGAGCTGCCTGCCTCCGCAGCTACATGAACCATTTCCTTGAAATAAATCTGGCCCAGTGGATTGATTACATATTGAGGCAGTCTGCTCCCATAAAGATTGTAGCCTTGGAATCTCTAGGGCAGTGCTTTGTCATATAGGATCACTGCAGGTCAAAGGAAGTTAAAAGACAAATTGTTGATATGGCTTCGTTTTATACAAAGCACATGTCCATACATAGCATTCATGCATACACACAGACATCTATGCGCACATGCAGTACATACATGGATGTACACACTGACATATGGAGGGAGCTGTGGTGGCTCGGTGGTAAGGAGATGCACTGTCAGCCCGAAAGGCAAGTGCTTTGATGTCTACCAGTTGCTCCACAAGAGAGATAGGCAGTCATAACTGCCCCACTAGGTTAGCTATATATGGTTGGCCACACTGCTTTTGGAAAGCTGTCTGCTGACTTACTACAGTAAGGACAAATATTATAAAAACATTTAAAGAGCAGAACTCTGGTGCTTAATTGAGCCCTTTGCAACTGACCTAATGGTTGGCAGTCTGAATCTGCCCAGCGCCCGTGAGGGACGGACCCAGTGTTCTGTTCCTGCACATTCCCACTGCCTTTGCGTCAGTTCCAACTCACATCAGTCCTCCTTCAGGTTTCTTTACAGGAGGAGGCTGCCCATCCTCCTTCCTTGAAGTGAATGATGGTTTCAAATCACCCAACTTGCTTAACAGCAAAATGAGGTCCCTCCCACAAAGATTAGTCAAGAAAGCTCTCCTGGGCACTTCTGTTCTGTTGCTTGGAGTTGCTATGTGCTGAAAATGATTTGATGGCACCTAACAACAAAATTTCTGTACTCACCACTGGGTCAATTAGCAGTATCATGATCGATGGTGACATTGATATTGTTAATGGCTTCAGTTTGCTTAGCTCCACAATCAACACTCTTGGTACCAGCAGCCTGGAAATCAAAAGACACATTCATTAGTAAAGTCTGCTGTCAGGGACCTCTCCAGAATACTGAAGAGCAACAATGTTAGTCTGGAGACTAAGGTGTGTCTGATCCAGGCCATAGTCTTTGCATTTACTTTCTATGAGTCAGAAAGCTGGACAATGATTAGAGATGACAGAAGAATTGATGCCATTGAGCTGTGGTGCTGGAGGAGAGTATTGGATATATCATGGACTTCTAGGAGAATAAATACTCTCTCCATCCTGGAGAGGGTGAGATCAGGCTGCTCCTTTAAGGTAAGGATTCTGAACTTTTGTCTGACATATTTTGGCCTTGTGCAAGGAGAGACCAGTTCTTGGAGAGGGAGATCATGCTTGGAAGGGTGGAAGGACAGTGCAAGAGAGGAAGACCCTCAATGAGATGGATTGATTGAGTGACTGGGGAAATGGGGGTAGGTGTGTCAGAGACAATAAGATTGGCAAAGGATAGAGCAGGATTCAGAGCTGTTGATTGGGTAACTATGAGTTACAAGTGACTCAACAGCACATAACAACAATGAAGTAAGATTTTTAAGCCCAAATGCACTCTTTCTACTCTTTCACTGTTTTATTCCTTTCTGATTTTTTTCTTATTCAGGCCATGTGTCTTTGAAAGGAGACTCCACCTTCCCTGCGACCAGATCGCTCACACCCAGCTGGCTCTTTGGGAAACCATTCCCAGTCCTGGTACTTAGTGTTTTTGCTTCTGTGGTTTCAAGACAAACCCTAACATTTGTCCAATGTAGCATTTTGTGGTCACATACATGCGTGCACAGAGCTTATTGAAGTTGATTGGCATTCTTGCTGTACAAATTGCTACCTTTTGAGATTTTCTTTTGGTTTTCTTTGGCAAAATAACGCTTCGGTCTTGACAATCTGGCAGCATCAAATGTCTGTTGGCTTTTCTGTGTCTAATATCGTAGTCGCTTTGCTATCTGTTCTTTTTACCTCCAGCTCGGGAGGATGCTTTCGTGCCCAGTGCTCTGTGTTTACACAAAGCTTGCTGCAGACCTGTAAATGTGTTTGATTGCGTTTCACAGATTTATTTAAAAGTCATTTTTAGGACAGTGTGGTGAAAAGGAATTCCTTTGCATCTATTCTAGAATCATCAACAACACAAATAAGAACATGGAAGGGGGTATTTATCCCAATCATAACCCCTAAATGTCGATTTGCATTTGAAAGAGAAGTGTGCCTGAGACACAGAGCTACAGAGTGGGCTGTTTAGCAAACATTTGTTGAGTTGTAAGTCATTAAGCTATCTTTGTTCACAGCTTTAAGTGAAAGGACCTAATTTGTCTTAACAGAAAAGAAATTTGTACTTGAGAACCTAGGTACTTTTAGTCAAATCAGATCTTTATTGACTTTTATTACTGAAAGTCTACCCAGGAATAGTTTTTTTAATGGATAATTATTTACTCCCAAATCAAAATCTCAGGAAAATTGAAGTGCCACTAAGCAAAATGGATCCTGTTCCCTTTGCTATATAATAAAGTTCTGTGTATACCCATTTAGACTCTAGGATGAGGTCCGTTCTGGACCCTTTCTTCTGGTCTCTTGTGGTTCTGGACTGTTTGTTGGTCTTCTTTGTTTTCAGAGTTTCTAGTGAGGGCTTCTGATGGCCAGTGGAAAGGTAGATAGTAAGGGCCACGAGAGGATTTGAACATGGGTAGAAAGATACGTAAGGAGATGGAGAGACACTAAATGCACCAACAGCCTCCAGTATGTCTGAACTGATGAGGATTGACAGGGCTTAGGACTGTTGTTCATGAGGTCGCTATTAGTCATACTTGACTCAGTGTTAATCTAACAGCAACAGCAACACCATCTAGAAAAGTATTCTTCCATATACTTCATCCTATCCCCATTTCATAACCACAAGTAATTTTACCCCCCCACACACACACACCTGTGTTTCATTGTGCAAAGGTGTTTGACTGTGTGGACCACAACAAACTGTGGCTAACTCTAAGAATGGAGATGATATCTCATGATAGCATTGATTTGAATCTCTTTGATATCTAATGATTGTGAATGTCTACTGTTAGTCTATTAAGTGTGTAATAGCATTATGAAAAGTTTTTGAATATTGCTAGAATTATCAAAATGTGACACCGAGATTATTATAAGCACATGCTGTTGGGAAAATGGTGTCAATATAAACCTTTAGTTTGTTAAAAATACGGCATCTCTGAAGAACAAAAATACACTAAAATGAGGTATGCTTGTTGTATGTTTTGATGATGGTTCAGTGTAAAGCATTCTGCTTTATTCTTCTTTCTCAGTACTGTGTTGCTTATTTTGTGTGTTTTCCTTTCCATATAAAGTTGCTAATGTGGTTTTTTTCCAGTTCAGTAAAGAATACTGTTAGAATTTGAATTGGAGTTGTGTAATGTCTAGAAATTGCTTTGGGCAGTACTGGCATTGTCATGCTGTTAAGTTTTCCAAATGATAAACATGCAATGTTTTTCTCTTTTATGAAGATCACTTTTCATTTCTTATAGTCTAATCTTCATTGTACAAGTTTCTCACATCCTTGGTTAGGTGTATTCTGAGATATTCTGCCCTTTTGAGGGCCTATTAAAAATCACTAATTTTCTTGATTTCCTTTTTGGAATCCTACTAGCTAGTATAAAGGAATTCAAGGTATTTTGGTATGTTGAACAGGTACACTGCCACTTTGCTGAACTATTATTTTATGAGATACAGTGTCTGTTTATGGACTCTCTGGGATTTTCTTTGTAAAGAATGATGTCTGTGAGTACATTTTCCTTTTACCTTTCCAACTTGGAAACACTTTATCTCTTTTTCTTGCCTTATTGTTCTGGCTAGGACTTCTTCCAGTATGATATTAAGTAGAAATGATAGTAGTAGATAACCTCATCTCATACCTGTCCTGAAGGAGAAGGCTCTCAATTGATAATAGCGTTGGTTGTTCGTTTTGTATATATATGCCCTTAATTATGTTGAGGGATTTCCTTCCTATTATCTCTTTTGCTGAGAGTTTTTTTGTCTGGAAGGATGTTGAGTTTTGTCAAATTTTTGTTTTGCACCAGTTGAGATGATCATAATATTGTTTGATTTTTTTAAATTTGCATAGTAGATTATGACATTGATTGATTTTTCTAATGTTAAATCATTTTGGGATTTTTAGTATGAAGCCCACAAGATGTGTGGTTTTAAAAATATGATGGTGAAGTCTGTTGGCCACAATTTTTTGAGAGTATTTGCATCTGTAGTCATGATGGTGCAGGATGTAGTTATTTTAGCTGCTAAACCAGAGGCAGCGTCTGTCTGGCAGTTCCACCAGGTGCTCTGTGGGAGAAAGATCAGCAGTCTGAGTTTGGTTATCATGAGAGATACTACTCGGTTGGTACCATGGTGATTCTATCTTCTTAGAATGAATTGTGGAATACTCTTCTTTTTCTAGATTTTTTAAAAGTTTGAGTAGAATAGGTATCTATTCTCAGAGTAGCAAAATTCCTACTGAATCAGTTTGGGATGGGATGTATTTTGTTGTTGTTGTCATTCCCATTTTTCTGATGACATCTTCAAATCTTCTTTTGATACGGATCTGTTCCATTTTTCTACCTCAATTTGTTTTAGTTTAAGTAGGTGCTTATTCATTTCTTTTAGGTTTTCAAATTTGTTGGGATACAATTTTTCATAGCCTTCTGTTAGGATTTTCTAACTCAGATCTCTTGGTAATGTCTCCAACTTCTTTTATTTGCATCCTCTCAATTTTTTTTATCTTTTGCCATTTTTAGTTTGTTTATTCTTTCTGTTGTCTTTTATTTGCTATTATTTCTTTCTGCTCTGATATTGCCTTTCTTCTTGTCATTTTAGTCTTGTTTTTTTCTTCTCTGCTATCTGTTTGAGTTGCAGGGTTAAGTTTGGTGGTTGGTTTGGTTTTTTTTTTTAATCCCTTTCTTCTTTTTAAATATATGCGTTTCCCTCTGAGCACTGCTTTGCTTTGTGGCAGAGGCTTCGCTGTGTTCTGCTTTCATTCTCGTCTAATTCTAAATATTATTTTAAATTTCCCTTTTGATGTTTTCTATTACCCAGTAGTTTCTGTAATGTATTATTTAATTTCCATACATTTAATCTATTTTCCATGCTATTCATTTCTAGTTTTATACCATTATCATAAAAAAAGATGTTTTGTATAATTCCAATCTTAAAATGTATTGAGGCTTATGTTAGGTCTAAAATATGATCTAGTTGAGGGCGCAGGGGGACGGGAAAATGGAGAGCGGGAAGTCACTAGGATAGTGGAGTTCAGTGGGCAGATGGTGGGGAGCTGTGAAGGAATGGGAGTCGAACCTTCTTTCATCATCATATCCTGTCCTTTGTTGTCTCTTCTAATGGATTTTGACTTGGAATCTATTTTGTGAGATATTAGTAGTACCTTTCTTTTTCTCTTTTGGTTACTGTCAGCTTGGTATACATTTCCCCACCATATAATTTTTAACCTGTTAATTATGTCTTTGTTTCTAAGGTATGTCTCTGATAAACAGCACATTGCTAGGTCTTTCTTTTTCTAACCCGTTCTGCCATTCTCTACCTCTTGACTGGTTCATTTAATCTATCTACTTTCAATGTGCTTATTGGTAGGTGTGGATTTACTACTGCCTTTTAGGTATACTCTTCTTTTTCATTCTCACAGTCTTTATTTTTTGTGGTTAATCCCTTGCACATGTGGATGTTCATTTGTTATTGATATTTTGTGTTTGTTCTTAAAGTTTTTTTGTTGTTGTTGTTGTGTATTTTGTTGCTTTCTTGAGATTATCCTGCAGTTGATTTATTCTCCTCCCATGAAGATCAACAGCTTCAGAAACCCAGTGGAGTATCTCTATTCGATAGCTATGAGATTGTTCCTATTAAACATATTAAAGTGGTCTGTTACTTTGACACCTCCTTGGCTTCCTCTTCATATGGAAGTTCTGTAACTACACCATTCATTTGCTTTTCTTTTGAAGTTGTCATCATCATTTACTTTTTAAAAATTAAATATAAAAACACAATGTAAAAATGTATATTGGTTTGCATATGAAAGTCATATACATTGTGTTTCATTCATGCACATTGTGTTTTACACATTTCTTCACATTGTGTTTCGTGTAATCATTCCTATAAATTGTTGTTTTTGCTTTCTGCCATTGAGTCATCTGTGACTCATAGTGGCTCTATGCACAATAGTGATGGACTCTGTCCTATCCTGAGCCAGTCTCACAGTCTCAGACACATTTGCCCCTATTGCCCTTGTTGCTGTGTCAATCCTTCTCATCCAGGATCTTTCTCTCCTACATTTCCCCTCCACCTTTCCAGGCATGGTATCCTTCTCCAGGGACTGGTCCCTCCTGGCCACATGTCCAAAGTATGTGAGACGGAGCTTCAAAATCCTTGCCTCCAAGGACAAACTTGGTCTCACCCTCTCCGGGATAGACCTGTTTGTTCTCTTGACAGTTTATGGTATGTTCAACACTCTCCTTTTTTAAATTATTATTTGTGTGTCTGTGTGTACTGTCAAATCAGATTTGATTGGTACAGGAGGAGATTTTCCCTCCTTCTCCAGCAAAGCATCTGGTGGATTTGAACTGCTCATCTCTGGGATTGCAGTGCAGCTTCTTGCCACTAGGCCACCAGAGCTCGCCTCAACACTCTTCTTGAGCGCCACAACTAAAAGGCATCAATTCTTCTTCTGTTATGCTTATTCATTGTTCAGTTCTCTGCTGCATGACAAGTAATTACAAAGATTATGGCCTGAATCAAGTGCACTTTAGTTTCTAGACTAACATCTTTGTACTTCAGCACTCTGGAGAGGTCCCTGACAGTAGACTTTCCTAATCTAGTTAGTCCTTTGATTATTTGGCTGCTGGTTCCAGGCATGTTAATTATGAAACCAAGCAAGCTGAAATTGTTGACAATCTCAATCTCTTCTCCATTTATTGTGATGCTGCCAATTGGCTCAGTGGTGAGAATCTTTGTCTTCTTTAGTTGAGCTTCAATACATATTGAAGGCTGCAGTCCTTGACTTTCTGCATCAGACGCTTTAGGTCCTCCTCACTTTCAGGGAGCAAGGTTGTGTCATCTGCATATCACAGGTTGTTGAAGAGTCTTCCTCCAATTATGATGCCACATTCCTCCTCATAAAAACCAGCCTCCTGAATGATCTGTTCCATATATAGATTGTAGAGGTATGGAGACAGGATGCATCTCTGATGCCCTGCTTTCCTGATTTTAAACCATATTGTGTTTTCTTGCTCTGTTCTGATGACTGCCTCCTGGTACAAATATAGGTTTTGCATAAGTACAATCAGGTGTACTGGGATTCCTGTTCTTCTCACGGTTAGACACATTTGTTGTGTTCCACACAGTCAAATGCCTTTGCATAATCAATGAAACACAGATAGATATTCTTCTAGTACTCTCTATTTTCAGCCAGGATCCATCTGACATTGACAGTGATGTTCCTTCCTAGTGCCATGGCCTCTTCTAAACCCAGCGTGTACTTCTGATAGTTCTCTGTTGATATGCTTTTCCAGTTGTTCTTGGATAATCTTCAGCAAGATTTTGCTTGTGTATGATAGTAATGACACTGTTTGATAATTTCCACACTATTACCATTGATCTATGCCCACTATTACCCTGTCTTTTCAGAACCCCATTGAAAATAATTTAATTTTCCTTTTCTGATTGTCTTGAATCAGTTTTATACCTTTATTCTTCTTTTTTCCAAGTCTTCACCTTACTTGGTTTCTTGTTGATGTTGTTGTGTGTCCCAGGTTCTCATGTCCCTGGCTTTCTCTCTAAAGAACTCTGTTTATTGTCCTTTGTAGGGTTGGTTTGGTGGCAAAGTTCTTTTAATTTCTGCATGTCTGGAATGTCATCATTTTGCCCTAAGTTTTGGGAGGCAGTCTTGCTGTATATGTCACTCTTGGTTGGCAGTTCTTTTCTCTCAGTGCTTTGTATGTGCCACCCCACTGGTTTGTAATGCTTGCTTTCTGAGCAAAATCCTGAGCTTAGTCCTATTATGGCCTCTTGGTCAGTGATGTGTGTCTTCCTCAAGCTGTTCCCAAAATGATTTCTTTGTCTCTGGTGAGCTCATATTCTTGGTTATGATGAATTGTTGTAGATGCTCATAATGATAGCAGTCACAGAATGGCAACTAACTTTCACTGAGTGCTGACTCTGTGGCATTGAATACTTCAGAAGAACGAACCCATTTAATCATCATAACAACTTCAGGGAGAGGAAGCTTGTCTTCATTTTCCTGATGAAGAAACTGAGGCTTATCTGCTTTTGTTGTTGTTGTGTGCCATTGAGTCGACTACAACTCATAGGGACATTGTGAACAACAGATCAGAATCTTGCCCTTTGTTTCACATTTGTGGTCTCCAACATACTTGAACCCATTGTTATAGTTACTTTCAATGCAGCCCATTGAGTGTCTTCCTCTTTTTCTCTGACCTACTCCCCTTCCCAACATGAAGGGTTTTCCCCCCAGAGATTAACCCCTCCAGGCAACACACCCAAAGTCTTCGAGGTGGAGGCACACCATCCTTGCCTCTGAGGATCATCCTGGTTCCATCTCTTTTAAGAAAGACTTGATTGTTCTTTTGTCAGTCCATGACATAAGAAACTAAAACATTGAAGCCCATTGGGGCAACATGCCTGTGCTCTCAGTTTTGGGATTCCCCTATTCTGCTAGTCCAGTTGAGTGATGACCTCCTTCCTCTTGGACCCAGCAAGCCCCTCTGCCTCCTTGAGAATGACACTTCTACCCCCCAAGTTTGAGGCAGAGGTGCCAGCCATACTCGTCTGGAGCTCCAGCAGCCCCACTCTCTGACATGGAATTTGTGGGAGATCTGACTCTTTAGAATCTGGGAGACTGTGGCCTACTCTTTGAGACTCCCAGGTCATGGCCTTACCCCTTGAGACGGAGACAGCTCTGTTTCCTGTGCTGCTTGTCTCTTCAGTTTCTGCTTCCTTCTTCTTAGGCTTCTAGGTCCCATGATCTTTTGACCTCTTGGGCTAGCACAGCCTCTTCCCTGCTTAAGTATAATGAAATTTTTTCACTCATTATCATAGCATTGGAAACTACTAACTAACACTCCAGGGGAGTTTTGGAGCCATAGAGAGCGTGAAAGAGAATGCGCATCTTTCTCCTGTGGAGCTGCTTGCTGGTTCCAAACCTCCAGAATTGCCTTTCATTTACCAGAACAACTCTCCGTGGCCTAAACCACCATACTTTTTAGTCCCACTGAGATATCCCACTCTGCTGCTAAGTCTCATTCTGAAGGTGCTTGGCCCTGGCCCTGAGGGTCAGCTCCTATGCTATCTTGGGCCCATCTCCTGGTTCCAATACTGCCATTTCTCTGCTGCTCCTTCTCACTGTCTGCACTGTTTCTGGTGTTTAAACACTTCTCAGTTCTTTGTAATTCCTCACTAGAATTGTCTTTAACAACCACAACTCCATCAATTGTCTTTTTACAGCGATTTAGGCTTTTTTACTTGTAGGTATTTTAAACTCTTTCAGCTTCTATCCATTATGCAATTCCAGAGTGGTTTTCACATTTTGTGTATCTTTTAGAATAGCACCCCAGTCTTGTTACCAAATTCTGTCTTAGTCATCTAGTGCTGCTGCAATAGAAATACCACGCATGGATGGCTTTCACAAATAGATATTTATTTTCTCTCAAGATACGAGTCTAGAAGTCCAAGTTCAGCATGCAGGCTCTGAGGGAAGGTCTTCTTTCTCTGCAGGCTCCAAAGTAAGGTCCTTATTTCCTTTCAATGCCAGGGTCTAGTGTTCCTTTGATAGCTCCACCAGTCTCGGCATCACTTTTGTCTTTAAGATAGTCTCCACAAGGAGTCCAGGTCCAAAGGATATGCTGTCCTTCCATCTCTTGTTTCTTGGTCATTCTGCACTCCTTCACCCCTCTGTTCACTTTTCTCTCTGGCAAAACAAAAGGTGATGCAAGAAACGCCCCAGAGAAACACCCCTTACATACAGATCAGGGCTGTGATGTGAGTAAAAGTTGAACTCCTTAATCTCTGCCTCACTAGCATAATGGCATAACCCTTATTAATAATTCTGCCTTTTTAGCATAATTATTAATTTCATATTAAAATAACATAATATAACCCAATTTAGTATAACATTACCTAATCCAGCATATCACAGTTAGAGAAGAGTTACATCAAGCCACATTACAGAAGATGACCACATCATTACATAACTGACAAGTTACTGAAAATCATGGGCTAATGACATTCACCCAATTCAATCTGTGACAGAAGGTGTATGATTTCCTTTGTGGATCCAGTGGAAAGAAGACATTTATACCAAATGGGAAAACACAGTGAAGGCTACTCAGATGAACTGTTATAGGAACAGATCTCTGGAAAAAAGAAGGTACATTTTCTCCTCAGCAAGGTTATGCCTTGAGCAGCCTTAGACTGCACTTCAGCCCTGAGGCACCGATGAAGCTAAGTTAGCTGAAGTTAAAGACTGTGCGGAAGGCTGTGGAGGCTAGGCCACCGCCCCAGCGACCCTCAGAGGCTGAAGTCTGCTTAGAAGGAATGCAAAACATCTCTCCAGCCAGCAATGCCAGGCTGACAGTGGGTTTTTATTTTTGGCTTCCCCACCCTTTTTTCTTTTTACAGTTCATTGACAATTCTGCTCATGCCTTAAAATGCTCTGGGCCTAAGTGAGGCTTGCATCGCGCTGATTTTGATTACTCCCACATACTGTATTTATTTGCCATTTAAATCATCTTTGTCTGGAGTAGATTCCATTTCTGCAGCCTCTGATCACTGCTGTTAGCTAAGGAAGGCGAAGAGGCAGCAGGTCCCTGCCCAGGGGCCTATTGTATGAGGGGTCCTGGTGGGAAGAAGGGGAGAAAATAAAATTATAAAATTCAGTGTGGCATAGGAAGGGGTTTCTGCTAGTGAAGACCCTTGTCTGGTGCCTTCTCCTTTTTCCTCAATTTGATGGATGGATGTGGTTTCAGGACTGCATTTATTGTATGAAATACACCACCCTCATTGTTTTCCTCACAGCTGGCCCCTCCACTCAGTCCCACAAGTACTGTCCTGGGACTCTCATCTCCTTCGTTGAACATCAGGTTAACATTAGGGGCTGGGCAACCGAGAGCTGCCAGTTCCCCGTGAGTGTCCAGACCTGAGGTGAGAGACCTCCCCTTACCCACCTGGCAGTGGAAAAAATTTTAAGTAAATGGAACAGAATGAATTTGAACTAAGACAGGACATTGATAGTGACATGCTGAAGCCTGAGGGACAAGGAAATTAATAGTAACATGCTAGAGCCTGAGGGACAATCAGCCATACTCTTCTGAGTTACAATGCTGCTTGTTTTCTCATTGTCAGACTGTTTGCATTAATTATTATTCTGACAATAGTATTGCATTGAAGTATTATGTATCTTGATTACTGAGATTTTTGGCACATGGACAATGAATAAGGATGACAGAAGAGCAATTGATACCTTTGAGCTCTGATGTTGGAGAAGAGCACTGGATGGCCAGGAGAATGAATAGATATGTCTTGGAGCAAGCACAGCCAGAGTGCTTCTTAGAGGCAAAGATGATGAAGATTCAACTTCCATACTGTTGGCGTGTTGTTAGGAGGGGTTATTCCTTGGACAAGGACATCATGCTTGGAAGGGTCGAGGGTCAGCACAAGAGAAGACGACCCTCAATGAGAAGGATTGGCACAGTGATGACATAAATGTCATAGTGTGATGAAAACGGCACAGGATTTGGGCTGCTCAGAGGGTTGTTAGGAATTATTCTCGGCTTGACAACTCGTGATGACGACAACAACCATTACCCTTCTCGGGCTGCTAATTCAAAGGCAGAGTCTCTTTGGTGGTTCACACTCACCAGGAGCTCCAAGGGAGAAAGCTGGGGAAGCTCCTCCTGTGAATCGGAAAGTCAGTGGCTAGTCAGCTGTGAGTTGGTTCTGACTGATGGACGTGAAAGCCTTGAGACGTCTCCTGAAAGATCCCTGGTGGCGTAGTACATTATGAGTTGGACTAGGAATCAATCAAAAGGTCAGTGGTTCAAATGTACCAGGAGCTCCTTGAGAGAAATGAGCAGGCTTTACAGAGTCCAGCTTCAGAAACCCAAGGGAGGGTCACTATGAGTTGGAATTGACTTGATGGCAGTGAATGGTGGCAGCCGCAGAATGCTCCCTAGAAGCAAGGACAGTGAGAACTGTTGGTTACTCTGGGCATGTCAGCAAAACAGGGGAAGGTCCTCAAGAGGATGGATTGGCACTGTGGCTGCAAGAGTGAACTCGTGCCCAGCAGAAATAGTGAGGGGGGGCAGAGAGGGGGAGGGTCCTCTCTATTTTACATGAGGTCCCTGTGAGTCAGACCTGGCTTGATGCCACCTAACGACAAACTACAACAAAGTTTTGTGCTCGAAGCAAGTGCCTGACTGACTTTAATCCCAATTCTGCTAATAGGTTCTACATTCCTTTTTTTCTGTGTGTATGCTTATTCTGATTTATTTACAAAGTCTGAATACATTGTTAGATTCTACATTTCTTTTTTGTCACGTGCTGTCAAGTGTGACTTAAGGAGACACCATGTAACAGAGCAGAACTTCACCGTGGGGTTTTATAGCCCTTGACAGGTGCAGATCACCAGTTCTCCTGTGGAAATACAGAGTGGCTTCAAAGACCAACCTTGCAGTTAACTGTCAAGCGCTTAACCACTGTACCACAGGACTTCTTTAATAAGTTCTGCACAAATACATTTAATAATGATGGTGATGATGGTATTTACTCCATATGGAGCTCTGTGTCCGGCACAGTGGGGAATGTTTATAAGCTGTGTGATCCACCTAAAGTAATTACGGTGGGGGTTTTTCTCCTGTGCTTGGAAGGGAGAAAATGAAGAATAGAGAAATTATTTGTCAAAAGTTACCACCTAGCCAGGAGAGGCTAACGCAGGCCCCAGCTCCAGAGTGCCTGACTCCGAATCTCTCCTAGTCCATGTTGGCTGCCTCCAATGGACCGATGCTCAAAATCACCTGCTCAGTAACACGGGGCCCATGCAGGAAATATGTTGTCTTGGTTTCTGCCCTGGAGATAAGGCATCAAGCAAGTGGAACCTGCAAGATAAGATGTGTGCAGAATGTGTTATGGTCCTTGATTCTGTTAATCTGTGAGAAAGGACTAGATGGGTTTTGTCCAATTTCTTTCTAGCTTATAATATTAGAGACTAGTTTCATAACCTTTAAAAAATTTACTATAAAAATGTGCATTGTTTCTTCTTCTGAATTGTGTATTAATGATTTATGTCCTTTTGTTGTTTATCAGTCTTTCTCATGAATCTAATAAATGTGAAAAAGCACATTTAAAAATTATTTCAATGTTGAGCACAGGGTATGTTTAAGGAGGTGAAATAATTCTGTAGGATGCTGTAACATCCTACAGTGAGCAAAAGACACTGAACATTTAATGTAATGGGTTCTTTGCCTTCAATTGCTTTTCCCCCAAATATATTCATCTTGAAATTAAAATTGTTGTTGTTGTTATGTGTCGTCAAGACACTTGCGACTCTTAGTGACCCTTTGTACAACCCTAACCCCTGTTCTATTGTGTGCCAATCTTATTGTCTCTGACACACCTACTCCCATTACCCCAGTCCCTGAATCAACCCATCACATCGAAGGTCTTCCTCTTCTGCACAGTCCCTCCACCCTCCCAAGAATGACATCTCCCTCTCTAAGGGAACATGAGGAAGGGGATGCTCACAGGTGTTTCTTACAAGTGGACTGGGGTCTCAGATAACCTAGGAAAGGCGCAGGGTAGGGTAGTTTCACATCCTTGACAGAGAAAAAAACACAGCGGCTGCTTCCTGTGAATGGATACTTTCAGTAGCCATTCTGGGGGAGGAAAGGACTCTACAGTCATAATAGTTTATTTTTTGGGTTTTTTAAATTTTATTTTATACTGGTTTATTTACAAAGTTTTAATACATTGTTTTTGACACCAGAGAGAAAAAGAAAAGACTGTCTCCTCTGACCATATTCCCTGAGCAAGTGAGATGAAATTTCACCCTTGCCTCGAAGGAGCATCCTGTCCATTTTTCAAGAGAGCCTTGTTTTTGTAAGGTCGACGAGGAAGAACAGAACCTAGTTCAGGCCAAGAAAGACAGTTTATTGAGGAGAAACTGCTGGACTGGCTCTCAAACAGAAGACCAGCCCCCACTAAAACTTATGAGAGGGGTTTTATATTGTCTTACAAGGAACTTGGGGAAGGGCTTGCTCACAGATGTTTCCTACAAGATATAAAAGTGGACTGGGGTCTCAGACAACCTAGGAAGGGGGTGGGGGCGGTGGGTGGTAGGGTAGTTCCACATCCTTGACAGAGATGAAAAAGCACAGTGGCTGCTTCCATGAATGGATACTTTCAGTAGCCATTCTGGGAGAGGAAGGAAAGGACACTGCAGTCCTAATAGTTTATTCTTTGTTTTTTATGTTTTAAATTTTATTTTATACTGGTGTATTTACAAAGTTTGAATACACTGTTTTTGACACCAGATCTTTCCCTTTTACTTCACCTCCACTCCATCCCATTGTGTGACCCTATGATTAACCCCTCACTCCACTCCCTGCCCATCCTCACCCCTCTGTTCCCACCTTCCCCACCGTGGATCCTCAAACTCATTCTACAACAATGGTTTTATCCAGTATTTGTCCTTATGGGACTGAGTTAGTTCTCTCAGCACAATACCCTCTAGTCCCTCCCAAGTTAAGTAGTGATTTTCAAATTCTTTGCTCTGGCACGCTGTGTGGTATTCCCCAAAATACATGAATGGCAAGCCAGGAAGCCTGTTGTTTCCTTCCGGGAATGGCATCTCTGCCCACCTTTAAGTGTCGTGGTCCCTTCTTGTTAAGCTTAAGGGGTACTGCATGGTGAAGCTAATAGTAGTGCTTCTCCCCAAATCTGTGATTTACTTTTAAAAGTTATTGCTAAACTGAGTCTTTCCAAATGATGATGTCTTAGATGTCACCACAACATAGACAACATAGAAATCTAACTCCCTGCCATCAGATCAATTCCACCAACAAAAATCTCCC
>NW_006399882.1:4702409-4703616 GCF_000299155.1 Elephantulus edwardii | reverse complement strand
CCATTTCTTTTGGTCTTTTATTGTGTCTTGCAGAAATGTTTTATAGTTTTCTTTGTAAAGGTCTTTTGTATCTCTAGTTAGGTTCATTTCCAAGTATCTTAATTGTGGTGGGCTATTGTAAATGGTATTGTTTTCTTGGTTTCCTTCTTTGAGTCCTCTTTGTTGATGTAGAGGAATCCCACTCATTTTTGGATATTGATTTTATATCCTGTCACTCTGCTAAATTGGTCTAGTAGCTGTAACAGTTTTTTTGTTGAGTCTTGGGGGTTTTCTGTGTACACTATCGTAACTTCTGTATACAGTGATAGTTTAACCATCTCTTTGTAGATCTGGATGCATTTTATATTCTTCTCTTGCCATATTGTCCTAGCAAGCACTTCCAATACAATTTTGAATAAAAGTGGTGACAGTGGACATCTTTGGTCACTGTTGGAAAGGAAAATGCCTTTAGTCTTTCTCCATTGAGAATGATGTCCGATAGCGGTTTTGCTTCTATACGTTTCCCTGTGGTGAGGGCATTCCATTCTGTTCTAATTTTTGTTAGTGTCTTTCTAAGGAAGGCGTGTTGGATTTTGTCAAAAGCCTTTTCTGCATCAATTGCTAAGTTAATGTGGTTCTTGTTATTTATTTTGTTAATGTGGTTAATTACATTTATTGGGGTTTTTTAATGTTGAACCATCCTTCCATATATGTTATGGATCCCACTTGGTTATGGTGAATTATTTTTCTGAGGTGCTTTTGGATTCTATTGGCTAGGATTTTGTTAAGGGATTTTGCATCTATATTCATGAGAGATATGGTCTATAGGGTTTTTTCCCCCCCTGGTAATAATTTTGCCTGGTTTTGGTATTAGTGTTCTGTTTGCTTCATAGAATGACTCTGAGAGTCTTTTTCAATTTTTTGAAATAATTGAGTACATAGAATTGGTAATAGATCCTCTCTGAGTGGTTGGTAGAATTCAGTTGTGAAGACATTTGGTCCAGGATTTTTTCATATGAGGAAGTCTTTTAATGACCTGTTCAATGTCTTCTTTTGTGAAGGATCTTTCCAAGTGTTCTATGTCTGTCCTTGTCAATCTGGGTAGGGCACGAATTTCAAAGAGTTTGTCCATTTTCTCTAGGTTTTTTAATTTATCAGAGTATACCTTTTCATAGTATTCCAATATTATAAATTTTATTTCATCTGGTTCTACTGTGATGTCTCCTCT
>NW_006399882.1:4628634-4701101 GCF_000299155.1 Elephantulus edwardii | reverse complement strand
TTCTTTTCTGCAAAGGATCTAATTTCTCCTTCATATTTAATGGAGAGCTTTGCTGGGTACAGGATCCCTGTCTGTTAATTGTTTTATTTCAGCTTTCTATATATGCCATCCCATTGTCTTCTAGCTCATATTTCTGCTGAGAAATCAGAACGTAATCTAATTGCTTCCCTTTTATCGGTAGAAGTCTATTCTTATCAATTAATTTGTAGAATTTGACTATAAGTGTCTTGATGTTTTTCTTTTTGGTTCTCATCTATTCAGTGTTCTCTGTGCTTCTTGAATATGGATTTCCCCATTCTTCAAAATACCTGGGAAATTTTCTTCTAATACTTCTTCCACAAGTTTCTCAGTGATTTTCCTATCTCTCCCATGTTCTGGAATTCCATTTTTATGTATGTTATTCCATCTGATGTCATCCCTCATAATTCTAATGTTTTCTTCGTTTTCTTTACATCTCATCTCTGATTTTTCTTCAAGTATATTTCTAGTGGGTTTCTTGTCTTCCAGCTTACTGACTCTCTGTTCCATCTTTTCAGCTCTACTTTTTTTGTTCTACCAGTGTGTTGGATACTTCTGCCATTTTGGTCTTAATATTCTGGATTACATTTTTATGCTTTTCTGTTATTTCCAGTGCTGTGTTGGCTGTGTCCTCTCTGTCTTGTGATGATTT
Source organism: Elephantulus edwardii (assembly GCF_000299155.1). Lineage (NCBI taxonomy): Eukaryota > Metazoa > Chordata > Mammalia > Macroscelidea > Macroscelididae > Elephantulus > Elephantulus edwardii. The sequence goes on along the minus strand of NW_006399882.1, from coordinate 4,700,431 downwards.
TTTAAGTTCTTGTACCTCTAACTATACCATCAATTCTTTTTTCTATCTTTTGCATTTTCTTCCATAGCTCTTCAAGTTGCTCTTCATCAATATATTTGTTCTGGATTGTTGTCTCTGGGGTATTTGCTTTCTTAATTGTTTCTTTCATAATTTGCATATTCTTCTGTAGCTATTTATTATTATTAGTCATTAAAATAACTCCACATCAACATATTTCTTCTGGTTCTATCTGGGATATTCATTGTGCCTACTTTTTTTAGGAGAAGAGTTATTTTGTTTTACAACGATGACTGAGGTAGACTGCTGTTTTGTTGACATTATGTGAGTCTTTTCTTAGTACATACTTGGTCATTGTAACTAGATAGTGACCCAGAGTATGTGAACACTTTGTGAAGGATCTTCTCTGTATGCTTCCTTCTTGCTGCCCGACAGCAATGTTTTCCCTAAAGTACATGAATGGTAAACCAGGAAGCCTGTTGTTCCCTTCCAGAATGGCATCTCCTCCTCACTGCTGTCCTGGTACCTTCCACTTGAGTTTATGGGGTCCCACGTGGTGTAGCTAAACAGCAGTGATTCCTTCAAAATACTGAAGGTGCAGCACCTCTTTCTGCTGTGCAGCGCCACTTCCTGCCGCACTTGTTTGTTCTTTTTACAGTCCATGTAATAGTCATATTTTTAAAATTTGAATTAATGGAACATCATCTTATAATCCTAATTTAATATATGTCTTTGACAACTTTATTTAGAGCCTTGATTTTAAGCTAAAACGATATTAAGTGAATTTTCCATTTTGAAACCTTTTCAAGAATTTTGAGGCCACTTTTACATAATGCTTATATATATCTTTTGTTTTTTAGAACTTAATTGACTTTATTTGTTAAAGAAAATCCACTATGTGGTGGCCACAGCTGGAGCCTGAGTCCTCTGCACAGAGACTCTGGTGTGAGTCTTTACGAGATTATCTGTGAATTCCTGGTAGGGAGACTTGGTGAACACCGTCTCTTTCCCGAGATCTGGGGTCAAATAGCTGTAGGTCTTTGAGATGGCATCAAAAGTGGCCTTGGCAAAGTTTCCCAGGGTAGCTGTGCAGCTCCTGGCTGAGGTGTAGCAGTCATCAATTCCAGCCATCATCAACAGCTTCTTGGGCACAGAGGCCGAGATGATTCCAGTGCCTCGGGGTGCAGGGATCAGACGCACCAACACAAAGCCACAGTGCCCAGTCATCTTGCAGGGAACGGTGTGAAGCTTGCCAGTCTTGTTCCCCAAGTAGCCACGCTGCACAGGGACAATGGAGAGCTCGGCTAGGATAATGGCCCCACAGACGGCAGTAGTCACCTCCTTGGAGCACTTAATGCTCAAGCCAACATGGCCATTATAGTCTCTGATGGCGACAAAGGCCTTGAACCTGGTCCCCTGGGCAGCACATGTCTGATTCTCCACTGGCATGATTTGCAATACTTCATCCTTGAGGGACATGCCCAGGAAGAAGTCAATGATCTCAGACTCCTTGATGGGCAGGGAGAAGAGATAAATCCAGTTTGGTGATGGGGAGCCAATCCTTGTCCTTGGCTTTGCCTCCTGGAGTTCTGCGGCTCCTCCCACGGCCCCATCCAAGGTCACAGCCGTGACCCCGCAGACCGCTACCGAAGCCTCCGCGGAAACTGCCATGGGCTCCCATCCCTGGGCCCCCAGGGCCTCCGGGCCCTCCTGTTGCTCTGGCGTCATCCACCATTTGGTGTTTTCTCAGAGAAGAAGGAGCAATGCTTATATATATTTTTATAGGAATATTTGCCTCATAATTTCCTTGGCTGTTAAGTTAAATAAAAGGAGGACAGATAGCAGAAAAAACATAATGAAATAGATACAAATTTCTTTAATAGAAGAATAGGAATCCCAGAACACTTGATTGCACTATGCAAAACCTGTATTTGGACCAGAAGGCAGTTGTCAGAACAGAGGAAGGAAACAGGGCATGGTTCAAAGTTGGGAAGGGTGGTGAGAGTAGGGTGAAAGGGGATATTAAGGGAAATAGAGCCGAGGTGAAGGATGAGCCACAGAAGATCCACAAGGTTATCTGCTAAGCCTGCTCTTCCAAAGCCAGAGCCTAAATCTAAAAGGCCCTGCAAAGACAGGAGAGAAGGTGCCCAGGGGGAAATGGGGCAGGCTGATGCTGGCAAGGATGGGAGTAATCCTGCAGAATATGGAGATGTCGGAACAGGCCACAAACAGAAAGCTGGAGATGCTGGAGATTTCAAAGGAAGTGTATGCATTCTTCATGTGAGAACTGTATATTTCTCATGAATTTTGTTATATGCCGTCAACTTGTCTGTGACTCATAGAGACCTTATGTACAACAACCCTAAACCCTGTTCTATCCTGTGCCAAACTTATTATCTCTGACACATCTACCCCCATTACCCCAGTCACTTAATCAAGTCATCTCATTGAGGGTCTTCCTCTCCTGTACTGTCCCTCCATCCTCCCAAGGCGTGACGTCCCTCTCCAAGGATTGACCCCTCTTTGCAACGTGTCCAAAGTATGTCAGATGAAGCTTCAGAATCCTTGCCTCCAAGGAGCAGCCTGGTCTCACCCTCTCTAGGACGAACCTGTTTGTTCTCTTAGCAGTCCATGATATCCATGGTATAGTCAATAGTCTTCTCCAATACCACAGCTCAAAGGCATCAGTTCTCCTGTCGTCATCATCATCATCTCTAGTCATTTTCCAGCTTTCTGACGCATAGCAAGTAATTGCAAAGACCATTGTCTGGGTCATGCACACCTTATTCTCCAGACTGATATCATTGTTCTTAAGTACTTGAGAGAGGTCTCTGACAGCAGGCATTCCCAATGAAATTCTTCTTTTGATTTCCCACCTGCTGGTGCCAAGAGTGTTGACATGGAGCCAAGCAAACTAAAGCTGTTAACAATCTCAATTTCTTCTCCATGTATCATAATGCTGCCATTCGGCCCAGTGGTGAGAATCTTTGTTTTCTTGATATTGAGCTTCAATCCATATTGAAGACTGCAGTCCTTGACCCTTTGCAGCAAGCGCTTCAGGTCCTTCTCAGTTTTAGTGAGCAGCGTTGTGTCATCTGCATAACACAGATTGTTGATGGATCTTTTTCCAATCCTGATGCTACATTTCTCCTCACAGAGTCCAGCCTCCTGGATAATCTGTTCTGCATATAGATTGAAAAGGTATGGAAATAGAACACATCCCTGGCATACACCCTTCTCAGTTTTGAAGCATGCAGGAATTCAAGCTAGGCAATGAACTTTGACCCATTCTGTAGACTAGTGCCATTGAGTATAATGTCCATTCATGAGTAGCCACTCAACACATGGCTACTGCCAACAGTGGTCATAGCATTACTGTCTGCTCATGTGTGCCCAGAGAACAACTTGACCCACAGGGCTTCAGTGCATGAAGGTTTGGAGCTAGGTCACCAGGCCTTTCTTCCGAGGCTCTTCTCACTAGGCTGGAACCTGTGTTCCAGAGTATTACAGCAGAGTGTGGTAGCCATCTGGACTCTGTGTGAGCACTCTGTTAAGCACTTGAAATGCGACTCGTCCACGCTGACATGGATGGTGAGAAAGCACACTGGAGTTTGAAGATGTATGATATGATAAGATATGAGATGAGATGAGATGATATAATAAAGTAAATGTATGATATGCTAAATATGTACAGTATGGTAAAGAGACTGCGGGCCTTCTCATTAATGTTTTGTTTAATATATCTTGCATGCTGAGATGATGTTTTGGATCTACTGGCTTAAATGAAATACATTATTAGACTTGATACCACCTGTTTATTTTTGTTTTTCTTAATGCAGCTACTGGCATATTTAAAATTACAGATGTGGTTTGCATTCTATTTGTGTTGGCTGTTACACTATAAAATACTGTTTCTCAACTCATCTCTTAGAGAAGAAACGGACTTTTTAAAAAAAAATTATTGTTGGTTGATTGTAGCTGTTGCAGGAGAAAGTAAAATTTGTCAACAGGAAAAAAGAAAGAAAAGAAAACTTCTGCAGCTTAAAACTCTTGGTCAATCGATAGTTGCACTATTAAGGAAAGCTTGCTTTGTCCCCTCCTTTTTTGCAGACAGTGGGGTTTTCAGGTAGTAACTTGGATTTACATTATGAGATACTTTTTTTCTTGGTTTTTTGATTCCATTTCTGCAGCCTCTGATCACTGCTGTTAGCTAAGGAAGACGAAGAGGCAGCAGGTCCCTGCCCAGGGGCCTATTGTATGAGGGGTCCTGGTGGGAAGAAGGGGAAAAAATAAAATTATAAAATTCAGTGTGACATGCAAAGTTAGACAATATGAGTCCTTGGAGTTGCGGTGTTGGAGAAGAGTGCTGAATGCCCCGTGGACTGCCAAAAGGACAGACAGGTATGTCTTGGAGAAGATGCAGCCACGGAGCTCCCTAGCAGCAGGGATGGCGACCTTCATCTCACATACTTCAGGCGTGTTGGCTGGAGGGGCCAGCCCTTGGAAAGGGACTTCATGCTTGGATAGGTGAGGGTCGGCGAAAGAGAAAGGCTCACAGATAGATGGATTAACATAGTAACTGCAGCAGTGGTGGGTTCAAGTGTGTCGGAGATGAGGATGGCACAGGCCAGGACAGGGCTCAGGTCTGCTGTTGATTGAGTTGCCGTGGGTCATGCTCAACTTGACGGCACCTAACGACGGTGACTGTGGAGTTGGCCCAGCTTATGCTGCCCCCAGGTGTACCCACAGAAATCTCATAGGCTAATTTTTCCAAAGTAGATCACCAGGCTTGTCTTCTGAGGCACCCCTGAGGATGCTTGAATCACTGATCTTCAGGTTACCAGGCACATACTTGAGCATTTGTAGCAGCTAGGAACCCTCAGGGCCTTGAAATGATTCCATCGGATTCTAGATACTGCTCGGTTGTTGTTACGTCAGACCCTGAGAGAATGGCTAATGTTCACTGAGTTCAGGTCTCTGCTACTCCCTCCTTAATGTCCTTAAAGTGGTTCTCTGGGGTTTAAGGCCTAGAATCTTGGCCCTCAGACCTAAGTTCACAGAATACTCAGGTGAAGCGGATAAGGAAGCAGCTCTGTAGGGCCAGGCGCCTGGAGTGCCGGGTCAGCTCTGCTGGGCCAAGCATCCGCTGGATTAATGCTCTGCTTTTGCCTGCATACCACGTCTCCATTCCTGGGTGGGATGCAGGTTGTTTTCCTCCTATTGTGGCGACCTCCTTGCTCCCTCTAGAAAGCATCCCTCAGTAATCCAGTTGGTTTCCCTTTCGCCTTCCTTTCCCAAGCACACTGTGGGGCCTAATTTACTTTCAGATAGACAAGCTTGGAAGCAGGAGTGGCATCCACTTCTGAAATGGCTTGCCTCCGGAAACTCTATGAACAGTGCTCAGGTCTTTTGTTCATTGGGTCACTATGAGTCATCTATGACTCGACAGCACTTAACATTGGCCACTCTCAGCTCTCCAAAAACATCCTTCTTGTTTGTGGAGAGTGGAAGGCGGGAGGGAGCGGTTGTCTCTCAGCTCTCCAGAAACATCCTTCTTGTTTGTGGAAGGCGGGAGGGAGCGGTTGTCTTTGTTCTCTCTGTGTCCTCTTTGTCTTCTGGAACATTTCTGTTCTGTCTTCCATGGAGGTGGCGTTAGCTCCCACTGGCCCCTAGGGGACTGGCTGTGTTATGCTGAGGCCGTGGTTAGGAAGATGCTATACCTTGTGGAGGAAGCTCTAGTGGCATAGTGGTAAGGAGTTGCACCGTCATCTCAAAGGCAGGAGGTTCTAATCCACCAGCTGCTCTATGGGAGAAAGATGTGAAAGCTCCTTCTATGGGAGCTTTCCTTTCCATGAGAAACACCTGGGAGGGGGGGGTCAGCTATGAGTGGGTTCCAACTTGACAGTGCCCAACAACAACATACCTGACAAGTTGGGTGTCATATTGGGTGAGATATGTCTTAGTCTAGCAAATGAAAAGGACATTCCGAGCTAGTTAAATAGAACACCTTTTTGCCTCTGTATTTCTTCCAGTTCTGTTGATCCATCAAATATACCCATTCTCTGTCTCTCTTTTTTACCAAAAAACAAATCAGACCAGTGACTCTTGAGTTGATTTAGACTTCTGAGGACGCCGTGAGCGTGTCAGTGAGAACTGTGCTTGCTCGAGTTCTCAGTGGCTGAATGTTTGGGACTAGCTCTCCAGGCCTTCCTTTCACAACCCCCTGAGTGGATTCAGACCTCCAACTGTCAGTAGGGTCCTGCGCGTCACCCAGGACTCTGTCCTTTCCCTGCCCAGCCAACCCACTTCCATGTTCATTCCTACTCACAGTGACCTGCATCAGGTTTTTGTGGCTGTATATCTTCATGGGAGGAGTCTACTCATCTTTCTCCCATAGAGAAGCTGGTGGATTTGAACCACTGACCTTTTGGTTAGCAGCCAGACACATTCTGTGCCTCATCAGGAGGGTTCCCTCTCTCCTCTACAGTGAGACTATGTATGACTAGGCTTTTCATTGCAAGTGACCAAAAGCCAGTGTCTAAGGAGTTTAAGCAAAGAACTGAGAATTTATTGACTGAGATTATCAACATATGCATGCAAAGTGGTGAGTGAACATTTTCTTTCTCCGTCATCTGATTCTGCTGCTCTCTGAATTGCCCCCACTGTGAGACCTCCTCCACCTTTGTGTGAGTCAGAGGGTGGACCACGGCTACAGCTCTTCTCATCAGCCCCGGGAGTCAGAAGACCAGGGCTCTGTAGTGAATTAGGTGCTTTGATTCAATAGATCTAGGCCACATATGCTTCTCTGGATATGAGGTCAGCCGCATTTAAACAGCATGAGCTGAGAGAAGGAAGAGGCCTCAGGCCCCGTGAAGGTAATTCAAGATAGATTTATCACGGAACTGAAGGTTAACTGCTGACTTGGTCAGATGTATTGAAGGGCCACCCTAAGAGCCTACAAAGGGTAATTTTTATATTTCTTCATGGAACTGAGTCTCATAAAAGAAGCCACAGCCTTCTTTTCCACCCTGGGTCGTTATTCCTGGAATTCTGAGCATCAGGAGGCTGGGAGCTTCTTCCTGCCAGAGAACATTCCGTACTGATTTTTTAATATACTCCAGGTGATTGTACACAGTGAGTTTTCAAGAATTGTTCTAATCAATAAAGTTTCACTGTATAGCTCCCACTATCCAGTGAGTGGAGCATCTTTTCTCACAGTGATTCCTCAAATGGACCTTTGCTCTGTGGCCTGTTAAGAATATCACTTAGCGGCGGAGTAGGTATGTTTCAGATTCACCTGTCAGTTACCAGCCTTGTTGATTTGGACCCATCCCAGCCCTTCTAAGTCACACTTAAGGGAGCTAGTGTGTCCTTTTCCTATTTAGAGATAGTGTGATGATGAAATGAGACGATGCACATAGCTGAAAGTTACTGCTGATAAATAGCAATTAATATTTATGTATTACAAAGAAGTGTTTGTTGAGTGTTTAGTTTCATTTAGACTCTTTTAAATTTTTACTCCATGACAAGCCCTTTAGTAACCAGGGGATATAGATGAATAATAAAATCCTGTCCTGAAACAAGTTGTGGTTTCTTGGGGAATACAGTCATGCAATCAGATAATGAAAGGTAATGTTTATGATTTCATGCACCATGTGGTTCAGTCTCCTGAGTTACATTTAACCAAAAGTCATTCCAAACCAGAACCAGTGTGTGCTTTCAGAATACCACGGAAGGGAGACGTACCCTGGCATACCTACCTTCTGTGTGTCCTCTCTTATACTGTGTCTCCCCACTGCGCCACCAGAGGCCCTTTGTTTGAGGCTCCTGCTGCACAGGTCTCCTCACTGCAGTGGCCAGGACTCTGTGCAGGCCAGTCCCATCCTCTGACCAGGCTTTTTACTCTGCCCAAGTCGTTGTTGTGAGGTGCTTTTGACTCCGACTCATAGGGCCTCTGTGAGCAGCAGCAGATCCAAGCCTTGCCCAGTTCTGTACCACCCTCCCCAGCTTCACCGTGCTCAAGCCTGCTGTGATAATCGCTTTCACTGGGGAGCTTCCTCTCCTTTACTAGCGCTCTTTTCCCCCCAAGCCATCTATCCCTCCGTAACCTAGAGTAACAGCGACCTTCCTTTCAAGACTTCGTTCCGTGACAACTCCTATGGAAGGTCTTTGCAGCCTCTTGGTTCTGGTTAGCTGATGCACATCACCATTACAAGAACACACGCCCCCAGCTGTTGGCATGAGCAGCATCCCATGGCCTTTCTGCTATATGTACACTATTGGCTGACTGTGGTTGTGAGTGTAGATTGTCATGATTCCTTGTATTCTTAGGACCTGCTACCATATGAGAGGGAAAGAGGAAGGAAGGAGGCATTTCTCAGAGACAAGCCTGGGTGCTCTCTTGAGTTGAGAATTCTGTAAGACGCTTCTATCACACGGTCTTCACCTGGCACATGATGATTTCTGATCACATTATGATCAGAATGACAGTGAAGGTAGATTGCCTTTACTGTTGTGTATATCAGTGAGTTGGAACCAACTTGTAGCTGAACCCTCCAGCGCCTTTTCAGAGGCTTTAAAGTAGCATGGGAGTATCGTGCTCATCTTTCTTGTGTGAAGCAGTTGGTGGATTCGAACTGTGTTCCTTTGAGTTGGCAGTGCAAGCTCTTACCATTAAGCCATCAGAGCTCCCTAAAGGTTGTTGTTGTTAGGTACCACTGAGTGAAGTACCACTGAGTAAAGTACAATTCATAGTGACCCTGTGGACCACAGATCTGAACCCTGTTCTCTCCTGTGCCATCTTCATACTTCCTGACATACTAGAGTCCATGTGGCAGTTACCATATCAATCTATCTAGTCAACTGTCTTCCTCTCCTTTCACAACCCTCCATACTTCCCAGCATCATGTCCCTCTCCAAGGAATAGCCACTTCTAACAGCATGCCCAAAGTATCTGAGGTAAAATCTCATCATTCTCACCTCCAAAAAGCACTCGGGCTGCACCTTCTCCAAAACACATCTGTTTGTTCTCTTGACCGTCCGTGGGATGTTCAGTGCTCTTCTCTAACACCACAACTCAGAAGCATCAATTCTCCTTCTATCATCCTTATTCATTGTCCAGGTCTCGGATGCACAGCAAGTGATTGGAAAGACCACGGCCTGAATTAGACACACCTTAGTCCTCAAACTGACATCATTACTATTTCCTGAGAGCTGATCATAGATTCCATTTCATTTTTAACAATTTACAGTTTTCCTACATTCAAGCTACATGCATTCCATGTTCTCAGTATTAAATGATGTTTGTCACTGTTTTTCAACTGATTTCCGGTCTGGGCTCTACCACTGCACTACCGTAACTCTCCTTGCTCCTCTAGAGTTCATAGGCAGAAGAATATCATTTAACCACTAGATCACAGCGGGGTGCTGTGAGTTGCAGTCAACTCAATGGCAACTGACAACAGTCACTGTACGACTCAGACTTCCCCACCAGTTAGAACCAGAAGAGCTTTAGTTTCTGTTGTTGTTTTTGATTGCCTTTGAGTCAAGTACAACTTATAGCAATCGGCATTTATCAAAGTTCGTAGAGTTTCTGGAGGCATGTTGTTTAGGAAGTGGATGCCACTCCTTATCTAACTTTGACATTTCCTCATTGTTAAGGTGGATATAATTAGAGGATCCATGTCACAGGGTTAGGGATAGTGATGGTTTGATTTCTCATTAGTGCACCCCAAGGACAGCCACTACTGCTCTGTCACTGGTGACTTGTGTGTAACTGTGAAATTGAGCCGGTTTCAGAAGAGCTTCCAGACCAGGATGGACTAGGAAGGAAGGCCTGGCAGTCTGTGTCTGAAGTCAGCCAGTGAGAACTCCACGAATCTCAACCTCAACCGATTGATCCTCAGCTGATCTTAGGGATGGAGCAGGAAGAGGCAATGTCTCATGCACTCGTTGTTACAAGCCAGGGGCCGTTTAACAACATTTCATGAATGTTGCTATCAGAATTTTATAAGGTGATGTAGAAGAGGCCCTTGGCATAGTATATGGCACTTAGTGAGCCCCCAATAAAAGTGGATATTGGTATCATAAGTGTGAATGCATATTTTGACGAGCTCCACTCATCTTTCAGATGAACCATCAACAGTTTTCTTGAAGGAAATGCCTTAGTCGTTTTTGGGGGGTTTGTTTATGTTAACTAAGAAGAAAGAAACAAACAGCGTGTCTCTTTCATAGAGAAGAAACTGATTTTATTTTGGTTGTTTTTTGCTTTTGTTTTTCACACCTGTTTTCTCAGAGGAACGGGACTTAGTGTCTCGCCAAAACTTGACAACAAGTGAAGGACGTGGTTTAAAGCCCTCCGCAGACATCGAAATGTGAAATCAAATCTCTCCTTAGCTTTGGAGCGTCCGGACGGCAAGGACAGCTGGAGTGTTGCTATTTTTTATTTCAAATAAAGGAGTCAGCTCCTCGTTACCATAGAAACTACCAACCTAATTATAAGGAGTTTTGTTCACTGGATAAAAGTCATCATTTCTCTCTCCTCCCCACGCTCAGACAGGTCCCCAAAATATTGGCAAGAATTTGGTCCTGGATGAAGGGATTTGCTCTCTTAAGCAAAATGATTATGGTGTACTGACCAAGCAACGTGGGAATTAAAGCAATTGAGGCTGACCAGGAAAGTGGAGAAAAAACATCTACAGCTTGTCTCCTACTTTGAAAACAGACCATGAACATTTATCAAGAACAAATTAGTGCTTTCAAAATAAAATTGAGGGGGAGATGGCTACCCGTGCTTTGTCCTGCAGTAAAAGACATTCTCTTTGTCTTCAGGTGGAGGGGTGGGTGATCCAACTTTAAGGTCTCCCTAGCATGAAATTCTCTGGTCTTAGGATTTAATACTGGGATTGGACCTGCCATATTTGAGAGCATTGTAATAGTTGAAGAAGGCATTATAAACTATGGGTTTCTAAGAGCTGACAGACTTGCATATATTCTCCGTCCTCTTTAGGGGTCAGTGCAAAGGATTCATAACCTTCTTGTGCTTCTGTCTCTCCTTGAGCCTGTAGTCCCTTTTATTGCTTGTTATGCTGGCAAGCTTCTAATTGGAGATTCTCCTCCTTGACCTTAGAGAGGTGATGTCCCTGCAGTCAGCTGATAAAAAGTGAAGTTGTATTGAGCAAGACTGTCCTCAAGATTGTGTTTGGAGCATAAGGTTACTTAGGGGTTGGAGATTTGCAAGTGCAATTACTTTTAAGATTCCATTTATAGAAAGTGCCAGGTTAATACCCGTGTTGAGCCCTTTGCTTACATTTTGCAGACCCTGAAGTACTCAGTTGAGACATGAATGTTTCTTACCCATCTGTCAGGAGTTTTAGACTATTTCCCAGGCCTGCTGGGAGAGAAGAGTCATGCTCGCAGGGAACTTGGACTAGAATGGAACCGGGTGAAGTCTATGAAGGCTGGGCAGCTAGGAGTGGGATCATAAGGAGATTGTAAGTGTTGGAAGAAGTTTATATAAATGTATATGATGGAAGAGTGGTGGTAGCAGTGAGGGAGGCCTCATACAGTAGGTGAAATCCCATGATACATAAGTGTATACTCCATACTTATCCACAGGGAATATCCTTTCATTTGATCTTAGGATTCTTACATCTATGCTTATCCTTGAGTGACTCTCTTCACCACTCTTCCTTCCATTTCCCTCCTGCCTGTAACGGTGATGGTAGTGCTGGGTTTGGTGCGATGATAGTGATGTTGGCAGTGGCAGACATTATAATGGCAGCAGCAATGGTGATGGTGGTTGTAATGATGAGGATGGTGGTAGTCATGTGGTAATGATGGGAATGGTGGTAGTTATGGTGGTAGTGATGGGGATAGTCGTGGTGGTGCTGAGGATGGTAGTTATGGTGGTTGTTGTAGGCATGGTAGTAGTAACGGTGGTAGTGATGCGGAGCGTGGTAGTCATGATGGTAATTATTGGGATGGTAGTAGTTATGGTGGTGCTGAGGATTGTAGTTATGGTGGTAGTGGGAGGAATGATAGTAGTTATGATGGTAGTGATGCAGATGGTGGTAGTTATGGTGTGACGATGGGGATGGTAGTTATGGTGGTAGTGATGGGGATAGTCATAGTGATCATGGTGTTGAGGATGGTAGTTATGGTGATTGTTGTAGGGGTGGTAGTAGTAATGGTGGTAGTCATGGTAGTAATGATTAGGATGGTAGTAGTTATGGAGGGAGTGATTGGGATGGTCATAGTTGTGGTGGTGCTGAGGATGGTAGTTACGGTGGTAGTGGGAGGAATGGTAGTAGTTATGGTGGCAGTGATGCAGATGGTGGTAGTTATGGTGGTGACGATGGGGATGGTAGTAGTTATGGAGGGAGTGATGGGAATGGTCATAGTTTTTGGTGGTGGTGCTGACAGTGGCAGAGGCTGTACTAAGGGTGATAATTAGAGAGCTGGGTGGTCATGGTGCTGGTAGTAAAGGTGATGGTGGAAGCAGTTTCTGAGCTCTTTTTCAATACCTAGGTTTTGAGCATTTTTTTAATACCACGTTCTATTTTGATACTTTTGCCTGCGGTCTATTCCTCTGTTCAGGCCAGATAATTATCATTTCTCCCTTTCTCCCATAAACCATTTACACTAGTTGCCAGCAAATAATCTGTGACTCATGATGCCTCATGTGTTACAGGGTAACTATACTCCATAAGTTATTCTTGACTGTGACCTTTTGCAAGTAAATGCCTTTGAGGTGCCTCTTGGGTGAATTTGAACTGCAAACCTTTTAGTTAGTAACTGAGTGCTTTACTGTTTGTGCCCCTATACACTATTAAACTATCAGCAAGTTTGGAAAAGTTCTACCTTCAAAGTTCATATCAGTTCTGCTTGTGTGAAGCCATCGCTCTTGCTAGATTAAGATCTCTTCCAGGTCAAAGCCTTCCTTCTGGACTCCTTGCTTCAATTTGTACTTTCTTTTAATCCATTCACTCAGCAAACACAGTGATCTTTCAAAATACTGTATCAGAGCACATCCCTCCTTGCTTAAAACCGTCTTTTGGCTTTTCCTGTAGAATAAAATCTCAGGATCAAGGTCCTTGTCCTTAGGCCTCAGTTGCTCTTCTCATGGATCTCATTCCACACCAGCTTCCCCTTCCTTACTCTGATCTGTCACCACAGTCTCCTGGACACTTGAGCACAGCAGATAGCTCCTGCCCTCATCACTATACCAGAGCTTTTTCTTTGTTTTATTTGGAGCTCTGCTCAAATGTGACCACCCTGAATAGGATTTCCTTCACCATCCTCTGTTAAATAGTAGCTCACCCTCTCTCGCCTGTGTCCTCCCATCTACCTTCTTAAATTTCTCCTTGTTAGTTTGTTGTTAATGTTAGTTTGAAGACTAAGGGTCTTTTCAGTCACTTGCTTCTCTGCTGAGATTTGGACAATGAATAAGGATGACAAAAGAACAATAATGCCTTTGAACTGTGATGTTGGAGGAGAGTACAGAATATTCCATGGGCTTCCCAAAGAACAAACAGATACATCTTGTAGAAGGTGCAGTCTGAGTATTCTTTGAGGCAAAGATGATAAAGCTTTCTCTTACGTACTTTGGACATGTTTCTGGGAGAAGCTATTCGGAAGAGGAATATATATCCTGCTTGGGAAGGTGGAAGGTCAACAAAAAAGAGGAAGACTTACAATGAGGTGTATTGACACAGTGAGTGAAGCAGTGGACTCAGGTGGGTAGGGGATGGTGAGGATGGTACAGAAGAGGACAAGGTCCTGATCTGTTTTCACAGGGTCAGTACAGGTCTCATACTAGATTTGGCTGCACCTAACTACCACCACCTTGTTAAGCTGATTTCTTTTTCTTCATAGCACACTGTTGTTGTTGTTATGTGTCATCGAGTCGCTTGTGACTCATAGCAACCCTATGTACAACAGCCCTAAACCCTGCTCTATCCTGTGCCAATCGCACTGCCTCTGACACACCTATCCCGACCACCCCAGTCACTGAATCAATCCACCTCATAGAGGGTCTTCCCCTTTTGCGCCATTCCTCCTCCCTTTCAAGCATGATGTCCCTCTCCAAGGACCGGTCCCTTACAACATGTCCAAAGTATGTCAGACGAAGCCTCAGAATCCTTGCCTCCAAGGAGCAGCCTGGTTTAACCCTCTGTAGGATGGATCTGTTTTCTTGGCAGTCCATGGTATAGTCTTCTTCAGCACCACAGCTCAAAGGCATCAATTCTCCTTCTATCCTCCCTAGTCATTGTCCAACTCTCTGATGCATAACAAATGATTGCAAAGACCATTACCTATATCAGATGCAGCTTAGTCTCCAGAGTGACACCATTGCTCTTCAGTACCCTGGAGAGGTCCCTAATAGTGTACTTTCCCATCGCAATATGTTTTTTTATTTCCTGGCTACTGGTGCCAAGAGTGTTGACCCTGGAGCCAAGCAGACTAAAGTTGTTAACAATCTCAATCTCTTCACCATCCATCCTGATGCTGCCAATTGGTTCAGTGGTGAGAATTTTTGTCTTCTTTACATTGAGCCTCAATCCATACTGAAGGCTGAGGTCCTTGACCCTCTGCAGCAAGCATTTCAAGTCCTCCTCAGTTTCAGCAAGCAGGGTTGTGTCATCTGCATAACACAGATTGTTAATAGATCTTCCACCAATCCTGACGCCACACTTCTCCTCATAGAGCCCAGCCTCTCAGATAATCTGTTCTGCATACAGGTTGAAAAGGTATGGAGATAGGACACATCCCTGGCATATTCATTTCCCAATTTTGAACCATGCAATGTTTCCTTGCTCTGTTCTGACGACTGCCTCTTGGTCCAAGTATAGGTTTTGCATTAGAACGATCAAGTGTTCTGGGATTCCCATTCTTCTCAGAGTCAGCCACAGTTTGTTATGATCCACACAGTCAAACGCCTTTGCATAATCAATGAAACAGATAGACATTCTTCTGGTATTCTCTGCTTTCAGCTAAGATCCATCTAACATCAGCTACAATATTCCTAGTACCACGACCCCTTCTAAACCCAGCCTGGACTTCTGACAGTTCTCTGCTGATGTGCTGTTCCAGTCGTTTTTGGATAATCTTCAGTAAAATCTTGCTTGCATGTGAAATCAATGTTATTGTAGCACATTAAGACTCTTTAATGAAGCTCAATATCAAGAAGACAAAGATTCTCACCACTGGGCCAATTGGCAGCACCAGGATGGATGGTGAAGAGATAGAGGTTGTTAACAATTTCAGGTTGCTATCTCCACTAACAACACTTTTGGCACCAACAGTTAACAAGTCAAAAAACAAATTGTACTGGAAAAATCTGTGGTCAGGGACTTCTCCAGAGTACTGAGAAGCAACAATGTCAGTCTTCTCAGGTGCGTCTTATAAGGGTCATGGTCTTCACAACTACTTCTTTATGCCTCAAAGAACTGGACAGTGACTAAGGATGACAGAAGAATTGGTGCCTTTGAATTGTGCTGAAGAAGAGTATTGAACATACCATGGACTGCCAAGAAAACAAACTAGCCTGTGTTGGAGAGGTTAAACCAAGGTTCCCTTTGAAGGGCAGGAATTGGAAGCTCTGTCTCACATACTTTGGGCACATGTCCAGGAGGGACTAGTTCTTGGAGAAGGGTGTTTGGAAGGGTGGAGGGACAGCACAGGAGAGTAAGACCCCAGATGAGATGGATTGACACAATAGCTGGGGTAATGGGGTTAGGTGTGTCAGAGTTATTGAGACTGGCTCAGGATAGGGCAGGGTTCAGAACTGTTGTTCATAGGGTTGCTATGAGTTGCAGGCAACTCAACTGTACACAACAATAACAACAACAATCATTCTAAATCTTAATATATTCAGTAGGGGTGTTTTCTGTCTAGAATATAAATTTTGTGATGATGGAGAACTCATCTGAGTGACTCAGCTCTGCATAGTCAGGGTCCAGAAGAGTGCAAACCTCACTTTAGGGACTCTGTGAGTTGCAGTTGAAATGATTAAATCTAGAATATCAATAAAAACAACACTAGCAGGAGTGGCATCCACTTCCTAAACAACATGCCTTCAGAAACTATGAACTTTGAGAAATGTCCACAGTTATAGAAAGGCTTCAGGCCTTTTGTTCATAGGGTCACTATGAGTCGTGCTCGACTTGAAGGCAATCACCAAGTATTAGACTTAGCTCTTAACAATGAGGAAATTGAGAATTGGGTAAATGAGCCTAGGTTTCCAAGAAAAAAGCCAAGCACGTCAGTTTTCCCAAGAACCTAATGGCATGGAAGCTTGAATTTATAACCTATTTGAACTTCTGCAACGTTCCAATACTGACAAGCATAATATAATGCTTACCCAGCTGTGCAATCCTTTTATTGCTTGTGGACAAGATGCTTTAGATGATTTGTGAACAAGGTCTTACTGTTGAACCATAGAAGGAATCCCCCCTAGCTTTTGGGCAATAATACATATTTTTAAAAATGATTTAATAGTTTTACTGAAATATCATCCAGACATCATAGGATTCATGAAATTATCTAGTTCAGCATTTTAAAATATATCTAGAAATTTGTGCAACTACCATAGCCAATTTAAAAGTTTTGGGTCAACCTCAGAAGAACCCCTATATTCATTAAGCAGTCACCTCCCATTTCTTCCTGACCTCTTAACTTTAGACAGCCACGAAGTTCTTTTTTTGGCTCCATAGATTTGGTCTGTTCTGGTCTTTTCCTGCGATGGAAACACAACATTAGGTCAGTAGCTTCTTTCACTTATTAACACAATATTTTCAAAGTTCATCCATGTCACAGGATGTTATTGGTATTTATTGTCTAATAATCTTCCACTGTAGGCTAACTAGATTTTGTTTATCATTTCATCAGTTAATGAATACTGGGTTTGTTTCTACTTTTTATCTGTGTTAAATATACCGCTTTTTAAAATTTTTATTAATTTCAGTGAAGATATACAGAGATTTTGGATTTCCATTCATTCATTATTGCACTTTTTTCTCCGCCCACCCCAACCCCACCCCTAGTTCACTCTTCTCCTTGAAAAGCAAAAGAAAAACTCCTTCATTAATATACAACCTCCCACACCCCCCATAAATATACTGTTTTTGTATACACATTTTTGTATATGTATTAAATTATTTTAGAATATAATTGCTGGTGCATATGGTAACTTTGATCAGAACTCCCAAGCAGTTTTCCCATGCATCTGTACCATCTTACATGCCTAGCCTCAATGTGGTGATGTGTTTTTATGTGCGCTGAAACCACCTCATAGCTGATGTTCCAGCAGGCCCATCTTTCTCCTGAGGAGTAGCTGGTGGATTTAGATTGCCTGGCTTTGGATCAGCAAGGCACTCCTTACCCACTAGACCAGCAATGTATGAGAGTCCTACTTTCTCTGTATTTGTACCCACAATACTTGTTGTTATGTGCCGTCAAGTCAAAATCAACTCAAAGCTGACCCTTCAGTGGATTTCCTTGCTCCTGAGGCTGTAAGTCATAAGGGAAGACACTGATCATCTTAGTGTCTGTCTTTTTATTAGAGTCATGTTAGGAGCTTGAGGGGGTCCTTGGTGGGGCAAAGGTTCATTCACTCAGCTGCTAACCTGAAGGTTGGAAGTTCCTGTCCACCTACAGCACATAGAATAAAGGACTAGTTATCTATTTCTGAAAAATCAGCCATGGACAACTCTATGGGACTCAGTTGTGTTGTCACACAGAGGTGATGACGGAATCCATCATGGCAGCTGGACTTGACTGGTTGGTGGAAGTATGAAAGTTACCCCACTGTGAATGTCCCCATTTTATCAAATTAGAAGAAACCCTCAAAAGTGTCAGGGGAGACATTGCAAGGTCCAGGTATAATTGTCTGGCTTTTAGCGTATTTCATAAAGTTATGTTTCATTTATGACAAGGGGTATTGAGTTTTCTTATGGAAATATAACTATTTTTTGTGAAATAAACTTAATGTAAGCATAAATAATATTAAATGAAAATAGTTTAGGTGTTGCAGAAAAGGAAGGCTGTAGTTGGGCAGCCATTCTCATGGTGGAATCACACGGCCAGTGTTTGGAAAGTTGACCTGATGGATGGCATCCCCGGACTAGAACTATCCAACAGTGTTCAGCTCAGTCCTACCATCAAAGAGCACCTGCCACCTATGAGCTTTGTGATCTGGACGGACAGTGCTCAGCTTTGCTAATCTAGGGAAATGGCTCCAGAGAATAATAAGACTTACTCTTATAGGCTGTTAGTTGTTGTTGTTGTTGTTAGGTGCCATCAAGTCAAATTCAACCCATAAACAACCTTGTGAACAACAGACCTTAACCATGTCCTAACCTGCACCACCTTCATCATCTCTGACATGTTTGAGCCCATTGTTATAGTCACGGTTTTAATCCATCTCATTTGGGGTCCTCATCTCTGTCCCTGACCCTCTTCCTTTCCAAGCATGATATCCCTTTCCAAGGAATAGCCTCTCCTAGCAACATATCCAAAATGTGAGAGATGAAACTTAGCCTCCAAGCAGCACTCTGGCTGCATATTTTCCAAGATATATCTATTTGTTCTTTTGGCAGTCTATAGGATATTCAGCACTCTTTTCTGAAACTAAAACTCAAAGGCATCAATTCTTCTTTCATCCTTAAGCATTGTTTAGCTCTCAGATGTATAGGAACTGATTGAAAAGACCATGGCTTAAATCAGGCACACCTTAGTTCTCAAACTGACATCATTGCTTTTCAGTGTTTTGGACAGGTTCCTCACAGTGGACTTGCCTAATTCAATATATCTCCTGATTTGCTGACTGCTGGCACCAATAATGGTTGTTATTGAGCCAAGCAGGATGAAATAATTGACAACATCAGCTCTTTCTCCATCTATCATGATGTTATCTATTGGCCTAGAGGTGAGAACCTTTGTGTTTTCTTAATGTTGAGATATAATTAATATTGAAGTCCTTTATCTTCTGCGACAAGAATTTCAAGCCCTCTTCACATTCAGCAAGAGGATTGTGTCATGTGCATAATGTAGGTTATTAACGAATCTTTCTCTGATCCTGATGCCATATTCCTCTTCATAGAGTCCAGCTTCATGAATTATTTGCTCAGCATACAGATTGAATAGGTATGAAAAAAGGATACATCCCTGGTGCACACCTGTCCTGATTTTAAACCATGCAGTATTTCCTTGCTCCTTTAGGACAACAGTTCCTTAGTCTAGATATAGATTTCCCATGAGCAAAATTAAATGTTCTGGGATTCCCATTCTTCCCAAAGTTAGCCTTAGTTTGTTATCATCCGCACAATCAAATACCTTTGCATAATCGATACAATACAAACAGACATTTTTCTGGTATTCCCTGCTTTCAGCCAGGATCTGTCTGACGTCAGCAATGATATACCTGGTGCTGCGGCTTCTTCTAAACCGGCTTGAACTTCTGGAAGTTCACTGTAAATACACTGTTCTAGCTGTTTTTGGTTGATCTTTAGCAAATAGTTTTACTTACATGTAATATTAATGATGTTGTTATTGTTGTTGTTGATGTCGTTGAGTTGAGTGTGACTCATAGCGACTCTATGAACAAAAGACTTACTTCCTTTCCATAACTATTGTCATTTCTGCAAGTTCATAGAGTTTCCAGAGGCATTTGGTTTAGGAAGTGGATGCCATACCTGCTTCCAAACCTGTTTTACAACCGGGAGCTCCACCAAACACTGTCCACACTGGGACATTAATGATACTGTTTAATAATTTCCACATTGGTTTTTTTTTATATATTTTTTTAAATATGGAACGCTTCATGAATTTGCGTGTCATCCTTGCGCATGGGGCCATGCTACTCTTCTCTGTATCGTTCCAATTTTAGCATATGTGCTGCCAAAGCGAGCACTAATTTCCACATTGTGTGGGTCACCTTTTGTGGGGATGGTAGCAGATCCGGATCTCTTCCAGTTAGTTGGCTGGGAAGCTGTCCTTCAGGTCTCCTGGTCTTCACAGACTGGTCGTTACTTGCTGTCAAGTGGATTCTGACGCACGAAGATAGTACGTGTGCAGAGTTAGAACTCTGCTCCATGAGGTTTTCAAGAAATAGTTTACCAGTCCTTTCTTCCAAGGCACCTCTGGGAGGATT
This sequence comes from Elephantulus edwardii, assembly GCF_000299155.1. Lineage (NCBI taxonomy): Eukaryota > Metazoa > Chordata > Mammalia > Macroscelidea > Macroscelididae > Elephantulus > Elephantulus edwardii. The sequence continues at coordinate 4,680,282 of NW_006399882.1, read as the reverse complement.
TGAATGTCCAAACTTTTGACAAGCAGTTGAACACTTCACCATATGTGCATCCAGGAAGGGCAGAGCTACAGTGGCAAGTAAATGATTAAACCATGAAAACTTTTAGAACCCTGTCTTAGTGCTGAGTGGCAGCTGTTTGCTAGTTTACATCTCCCAAGAGGGAGATCTGGGTCTTCACCCCCTCACCCAACATCTCTGGGCTGTTGCCTTCCTTTCTGCCTCTCATCGCTTGCTTTTTCAAGCAGAGGGGTTAACCAGGGGAGTATCCTTTGAAAAGAGAGAAAAACCTTCCTCCCTTGAGGGTATTTGAGTATCCATGTTCCCCTGCTCACACATCCCAGCAAGCTTCCAAGTTAGAAACACATTGCCCTTAACCAAGTTTACAGAACCGCACGTTACCTCTCTGTGTTTTGCAAATTGCATAAAATCCAACACTGAAAGCCAGAGTCCATGAGGCTGAGTGCCTTTGTTACTAATTCAGCAGATAACCCTGGGACGTGTACATGTTTCAGCACCCCAACATTTGGAGTCCATCAGCAGACCAGAAACACAAAGAAGTGGCTTTGGTTTTGGGGAGTTTCTCCCCCAAAACCATTATACAAGAAAATGTGGATTAAAAAGAACATTTTTAACATGTTTTTCTTCAGTTGGCTCAACCATATGTTAAAGTAAGCTTCACCTATGGCAACAGTTTTCATCCGAGGCTTATTATAGCTTAATAAAAGAGTGTGTGGGCGGCAAGCGGGGCCTCGTGCAGAGCTGCCAGGAAATCGGGACTAATGGCTTTGTCTCTTTTGCCTTACTGATCGAAAGTGGTTTGACTTTGCCAGGATTGGGGATGGGCGCGGTCAAGTCGCCCTCACTGTGGACCTTGTGCTGGATTTGGTCCATGTCTGAAAAAGGTCGTGTGCTTAGTGCTGGGCAGAGCAGGACGGAAACAATGCCTGGACCGAGCCCCCAGCGCTGCCGCTTCTGAGTCAGCCAATCCAGTTCCCAGGGAGTCCATTCTGACTTCTGGAGACCCCTCATGCTTCAGAGCGGAACTGCAGGGGCTTGGGGCTGACTTTTTGGAAGGACAGCACCAACACCTTCTTCCCTACGTGCCTCTGAGTGTACTTGAGTTGCCGACCTTTCAGTTAGTAATCAGGACTTCACTACTATGAGCGGCTTCATTTATTGAAGAGCAATGAGAACACTGGTCTCATGGGATTCTTTTATGTCAGATGAGAGATTGCATGTAAAGGTCTGTGCATGGTGCCTGCTGTAGAGGTAACGCAACTGCCATTACTAATATCAGTGATGTTAGCAATTATTTCGCCCCGTTTTTGAAAACAGTGACTTATTTGGGTTCACCAGGAAGATATTTTGTTAGGCTGTTATTTTGTTATGCACCATCAAGATAAAACCAACTCATAGCTCATCGTCCAACAAGTTTCTAGAGACTATAAATTACAAAGGAGGAGATTGCTCATCTTTCTTCTAAGGAGCAGCTGGTAGATTTGAACCATTTGCCTTTGGGCTGGCTGCACATCTTCTTACACACTATGCCACTAAAGCTCCCTCTAGGAAGGTGTGTTATTATTATTGTTGCTATGAGCTGTCAAGTGTGATCTAATTCGTAACTGACCCTTCAAGGGGTTTTCAGAGGCAGTAAGTCACGTCGGAGGAGTTTGTCCATCTTTCTCCCATGGGGCAGCTGGTGGATTTAAACCATGTGCCTTCAGGTGGGCAGCGCAACTCCTTACCACTAGGCCACCAGGAAGGTTTAGTTCCCAGGCTAGCCTCCTCTGTGCAGCTTGTTCACAGCGGGCTCGTTCAGCTCTCAGAGCCTTTGAGCGGCTGATGTATCTCCCAGCCTTTCCTTCTCTGCAGCCTCCACGTGGTAGCTCAGTCTTACTCTTCAAGTCTTAATAGATCTGTCCCGTCACCTCAGATGCACTACTGTGTCACTGTATTTCATTCCTTCATTATGCTCACAAGCACCTGAAATTCTCTTCTTTCATTTACTTGTGAACTTATTCTTTGTTCATCTCCCAGACTAGAATGTAAACTCCTTAAAGGTGGTGTCTTCTGCCCTATTCAGCCTGAAAGGCCATCACCTAACTCCATGCTGGCCTTATAGTGGCAATACCAGTTGCCCTTGAGGGGACTTCAACTCACGGTGACCCGTGTGTGCCAAAGTAGAAGTGTTCTCCATACTCTTCAAAAGTAAGCCACCTGGCCTCTTTTCTGAAACATAACTGGGTGGACTCAAATGGCCAAATCCATTAACCAGGAATTTCAGTGCACAGTTTAGATTTCTAAAACGGTTTCATGAGAGGTGGAAGAGGAAGCTTTAGAATAAGTCTTACACAAAGAAGGTTGCTATATTATGTAACAATTTGCTTACTGAACTTCCAGTGTTATCCCCCCTGGACTCCCCTCTTGGTTTAACGCTGTCAGGAGGGAGGCAGGGATTATGACAACAGTGCAAATGATTGCTGCTGGTTTAAAAGGCCATCTGAATATCCCTTTTTCCGTGACAGCTTCTTGCCACTAGGGCACCAGAGCTCCCTTAATTTATATAAGAAATCTTTTTTCTCTTCAGCAAAGTGCAGACAGATGGATGGACTGTATCATCACTTTTTCAGCCAGTTTATAGATGTGTCATGGGGACAACTGGAATGGTTGTGATGAAGATTCTGCAGGACCTCGGATGAAACCATAGTTTAGAGAAGACCCTCACCTGGAGGCATGCAACACTGCAGATTGATGTGGGCTGTAATCTTTAGGGAACTCTTGTGGCTTAATGGTAAGGAGTTGCATTGCCAACCCAAAGGCAATTTGAATCCACCAACTGCTTATCGAAAGAAAAATGGCAATCTCCTCAAGGTCAGCAAGAAGTTGGTGCCAGTTCAACGGAACACAACAACAACAGCAATCTTTATGGAAGCACACTGCCACAGCCTTTCCCACCAAGTTGCTGAAGGGTTGGAGCCAGAGCCATGGACCTTTGTGAATTGTTAATTGAGAGTTTAACGATTGTGCTCCCTGAACTTCTTGTAAGAATTCTGATTTCCCCAAATCATTAGATGTAAGTGATAACAGTGCCTGTGTCTGTTATTGGTGGCCTGGCCATAGGGAGTTGCCCTGCTTGCTCAGAGGCGGTGCCTCTCTGTTAGTTCAAATCTATCAGAAGACAGTCTCCTCCCTTGCGATTTATAGCCTCAAAAATCCAATGAAAGATGGAAAAACAGGGAACTCATGCAATATTATTCAAAATGGGTGACTCTGGAGGACATTATGCTGAGTGAAGTATCTCAGTCAGAAAAGGACAAATACTGCATCGTGCCACTGTTGTAAAACAGGACAGACCTTGGGGTTGGGGGGAGACTGAGAAAGATGGGTTCAATAATGTATACGGCATTGAAACAGATAAGGGAGAAAACTGTTTTAAAAGGGATATGTGTGATTAGGTATTTTTGTCATGACAGGAGTCCTGAGCGAAGGCTGCATAGTGGAGTGGACCTGGGGGAGGGTTTGTAAAACAATGAAAGAATTTTTCTTTTACTTTTCCAAGAAAGTAGTGTACTGGGGGGAGGGTTGTGAGGGGAGAAAGGTGCAACAATGAATGAATGGAAACCCAAAATCTCTGTAAATATTCATTGAAATGAATAATAATTTTTTTAAAAAGAAAGAAAAGTAAAAAAAAAAAATCCAATGAAAGAGCAGCTGTGAGTCAGTTCTGACTTGAAGACAGTGAGACAGCATTGTATAAATGCCATGTAAGAAAGAAAAGAAAAGAAAAGAAGGCAGATGTGTCCAAATTGTGGTCTCTCTGAGGGAGATGATCACTACAGAAGATCTGCTTTAAATGGACTGATTGAAATAAATGAGTCCCTTAGATAAGGGCACTATTTTTCCTATGAGAAGCAGGGTGCTGCTAGCCCCTGACCTAGACTTCTCCTGTTCCTTTCTGTTCTGGGCAGAGGGGATTGCATTGAAGCTTTCAGCTTCCAGACAGGTTCTCTATTTCTCAGTCTAACGGTGGATATTTAGTTCCCTCGTTGCTGGTGAGACTGAGGCGCACTTGGTTCAGATCCGCGCACAAGCCCAGGGCTTGCCGGATGGCTTCCTACCAACACACGTTAGTGAGAAGCAAGTTCTCATGGGAGGGAGTGAGGACAGTGGTGGCTTCTCAGCCACGGGCTTGGCAGAGCACAGCCTTACTTGCTATGTGCCAGAAGTCTCTGGGACAGATCCTCAGTACTGCCTGGAACTGCAGAGGAAGGCGGGCCATTTGGCAAGTGGCTTCTTCTGCTCCCCACTTCCCCATCCCTGCAGCTCCCTCCACACCTCGTGCCAGGGAGCCCCGCCTTGAACACTTGAACATATATGCTGGTGATGTCTTCCCAAAGAGAACGAGGCCCTTATTGATATTTGTGTGTGTGTTTTATATCTATTTCTGTTTCAAAATTATAGATTTTTTTAGGGCTTGACTTTATGCCAGCAGCTGGGTTAAGCACAGTCACATGTATTGGCTCTTACTAATATCACAGCGATATTTAAGAGAAAGGAACTGTATAGTAAATGCCATTTAATTTTGGGAATGAAAGTATGCTCTACAATTTCTCTATGAACAATTCAGTGATGTTGATTGCATTCTTTAAACTGTGCTACCTTCCCCACTATCATTTCCCAAATTATTCCACCACCATGATCTTAAATTTATTTTAAAGAGAAGATGGCCAGTGTCCCCCCTGTGCAATTTACAGTCTCAGAAAACCCGCTGCAGGATTAGCTGTGAGCAGGTTCCAACTCCACAGTAACGAGTTCAGTTGAAGGGAGCTCTGAGGCTGTACTCTCTAGCAATTCATGCCGCTAGACCAAAGACCATGTGTCTCCAGTGGTTCAAATCCACCAGCAGATACTTCGGAGAAAGACAGGCAGTCTTCTGTGGTGATTTATAGGCTCAGAAACCCCAGTAGAGGGTTACTATGAAGAACCCATTGATGGCAGTTAATTTGAGTTCTGAAGTTTTTTCAAGCTAATCTTTCAAGGTACTAAGTTGCCGCTACCGATTTAACCTTATACAGACAACAAAGGAGAAAACCTTATACAGACAACGAAGGAGAAACTAGCTTCACTCCCTTTTCCAGGTGCAGAATGATGCTTAGGCTCCCATCACGAGGAGCCTTTTAGCTTTTAACCATCTTGTTTTTCTGTTCCTTCACAAATGTTACATGTCTATTGTAAATAACTACATGGTGAAATTAAATATGTAATTATACCCATAGAACACTCTAGACAAAATGACTGTTAAATTTTTTATTTCTAAGTTTTGTGTTCAGTCAGCATTCTTGGCACCAGCTGTCAGAAAATTCAAAGACAAATTGCACTGGAAAAGTCTACTGTTAGGGACCTCTCTAGAGTACTGAAGAGCAACGATATCAGTCTGGAGACTAAGGTGCACCGGATCCAGGTCATGGTCTTCACAATTACTTGCTATGCATCAGAGAGCTGGACAATAACTTAAGGATGATAGAAGAAGGATCTATGCCTTTGAGTTGTGGTGCTGATGAAGAGAGTTGAACATATCATGGACTGCCAGGAGAACAAACAGGTCTGTCCTGGAGAGGGTGAAACCAGGCTGCTCTCTGGAGGCAAGGATTTTGAAGCTCCATCTCACATACTTTGGGCACTTTTCCAGTCCTTGGAGAAGGACATCATGCTTGGAAGGGAGGAGGGAGATCACAGGAGAGGAAGACCCAGGATGAGATGAATTGACTCAGTGACTGAAGCAATGGAACTAGTTTGTCAGAGATGATGAGATTGGCTCAGGATAGGGCAGATTTCAGAGCTAATATGTTGGGTTGCTATGAGCCTCAGGGGACTCAACAATATATAACAAAACAAATTTTGTGTGCTTGACTGTGTTGTATCTGTATACCTATTCCTATTCCTCTCTTATAAATGTGGTTTCCTTCCAAAGACCAGGCCACATCATGCAAACATTAGCATCATGTGAAAACAGAGGCTGAGTATATGACCAGATTGCAAATCAGAGGGTGACTGTGATGATAACTGCAAAACCACCGAGAATCACCTTGACACGTAACCTTCGCCATAACAGCCAGCACCAGCATCTGTAACTGCGCATGGGCATTGTTACTTCAGAAATGTGTCAGATCACAGATTTTCCCCCCATTGTCATAAATATGATACTATGTAAGATAATAAGATTGTTGATAAATGAGGAGTGGGTATATATTTATATATCTCCATGTTTATATATTTAATGCATATACCTCCAATTCCTAAATAACATGCCTTTGGAAACTCTGAACTTTGATAAAATGTCGATGGTTATAGAGAGCCTTCAGGCCTTTTGTTCGTGGGTTGCTTTGAGTCGTGCTTGAGCTCGACTCAAAGACAATCAACTATAATAACAACAATACCTCTGTATAGTTTACAGAATATAATTATAATTTGCCACTTTGTCCATAAGCAGTATGTAATGACTTCTCTTAGCAGTATGCATCAACCTTGTTATTTTAGTGATGCAACAGATTCCATGTTTTGTGCACCTGATTTCTTTCACCAGCGCCTATTACTGCCTACTCACTGCTCCCTCCCTCACACGCAGGATAAGGCATCCCAGAAAACATTCTTTCTCTCTTCTAAACTACTGCATGGATATTTCTTTGGGCCTGTCTTTCTGAATGTGTGTTTTTATTTCTGTGAGGTAATTCTTAGATTTATACCGACCCCTCCTCTCAAAGGATATTTCAGAGTATGTATGTGACCACCGATAAATGTGAGCAAATGGTTGCTGTAATTAAGCATTTAATCTACCTCTCTGCTTCTAGATGAGTAAGTGCTGACTGAATGTGACTTCCAAAGAGAAATCCAAGAAAAAGAGAGAAAAATATGAGCACTTGTTGTTATAATATAGTTCAGTTTAATAATGAGATAGAGGGAAGTTGTACCCGGGTAACTTCACTTGGGTATTTGGTGCTCTGTAGAACTAGCCATGTTTAACTGAGGAGGGCAACCAGTATGGGTTTAGAACAGTGAGATGGACCAGGCACAAAGGGGCCAAAATAGAGCTATAAGGAATAGCAAGCAGGTGTCAAGACTTCATTTCCCTTCCTGGCTGAGTACTCTTGGTACATGTACAGTGTGGACAGAGCTTGAAGGCATGCTGAGTGAAATAAGAGTCACAAAAGACGAAAGATCGCATAACCTTTTATATATTTATATATATATATATTTTTTAAAAAAAACAAATATGTATAGAGACCAACATTTATTAGTGGTTATCAGGTATGAAGGGGAGGGGAAGAGACGTTAATGGTGATAGAAAATGACATTGAGATTAGAATTGAACAGCCAATTTAATAGTTGTATGCCTACAAAAAGTTGAACTGACAAAAGCTGCATGGTAGATGCTTTATAAAGGTGGGAGGAGCTACTGAAGCTGCTAATGTACCACATGGGACTCACTGGTTTGGAAGTTTAATATCATGGGTTCATGGGACATCCCAGCTAATTGACCAGACAGCATGCTTAGTGCTTCTGTCCTACTTTCTAGCTGGTTGCATTTGTTTACAGTTTTGTTGTAGTTTGCTGTTTGCCTATTGAGCAGGCCCTATTTGTGCCTGGCTATTTAGGCAGCTGTGGTGCTTAGTGGTAAGGAATTGCATTGCCATCTCAAAATTACTCAGTTCAAATCCACCAGCAACCCTGAAGGGGAAAGGTGGGAATCTCTGCCTGTGTGATTTACAGCTTCTGATCACCCACTGGACAGTCAACGATGAACTGTTTCTGACTCCAACAGAACATAGCAACATTTAGACGTTTACTGGGACAAGATGAGAAGAAGCCCTGAGGTTTTGGGGGTGTGCTCCCTGCATGGTTAGTGTTTCAGACCCAGCGTGCTGGATGCATGAGCAGGGTGTGGAGCCCAGCATTGTGGTGGTGGTCCATGGAAGGAGGTGGAGGCCGTCCAGCCTCCTGGCTGTTCCCTGGGTGGTCAGAGACCCAGCTAGATTGCAGGCAGAGGCACTCCCTGCCACTGTGCTCTCACTAACCAAGCCCACCAACCCTTGGCCTTTAGTCCACGTGCGTTTTCAAAAAAAGATACGCCATTGGTCAGCTGCAGCACTGCGATTTATTAAGAGCTGGCCAGAAACTACAGGCAAATAACAGTGTCTTCCCCCCGACTGGCTTAGTTCTCATCCTTGTGGTGTTTGGGGCTCACTGAGCTCATCTTGCAGCTTTGCTCTGGGGAATTTCTTTCTTCCATTTTTATGGCCTTCATGGATAGCACTACTGTAACGGAGGAAACAGGAAGGAAATCTAGACAGATATTCCTGGAGAAGGTCCTTAGAGGGTGGAGACTTCTTACACAGAGCAGATTTAGAGGTGGATCACAGTGAAGCCAAACCTTTCGTCTTTACGGAGCGCTGCTTTACAGAACACCTTGTTATATTGTGCTTCACAGTCACTATAGATTTTGCCGATGGAAACTTTTGCGGCAGCCTCACCTCGAGTCTATCAGTGCCGTTTTCCCAACAGCATGTACTTACTTTGTGTACATGCTGTGTCACATTTAGGTAATTGTCACAGTCCTTCACAATTTTGCATAATGCCCCTGCACCCTTAGCAGACAGCTTAATAATATAGTGTGAACATAACTTTTGTATTTTCTGGGAAACCAAAAAGAATGTATATGGCTCATTTTATTGTGGTATTTGCTCTATTGTGATGATCTCGAACCAAATGGCATCCCCTCTAAGGGGTACTTTTGCCTACTGTGGGTCAGGAACTGTGTTGGGCTTTGGGGCATCCTGCTGGCCTCTACCTGTGATAAACTTGCAGTCTTGCAATAAGCAGGCACAAAGGAAGAGAGCATACCTACAGCATGGAGGTCGATTTCAGGCTGTATTTTAAAACGGAGGAAGACTTGTAACCACCTTAATGACTGACCCATAAAAAAGTCCCCAGTTCTGGTGCCTGAGGAAGCCTCCCATGTTGGTGTTTAGTATTGTCTGGCTTCCAGAAGTATTTGGAGGAGACAGAATGGTTATTGGAGAGATGGGGTAGGATTGTATGCAGTCTGTTTTTTTATTGGCTCGTAGGTCTGTGTCCTTGCTAAGCCCTCTGTTTTCTCTGAGCCCTTCTGTCCTGTGTATAAAATCCTTCTCCATGCACACAGTTCTGTGGTAGGAAATGGACAAAACAGTGAAAATAAAAAATCATGTGTATGGAGGCTCTGTGTGTGAGCACAGGAACCGTGCTGTCATCGCCCAGATAATGTTTGCTGATTTTTCCCTCGGTGAAATGGGAGGGCGGGAGAGAGGCCTGAGTGGACGCATGCCTCTGTGTGTGTGCATATGTATCCAGAGACCCCGAGAGTTTAAGGAAAGTACCAAAACTCATTTTGACCACCAAAAAAATTTCAAAATACTATCTATGCTTTTCTGGCCTTTCTCAAACATCACAAATGAATAATTGAGAAAGTCTTTTAAAAATCCTACTTTCTCACCTGCTCACTTCCGTGTCAATGTTTTTCCATATTTTTCTTCCCAAACCTCCTAGAAATACCTCAGAAAATACTTTCCCCCTGCCCTGGCTCATCCTGTCCTCCATCTCTCCTTTTCTTTTTTTAATTTTTAAAATTGTGATTTTGGCAAAAGTTTACAGAAAAGCTGGATTTTTCATTCATTTCATTCATTGTTGCACATTTTTTTCCCTACCTCCCCAATTTGCTTTTTTTTAAGAAAAAAATTTACTTGTTGTTGCATAATTTCCCCCCTTCTTCCCACCCCTCACCCAGTCCACTCTGCTAGGCACCTCTTATTCTGGACTGTTGTCATACAGATAATACCCAATCATATATTCCTTTTAAACAGTTTTTTTCCTTCATCTGTCCCAATGCAGTTTTCATTATTTAGTTTCTCTCCAACCCTCATGTCAGTCCTGTTTTATAATAGTGGTATTAGGCTGTATTTGTCCTTTTTGATGGCAATATTTTACTCAGCATCATGTTTTCCAGGGTCACCCATGTTGTGTAATATTTTATGTGTTCTTTTTTTAGTGCTGTATAGTATTCCATTGTGTGAATATACCACAGCTTCCCTATCCATTCCTTTGTTGGGTTGCTTCCATCTATTGTGAATAATGCATCAATAAACGTGGGTGTGCATATATGTGTTTGGGCAGCCGCTCTGGTTTCTTTAGGGTATATTCCCAGTAGTGGAATTGCTGGATCAAATAGTATTTCTATTTCCACCTTTCTCAGGAAGCACCAAACCACCTTTCATAGTAGTTGCACCATTGTACACTCACACTGGTGATGAGTAAGGGTTCCAATCTGTCCACAACCTCACCAGAATTTATTGTTTGATGCCCTGTTGAACTTGGCTATTATTGCTAGAGTCATCTTTCCTTTTCATCTGTATTTTAATTTTAGTGTCATGAGGTCTTAACAGATCACCTGGAGATTACAGATTCCTACTCATTCTCATTCTCAGTCTCTGAGGAGTGTAGAAAGGGTAGAAAAGAGAGAGTGGAGACACTAGGCTGAAAAAGCCAGAACTTGTATCAGCTCAAGGAGGTGGAGGGGGATGGAGACATATGTACATTGATAATTGTCCCGTGTCATTTGTATCCAGTGTTGTGATACAGCCTTGCACAACATGGTGGGAACCCATGATGGTGGCTGCCAACCCTGCACAGAAAAGTCATAGAAAACCTAGCAAAAATTAGCTGGGTTTGTGTCACTATGAAACAGCGTGCTGAGAATTTGATGTGTCTGGGATGTCAGAGGCCCTGGAGGAAGGAACTGGAAGATGAGTTCTTTAGTACTTTGGTACCTTTTCATCTCATACTTATCACTTTGGTACCAGAGTACTTTGGTGAGTGGTACTGGCTACTCTATACAGACAATTCCATTCTCCATTTGCAGATTGGTTTGTATCTGATACTGTCCACGAACATAAGGGAATGTGCCTGAGATCACACAGATGATCCTGGGACAGCCTCCCTGATGCGAGGGTGAAAAGCTGGAGAAAGAAAGAAGAAAATAGAAGAGGAACTTGTGCATTTGAACTGCGGTGCTGGCAAGAAAAATCCCAAAAGAATAAACAAAGCAGTCTTTAAAAAAAATTAGCATTGGAATCTTCAAGACAGAATGGCCAAAGTTCCTGTTGTTTGAACATCCTTGTTGTTGTTGTGTACTGTCAGAACCAACCCATAGCTGATGCTCTAGGAGATTTTCAGAGGCAGTAAACTGCATGGAAGAAGATTCCAGTCTCTCTGCCGGGCAGTGGTTACAGCATTCACCCACATGCCTTTGAATTCGAGGCGCAGCTCCTTACCCAAAAGACCATCAGCGTTCCCTTTGCCTGTCATTAGGAAACATCAGTTGCTTGAAAAGCTTAGTGAAGAAGGTTGAAAAACACGAGGGAAACACTAAATAGATAAGTTAATACAAAAATTGAAACAATGGTCTTAAACCCATTCCTGAACCTTGTGGCCTGGAGGCTCAAGTGTGCAGATTGGCCAATTGGATATTTTTTCCTTTGACGGAAGCTGCCCAGGGTCCTCACACCTGATGAACTGAGAAGAGTGAGAGCAGGGTGCTTCCTCAGAGGGAAGTCTGAGTGCTCGTACCAGAACAGGAATGGACCTCGAGGAAACTGGGAGAACAAATGTGCCCCATACTCAGCTTCCTTTTCATCTCGTGTTTATCACACTGATAGCCATGAAAAAAATGAACCTCACCAGGAAGACCAAACATAGCAGTGGTTCAGACTTTTTATTTTTAATGGAGCAACTGCAGGAAGTCCATGTGCTTTAGGAAAAATGCTTTGAATGAAGCCCCTCTTCTTCTTAGTTTTATAGTGTCCTATTTGCTGAGGACACTTATGCAAGAAAGGCCCTTGATTGCATCTGATTGCTTGTAAAAGTGTTCAGAAGACATTTTATCACATAATTTAATGGGTCAGTTGCTGGGCGGTGAATGCCACCCCTCAAGAGTAACAAACAGAATGGACCAGTCTTCCTGCATGCCACATTTATTTAGCCCCTGCAGCCTGTGTTCGTTGCTTAAACTGAGGAGGAATTGTGTGGAACTCAAGACAGATGGTGCTTCATGCTGACCACACATGAAGGCTGGTGGCCTGGACTCCAAGGTCAGGCAGAAGGCAGACCAGATTTGCTTCCATCTGGGCTGAGCACCATGAGAAGCTGGAAAGCTGTGGGTTATGAGCAAAGGCAGAGCTGCTGTGGCTAGGTCAATCTGATTGTTGCTGTGAGTAATCTTAGTAACCTTTTCGTAGCAGGCCTTCACCACGTACCTAATGCATCTAGACGCATCTCCCCACTTCCCCTGCACAATAATAAGGCCCGTTAATGTTGGTTCATCTCCGCATTTACAGATAACGTGGCTGACTGTAGATCACAGTGCAATATCGTGTGTTCACGCTTGAACATTTGCACTCACACATTTTGATTAAAATTCCCAGACTGTATCTACTATTCCATAATCACTTGCTCCTCACTTATTCATGTGCATCAGTGTAAACTACAGAAGGAAAGAAATGTCCATACTCGAGGCTCAGCCTACATTCCCCGACCTGCTCAGGTCCATGCAGTTGGTCCTGTCTCACAGCTGACCCTCCACCAGGTCTCTGCGGCTATAGATCACACAAGAGGAGACTTTCTTCCAAGAGCTGCTGGTGGATTCAAACCATTGGAGATGTTTGACCCTTGCGTTTGTTGCTTAGGACTATGCCACCAGAGCTCTCTGCCTTCATAGGATGTGCAAATATCTACAATCCCAGCTCTCTCCAAGTTGACTGCACATTACACTCACTTAGAAAGCTTTAAAGAACACTGCTGCCTGGTCTTTATCCACAAGGCACCCAGTTCAGATATAACAAGGGTATATGTGTGTGAGTGTGTGTCTTAGACATGAAGATGTTTAAAAGATCTCCAAATAGTCTAGTGTTCAACCAAAGATGAGAACTACTGATCTAAATTTTATACAGAATTGTGGCATATATTTTCTTGCATGTAAATAACCCATTTTTATGGGGTTTATAGGATATATTATGGTTATTTTATAGGACATATTATGTTTATATTTACAGAATAGTCTCATGTTATGAATATCTTTATAAATACCTATATTAGAAATGTTGTTAATTGTTTTTGGTCAAATATTCGTCTAAGTGGAATAGCACTGGTCTGTCCATTTGCTGTACAGTGGCAACTCGTGGTTGCTGTGAAGCTGAACACTGTGACACTGATGTATCTAATGTGATAATGGTTACCCATGGTGGACAGTGTTTGGTGGAGCTCCTCCATTAAAACAAGCTTGGAAGCAGGAGTCGCATCCACTTCCTAAATAGCTTGCCTCTGGAAACTCTATGAACTTGGAGAAAATAGAAAAGTTATACGAGGGGTCAGGTCTTTTGTTTATAGGGTCGCTATGAGTCATATACAACTGGACGGCACTTAACAACAACAATATTAAAAATATATAATATACATAATAGCTCTATAAATATATTTCTAGGGTCGTCTCGTGTTCTGAGTATCAGACATAAGGACAACTCATGCTTTCCGTTTAGTGCTGAGCAAATTTGCCCTCACTTTGAAACCTTTGAAATGGCCTGTACTTGCACTTATTCTTTGCCACAGTCACCTTTGCTTGCTGCACATGCAGCTTTTAAATAATTGAAAAGGCTTCAAGCATTTTTTTTCCACTAAAAGGTAAAACTAAATCAGAATTGTGTTTGTTAAAGATTCAGCTTAAAGGTACACCTAGGAATAGATCTTGTTCATAACCCAGGGACTGCTTGTGTTCACTCTTGTCCTCTTAATCAGAGAAACATCAGGTTTCTACCTGTTAGAACTAAGCAAGCCAAGCAGTCACACACAGAGGCAGCATTAGATTGCACTGTCACCACGTCCTGCTTTTAGTAATGGAGCAGCTTACACACCTTTTTGGGCTTTATTTTTTCCCCATCTGTAAAATGGATCTACATTGGAATCTCTTCAGGTGGTCGTGAATGTGGTTAAAGTGAAGAATCTTGTGCATATCTGCTTCATGCTGCTGTGAAAGCATGCTGGTAATATCTGGTGAATAAGAACTGCATCCCTTACACTCTAAATAGTGTCAGTCTTTGAAGGTGCTTAAGTTCTTGCCTTAAGAATTTATCATGATGACGTTTCTCTGAGGCTGGGTTTCCGAGACCAGGAAAGCACTAGGATCATATTTCTCGAGGACCAGTTTTAAGAAATTGCGGAGCTGTCCCAGCGTGTCTCTAGGGCTAGATATGAGAAGTCATAGATATGGAGCTACCAGGATGGTGCATCTGCAAAACTGGGTGTGACAGAGAGCGTGGAGAGGAATTAACTCTCACTCACTGGCAGTTTACTACTTCTGCTATAGTCATCTTCACGTATTATGGGCTCACTTATAAAGTCTTATGGTTTGTTTGTCTTTCCTGTTTTATTTAAGTTCTGAATTTGACTTTGTTTTACACAACTGACACAATGTTTTCAGTTGCCTACAAGCATTTGCTTGCAAATGACAGAAACCAAAATAAAAGTTGAAGTGTGGTTGCCACTGATGACTGGCAGCTCCAGGGATAAAACCCAGGTGTGCTGATGCTGTATTCAGTTTTGTGTTTTTAAACCCAAAGCTCTTCATGAATTAAAAATAATAGCTGTCATTATTGAGAGCTTACTATTTGCCAAGTATGAGGTTGAACCTTTTGTAGGCATTTTTTTAATCTTTGCAATTTAATCCCCAAGGGCTAGTTTGCATTTGAAGTCTATTTTTGTGCTAAAGATGAGAACATTTGACAATGAAAACGTATTCAATTTATTTGTTCAGTTCTTGCTTTATGCAAGACACTGTTCAAATGGTCTTATGTAAGGTTATTTAAAATAATTTGCAATTAACTTTTGTTCGCAGAGCGATGTCTTTGAATTGTGGTGCTGGAGGAGAATATTGAACTTACCCCGGACCACTAGGAAAACAATAGGTCTGTCTTGGAGAGAGTGAAACCAAGTTTTTCCTTGGAGGCAAAGATTTTGAAGCTCCATCACACAAACTTTGGGCATGTGGCCAGAAGGGAGCAGTCTTTGGAGGAGGACATCATGTTTGGGAGGGCGGAGGGATAGCACAGGAGAGTATGACCCCAGATGACATGGATGGGCACAGTAACTGGGGTAATGGGGGTAGGTGTGTTGGAGACAGTGAGACTGGCTCAGGACAGGGCGGGCTTCAGAGCTATAGTACACTGGGTTGCTATGAGTCACAGGCAACTCGATGGCACATAACAACCACCACCACCAGGAGAAAGGATAAGAAATTTAGTCCTGGAAACACAACTTGCATGTACAGAGTTTGGAATGAAATCCAGCCCTATTTGTGTGATGTTGAGGTCAATTTCCTTAATCATTACATTCGATTACTTCCCATAAAAGCTGGTGATTGCAGTAAGACTAGCAACATTTAACAGAAGAGCAAGCAACAAATGCTGGCGAGGTTGTGGAGAGACTGGAACCCTTATTCACTGTTGGTGGGAGTGTAAAATGGTGCAACCACTGTGGAAAGCATTGTGGCGCTTTCTCAAAAAGTTGCAAATAAAGATACCATTTGACCCAGCAATTCCACTACTGGGAATATACCCTAAAGAGACCATAACTGACATCCAAGTAGATATATGTATACCCATGTTTATCGCGGCTTTGTTTACAATAGCAAGGAGTTGGAAACAACCTAAATGCCCATCAACAAATGAATGGGTAGAGAAGCTGTGGTATATTCGCACAATGGAATGCTATGCTGCATTGAAAAACAAGGAACTCATGCAATATTATTCAAAATGGGTGACCCTGGAGGACATTATGCTGAGTGAGGAATCTCAGTCACAAAGGGACAAATGCTATATGGTGCCACTGTTGTAGAATGAGGCTGGCATTGGGGTGGGGGTAAGACTGAGAAAAACTGGATGAAATATGTTTATGGCATTGAAGTCTATGGGGGAGAGAATAGTCTAAAAGTATCGCAGGCGACTCGACGGCACATAACAACAACAACAACCTTTTTATCGTAGGAGTACGCAATGAGGGTTGCAGAGTGGATTATATTTGGGGGTAGGGGGTGGAGTTTGGGGAGGTGCGGGGGGATTGTGTACCAATGAGGGAGTTTTTCTTTTGCTTTTCAAGGAGAGGAGCAAACGGGGGGGGGGGGGGGGGGGGGGGGTTTGTGTGGGGAGAAGGGTGCAACAATGAATGAATGGAATTCCAAAATCTCTGTAGATGTTCATTGACATGAAAAATAAACAAACTAAATTAATAAAAAAAAATTTTAAAAAGTAATGAAAAAAAAAGCTGGTGATTGGTTAGCTATCGTAAGTATTCAGATGTAGAAGACACAATAGAGATTTTGTTTCACTTTGTCTATCAGCCATGCACTCAGCACATGGCCAGGAAACACAAGATCCAGGAACAGAGACTGTGGTGGGGGTGGTGGTTAGTCTGCCTCTGTCAAACAGCTTGCATGGGAGGGCACTCTCAATGGATGTTCCAGTAATAGTTAGGCTTGTTAGCTAATAGGTCAACAAACTAATAGAACCAGCCTTGTGTGCTAACCCCAAAATGGAGAAAGGTCTCTGTTGATTTTTCCCTTCAGGGAAGTGCGGCTTCTTCAAGGGCAATTAGCTTACATTCAGTTGTCCCAGAGTGTCTGCAGTTAATCTTGGGCATGTTATGTTCAGTTCCTTCTTGTTTGTCATCCGTAGTGAAGCCGTTTGTTTTGATGGGTGCTGCTGGATGGAGTTTACAAATGCTATTTCAGGTCTCTAATTTAATCTTGTATGTTTAACACTGAGTTCTTTATTCATTTGCCTCTGGAACACCCACAGCTCTGCAGTTTTGCAGAGTGCTGGCACTTGCTCGGTGCCTACCCCTTCATTTACCGAGCACAGAAATCTCTCCAGAAAACTCATGCACGGCTCTGGGTCAGGATGGTGCTTTGTTGAGTGTCCTGCTTCAGGCCAATGAGCACTGGCATGCTGAGATGCCACCCTGTGCTGAGAGGGGCTTCTGACGTTGTCCTTCTCCTGGGGCGTGCCATCATGGTAGGGTCTATGGACTCACACTCTTGTGTTGGAAAGCGGAAGGATGAGATGATTTGGTGGAAGTTGCTATCACTTCTGACAGATCTCACATTTCTAACTGGAACCTGATGTTGGAAGGTGTTCCTAGCGTTACTCCCCCTTGGAGATCGTGCACCTTTTCTTCTCCCTTTTAGTGTCTGACAGTATAGTGTTGTGTAGTGCTGTTCGCTGCTGTCTTTATAAATCTTCACAGTCCCTGCTGTGCTTAAACCCATTGATACAGCCTTTGTGTCAGCTCCACTCATTGATGGTCTTCATCTTTTTCTCTGGTCTTCTTTTCCAAACATGACGTCCTTCTCCTGAACTGGCCCTTCCTGATACCATGTCCAAAGTGTGGAGATCAAGTCTCAGCATCCTTTCTTCTATGGAGCACTCTGGCCGTACTTTTTCCGAGATATACCTCTTTATGCTTTTGACAGCCCATGGTATATTCCGTATTCTTGTCTGGTCTTCCCAATTCCTTGTCCAACTTTCACATACTTATGAGGCACTTGAAAATGCTGTGGTTTGTATCAGGCAAACTTTGGTCCTCCTCAAAGGGACACTTATAAGAGTTCCTTTGCAGCACATTTGCCTAGTACATTCCATCATATGATTCTGTGTCTGCAGCTTCCATGGGTTTTGATTACAGATTCAATTAAATGGAATTCCTTGACAATGTCAATCTTTTCTCCATTTATCATGATATTGTATATTGGTCCAGTTGTAAATATTTTTATTTTGTTTTTACATTGAGGCGTAATCCATATGGAAGGTATCATATTTAAACTACATCCTTTAAGTCCTTCAGGTCTTGCTTTCAACCAAGGTTTTTATCATCTGAAATATCACTAGTTGTTAATCTTCTTCAATCCTAATGCCTGTTATTCATAAATCCAGATTCTCAGATTGTTTACTCAGCATGTGGGTGTAATAGGAATGATGAAAGAGTATAATCCTGATGCACATTTTTCTTGATTTTAGCTGTGCAGTGTGTGTTTTGTTCACATGGCTACTTCTTCTGTGTTCAGGTTCTGCATGAGCACAATTAAATATTCAGAATTTCTATTATTTGCAATGTTATTAATAATTTATTGTGATTCACATAATAGAATGCCTTTGCGTTTTCAGTTATATCTTCCTAGTATTCTCTGCTTTTATCCAGAATCCATCTGCCATCAGCAACACCTCTCATTCCACTCCTCTTCTGAATCCAGCTTGAAGTTCTGACAGTGCCCTATTGGTGACAAAAGTGACCAAAACCTGCCACACCTAGTCATTTTTAAATACTCTTCAGCGAGATTTTATTTGCTTGTGATATTAATGAAGTTATTTGATGACAGTTTCTGCTTTCTGTTGGATTAACTGGTTAGAATAGATATGAATAAATTATCTTCCAGTTGGTAGTGGTCTTCCAAATTTCTTGGCATAGACTAATGAATGCATGCAGCACTGCATACATGCTTGTAAAATGTTTAGTAATCCATACATTCTGACTTTTTGCTTCTGACTAGTGCCTTCAGATTATTCTTCTTTATTCTGTTCCATTGATTCTAGATCATATGCTACCTTTGAGAATTCAGATAATATGTCTGTGGGATGTTGTACTGTAACAAAAAGGCCGTGCAGTTTGAATCGACCAGGAACTTCTTGGTCTCCCATTAAAATCTATGTTCTCAGAAACCCAGTGGCGGGTCCTATGAGTCAGAATGAACTCAGTGGCAATGGGATGAAAATGATTGAGCATCACCCACTTCCTTTTTGGTACAGAGACTCTACATATTCCTTCCGTTTTCTTTTGCTATTTCCAATACCATTCAACATCCCACAGTAACCTTCGATACTGAACCCATCCAAGGCATGCACTTTTCCTACAGTTCTTTCAGCTTGAGAAATATTATGCATGTTTTTTCCTTTTGGTTTTCTAATTCCAAATTTTTATACTTTTAAACAATACTTCGTTTTGCTGCCCTTTGCCATTTTCTGTTTTGTTCTGTTCATCATTTCTCCCAGGGAGCTCTCATGGTATAATTCATAAAGAGTTGTGCTACTAATCCACCAACTTCTTGTTGATTACCTTCGAGTCGTGCATGACTCATAGTGACCCTATGATGATGTTAGTTTAGATAAAAAGATCACCTAATCCAGGCCATGGTCTTCTCAGTTACTTGTTATGTTTCAGAGAGCTGAACAATGACTAACAATGACAGAAGAAGAATAGATGCCTTCGAGTTGTGGTGCTGGAGAAGAGTCTTGAACATAACATGGACCACTGAGAACACAAATAGGTCTGTCTTGGAGAGGGTGAAACCAAGTCTCTCCTTGGAGGCTAGGATTTTGAAGCTCCACCTCATTTACTTTGGGCACGGGACATCATGCTCGGAAGGCTGGAAGGACAGTTCAGGAGAGGAAGACCCCAGATGAGATAGATTAATGCAGTATCTGGGGCAATGGGAGTTGATGTGTCAGAATTAGTGAGACTGGCTCAGGACAGGGAAGGGTCCAGAGCTGCTGTACATAGGGTCATTATACATCACAGGTGACTCAACAGCACATAACAATAACAACATACTATCCACTGACTACTCCTTGGGGAATAGATGGGCAGTCTTCTTAAGTGAAGACCTACAGCCTCAGAAAATGACTGAGTCCACCTCTGGAGCAAGTTTCTAAGTCCCTTCTCACATCCATTTTGGTCTTTTCTGTCTTTTTAAATGACTTTTTTGCTTTCTTCATATATAATATCCTTGATTTCATCCCATGATTCATACTGGTTTTATTAATTAGTGCTCAGTGCATCAAATCTGGTAGTGAGATGGTCTCTAAATTCAGGTGGGATGTACTCAGTGCCAGTGCAAGACAGGAAGACCCTCGATCAGATGGATTGATTCAGTGACTGGGGTAATCGGGGTAGGCGTGTCGGAGATAGTGAGATTGGCACCAGATAGAGCAGAGCTGTTGCACATAGGGTTGCTATGAGTCACAGGCAACTTGACGACACGTAATAACAACAAATATTCAATTCCATACTTTTACTCTCATGGATTTGTTTTCATTTGCTTCAGCTTCAGCTTTAACTTACATGTGTGATCAGTTGATGGTCTCTTCCACAGTTGGCCCTGGCCTTGGTCTCGGTGATGATATTGAACTTCTTCACTATATCTTTACACCAATGTATTCCTTTATATTCAGTTGGGAATGGTGTATGTGTATGGTGGGTGCTTATGGGGTTTTTTAAAAGGTATTCAGTTGTTTCATATATAAAATTCTTCCATGTGATCTCTCACCTCATTCCAGTCTTTCAACAGTACATAGAATGAGCAATCTTGGGAGGATGGTGTTTTAACCTAGGAGAGAAATGAGAGATCTCTCAATTGTGGAGGGAATAGCTTACCTGAAATTCAAGTTGATACATTGGTATTAGGCCAGCTGTAAGTCGATGAACTAAAAATAAACATTAAATTAAAGGACAGGGATCAAACGTAATCGCTACAAAAAAGATGACCCTTTGCTTTCAAAGTACCTTCTAAATGAGACAAGTACATGAACAGTAAGTGCAAAGAAACTGAACCCACACAGCACATAAGGATTTTAGAAGTTCAGCTTGTCATCAATCAAAGCTATGAAAACTAATTTAAAAAAAATGAGATACCATTTTACCTATTAAATTAGCCAGGCTGGTTTGTTAGTTTCTTAAATTGCCAACGATAATGTTCAGTGCTGCGGAGTTACTGAAACAGACAGTTTCATACATGGCTCCTGGGAGTGCACATTACCTCGAAATTTCTGGCAAGGTGTTATAAAAAATATGAAAAATGTTCACACTCTCTGGCTCAATAATATCACTTCCAGGAATCCATGCTAAGGGAATAATAAAAAAGAATAAGAGAAGAAGGAAAAAAACCTAGATGACTCAGGTGTTTATAACAATGTTTTTGGATTTTTTTTTAAATTGAAAGTCAGAACCTGCCCCAAATATCTAGCAATAAGTTTATGAAGCTTTCTAGCATAGCTGAAGAGAATGTTAATGTATTGAAATAGTATAACTATTAAAAGTGATGTTTAGAAAGAATTTTTATGATTTTTTTGTAAAATGGGCAGTTTTTTGAAAGTGTATAGTGTGCTCCTCATTATACAAAAAGATTGGATACACATAGAAAGCTGGGAATGAAATATTTCATATTTTAATGACAGTTATCTCTGGGGGTAATTTTTTTTCTCCTTTCCTCCTAAATTTGTGCATAATTACCTTGCTTAATTCTGTCCAGCATTTTTTCAACAAATTAATTTTTATTAAGTGCTGATACTATCAGCTCAAAAGAATCCTGGTGGTACAATGTTAACTCTTTTCCACTAAGTAAAAGATTAACAGTTTAAACCCATTCAGAGACCCTGTGGGAATCTGCTTCCAGGAAGATCCTAGCCAGAGAACCCTATGGGGCAAATCTACTCTGTCATGTGGGGTTGCTATGAGTCAGAATTGATTGATGACACACAAAAGTAATAGCAACACTATATTTTGCTCTGACTTATTATAGCCCTATTTGCCTTAAATGTATTTTTATTTTTGTATTTATATAAACTGATTACTAAGAGTTACTTTCTGACAGTTGGCCCAGTGTTGTGAATTTCTGCAACTCTGGACTAATGTTCCCTCCAGAGGTTTTCCACAATATAAATGTGCTGACTTAGCCCTGATTTCTCCACCATTCTCCCTCTACCTTTATTACATGGTCCCTTGAAAACTTTGCACCCATCCTACCTGTAATGGAACAAATTTTAAAAAATCTCATACTCATTGCTGTTGAGTCAGAGCCATCTCAGCAGCTGATGAGGGATTGGGTTTCTGAGGCTGTAAATCACACAGAAAAAGACCAAGCATCTTTCTGCTTTGCAGCTGCTGGCAGATTTAAGCTTCAAGAGAGAGACTGCCTTTGAGTTAGAGGTACAACTCCTCACACCACCAAGAGCTTCCTGGAAAGAGCCAAATTTAAAAACAAAACAAAAAAAAGTGCTGAAGATGTGAGGGAAGTGTGTAAAAAAAGCCTATAAAGAAGGAATGTAAGATACAGTTTTCAAGGAACAAGTCAGTCAAAGAAACACTGCAAATCAGTAGACTATTAGGAGGGGTGAAAGTCCTTAGAGATCATGAGGGCCCCATAAGCATCACTGAAGGGGGGAAGATGAACGAGTGATTGTGTACAAAAGTAGGTGGTGGGTGGAAGAAAGCAGGGTTTGAGATGGGGCACCGCTGAGGGGATCTGAAGTGCACGGAGGAATGTTGTCTGTATTGGTGCAGGGCTCCTTCTCCTTATAGCCCTGCGCTATAAAGGTGCAGGATAACTGGTCTAGTTAGCCCTTCCAGTTCCAGGAATACATTGTTCCAAACAAGGTAAGAGTATTTTAGAGTTTCTCCAGTGGACAACACACATGACATTTGCATTTAGGAGAAATTGTATTTTATTTTTATTATTTTGTGTGTGTGTGTGTACCGTCAGATTGGATCTGACTGGTACAGAAGGAGATTGTCCCTCCTTCTCCAGCAGAGCATCTGGTGAATTTGAACTGCTCACATCTGGGATTGCAGTGCAGCTTCTTGCTACTATGCCAGCAGAGCCCGGCAAAATTATATTTTAGAAGTAAAGGAGAAAGGGGAGCTCTGGTGGCCTAGTGGCAAGAAGCTGTACTGCAATCCCAGAGGTACACAGTTCAAATCCACCTGATGCTCTGCTGGAGAAGGAGGGAAAAATTTCCCTCCTATGCCAGTCAGATTTGATTTGATGGTACATGAACAATAAATAATAAAAAAATTTTAAAAATTTAAAAAATAAAGGAGAAAGAAAGTAAAGACTAAAGGGGATGAAAGAAGAGAGAGAAAGAAGAAAGGGGAGAGAAAAAGATAAGAGGGAAGGCTGGGGAGGAAGACTGACAACAGGAAAACACCATGAGAAGAGCAAGGGAGCCAGGGAGGACAACATTTGTCCCCTGGTTCTGAGTCATGACCTTGGACTCAGGTCATGATTTGGACCTTCTGAGAAATTGGTTTTGACATTGAGAGTTAGATAAGTCCAAGGTTTCAGCTGCCTCTGTAGATCGTAGATGTCGCTTGCATGGCCACTGGGAGGATGGAGAGGAATCAGTGTGCGAGCAGGAGTCTTGTCCTGTGCATGGTCATCGGGGCTGTGGGCCTTGCCCTTTAACCTTGGAGCAGCAACTCTCAGCTACTTAGCTTCGTTTCTTCACCTATGCCATTGTTGTTGCCGTGGCTCACTGGCCGTGAGTTGGTTGAGACTCATTGCAACACATCTTTATTAGAACAAAAGGCTCCCGCTCATTCTCGTGATTGCGGGGCTGCTGGAGTTCTTTGATTCCTTTCAGCACTGTACTGGGAAATAGTCTCTGTGATCCAGGGGATTTTTTTTCTTTTCTTTTTCATTGTTTAATATTTGGAAGTATATCACTACATCTTTCTCCTTAGTCTGTTTTAGTCTGAAAGCTCTATAGAAACCTGTGTGCCGTGGTGAACTGGCTGGTATTTGAAATACTTGTGGCAGCATTCAGGCCTCCACAGTATCACAGACTCACAGGGAGTGGAAGGTCTATGGCATTAGGGATGGAGAAAATGATACCTGACGTCCCTTAAAAGTTAGTGATCTTTCATGAAAGAATATGATTTGTCACTGTGCTTTCTGAGCTTTCTTAAAGAAGGAACGAGACCTTATTGTGCTAGTATCTCGCGAGCTAGCACGGCTCTTTGGCATTGGTATGTGATTTGTGAATTGTGGTTGAATGCCTCAACAAGCTGAGTTACCTAAGGACGATAATTCTCTAGAGTTAGGAATAGATCTTGATAATCCTACAGTAGTTGGAGATCAAAAAAAATTGTAAAATTGATGATATTATACTAAAAGCTTACACTACATCAGGCACTATATGAAACACAAGGCCTTCTCCAAAGCGCTAAAGTGCAGTGATGTCAGTTTAAAGACCAAGGTACACCTGATCCAACCCCATGCTATTTTCAGTTGATTCCTATACATCTGAAAGTTGGACAGGAACTTTCAGAACTCCAAATAAGAATCGATGCCTTTGAATTGTGGTGTTGGAGAAGAGTACTACATATCCCATGGACTTCCAAAAGAACAAACAAGCCCTCTTGGAGGACGTGCAACCATGGTGCTCATTAGAGGATGAATGATGAAACTACATACAGTATATTTTGAGTATATTGTCAGGAGGGGCCGTCCTTGGAAAAAGACAGCATGCTGGGGAAAGTAGAAAGATGGAGAAAGAGAAAGAGAGGAAAGGCCAGTGACTGACAGTGGGTTTGAGCACATGGTGAGGGTAGTGCAGGATAGGATGCAAGATAAAGGTGCAGGTCTGTTGGTCACTGTGAGTCATAGTTGACTTGATGGTACCTAACAATAACGAATATGAAACAATGCCCATGCCTTGTCACACTTAATCCTGAGAGCTTCCCAGTGAAGTAGGCATACCTTTGAAGCCCACTTTACAAAGGTCGAGAGAGGCCAACAGGAGCCATTGTTAGAGCTGATTAAGGTTGGGCTGCTAACCAAAGGCTCAGTGATGTGAGCCCAGTAGCAGCAGCTCTACAAGAAAAAGGCGTGGCGGTCTGCTCCACATTAAGAGAGACAGCTCTGGGACTGATAGAGCAGTTCTACTATGTCCTGTTGCGTCACTGTAAGTCAAAATGGGCTTCAGAGCAATGAGGGTGTGGGTAGGTTTTGATAGAGTCAAAAGGTCTTGGACAGCCGCAAAGCTGGGCAGTATCAACACCGGGCATTGTGTGCAGGTCTCGCTGACTCTTGAGTGTGGGCTTTATTCACCTTCTATAGTTCTGCTACTCTACTCCCAGAATATACTTTCAGTTACCCTAAAATAAATTGTAATAAAATAGCAGCCACAGGCAGCAATATATGCACAAAGATGTTTGACTCGCACAGGTTTTCTTACAACTGGTAATGGTTCAACTCTGGTCTTTCCACGTGGGACCCACACCACTGCAAGGCTAATTGGAGCGGAGGAAATGCTGCTCCTTGTGGGTGGGGCACTTGCTCTGTTGTTTTGCTGCCTAGGGCATCTGACATGCCTCCTTTATTCACATTGGTTCTCAGCCCATTTGTAGATGAAAGAAGGACTCAGCTTTCTGATAATGGGGACAGTCAGTCCCTGGATGATCACAGCTACACCAACATTGGGAGCATTACAGAAGTCAATAAATCACCTCCCTTTGGTAAAAACAACTGAATTTGTGGGTATTACCTGCCAATTTTGCCCTGTCATTGGCCATATTCCTGTTGCTTCGTGTGTCTGAGTGCTCTGATGTGGCTGCTGTGTCAGTCTGTCTCATTTTCACTTTCCCTCTGAAATGGATCTTTTCTGGTGACATGTCCAAAGCTGGCCAATCCAAGTCTTACCTATTTGATTATAAGGGATGTCTCCCCCTCTTCTTCCCAGGGAACCTGCTTGTCATTCTTTGAGAGCTAATCTGTTCCATTTTGTAGCTGTCTGTGGTATATCCAGTATTCTTTTCTAACACAATTCAAATGCATCAATTTTTTTTCTTCCTTCTTTTTTGAGGGGTTTGAGTACTGTGTCTGAAAATATAAATATACAAAACAATGAATTTTCAGGCACACATAGTACAAAAAGGGTCTCTTACAAAAGCCTTCACCAAAATATTCCCTAATAATTTATCTTATGAAACTTGGTAGAAAGTTTGAAGATGAAAATATCTGTATGTTGTTGTTGTTGATGTAATTGCTGGTGTTGTTGAATTGACTATGATTCATGGAGACCCTATGAACAGCAGATATGAGCCTCGTCCTATCCTATCCCAGCTTCACACTTCCTGACACATTTGAGCCCATTGGGGCAATCACCGTGTCAATCCATCTGGTCAAGGGTCTTCCTCTCCTTCACTTACCCGCGATCATTCCAAGCATTATGTCCTTCTCCAAGAAATAGTCCCTCCTAGGAACATACCTGCAGTGTGTGAGGAGAAGACTCATCATCCTTGCTTCCAAACAGCACTCTGGCTGTACCCTCTCTAAGACGTATCTGTTTGTCCTTTCGGCCATCAAAGGGATGTTTAGTGCTCTTCTCTGATACCACTGCCCAAAGGCATCAGTTCTTCATCTGCCATCCCTATTCATTATCCAGCTCTCAGATGTATAGAATGTGATCGGAAAGACCTTGGCCTGAATCCGATGGACCTTGGTCCTCAAACTAACATCACTACTCCTGAATAATTTGGAGAAATCCTTAACTGCAGGTTTTCCCAGTGCAAAATGTGTCTTATTTCCTGAATTCTGGTACGAAGGGTGTTAATTGTGGATCCAAGTAAGATGAAGTGGTTGACAGTTTCAATCTCTTCTCCATCCATCATGATGTTGCCTATTGGTCTAGTGGTAAGAATCTTTGTCTTCTTAACATTGAGATGCAATCCATACCAAAGGCTTCTTTCCTTGATCTTCTGAAATAAGTGCTTCAAATCTTCCTCACTTTTAGCAAGCAAAGTTATGTCATCTGCATATGCAGGTTATTGTTGAGTCACTCTCTGATTCTGATGCCGCATTCTTCTTCATAGAGTCCAGATTTTCAAATTATTTGCTCAGCATACAGACTGAATAGGTATGGAGAGAGAATACAACATTGACATACTCCCTTCTTAATTTAAAACCACGCAGTCTTTCCCTACTCTGTTTGCATGACAGTGTCCTGGTCCAGGTATAGGTTTTGCATGAACACATTAAGTACTCTGGGATTCCCATTCTTCTCAGTGTGAGCCACAACTTGTTATGATCCACACAAACACCTTTGCAAAGTCAATACAGAACAAATAGACATTCTTCTGCTATTCTTTACTTTCAGCCCAGAATCTTTCCGACATATGCAATGATATCCCTGGTGCCATGGCCTCTTCTAAATCCTGCTTGAACTTCTGACATTTCCCTATCTGTGTACTGTTCTAGCCATTTTAAGTTATATATAGAGTTAGTTAGTTAGTTATTGTGTTTGCCATCAATTCAAAACCAACCCTTAGCTGACCCTCCAGTGGGTTTTCAGAAGCTCTTCCTTCTGCAGAGCCTTTGGTGGATTTGAACCATGTGCCTTTGAGATTGCAGTGCAACCTCTTACCATTAGACCACCAGAGCTACATATACATATATACTTATATATACATATACACATATATACCTATGTTGTTACACATATATACCTATGTTGTTATTGTTGTTGTTAAGTGCTGTAAAGTCATAGGCAACTCATAGTGACCCTATGAATGAAAGATCTGAACACTTGCATGACTTTCATGGTTTCTCCAGGTTCATAGGGTTTTCTGGAGGCAAGCTGTTTTGGAAGTAGGATGCCACTTCTGCTTCCTGAATTGGGGAGCTCCACCAAACACTATCCACCATGGGTAACCATTATGATGTTTGACACATTAGTGTCACAGTGTTCAGCATCATAGCAACCATGAGTTACTTTATACATACATTATATATGTATATAATTGTTTTGTTTATTTATTTACATATTTTGATCTATTTCACCTAAGTATGGTGGCCAGGATATTGAAATAATTTGACCTGTTATAGTCATTGTTTTCTTATTATGCCATTCTCCATGAAATTCCATTTCTTATGCTTTTCAATTCTGACTGCTTGTTTTTTTCCTTGAAAGGCCTTATAACATCTAAGAGACAGTGGCCTAAAGTGGGTGGTTTTCTCCTTTTAGTGAAAGCAAGTAAATACATAATTACCTGTGTGTAGAGAGAAGAAATCACACTGCAAGCAATTTCTCAGTGATAATGCTTGAGAAACATCAGTGATGCAGTGAGCTTACCTGGATGAGAACTGGTCAGGGCCTGGGATACACTGGGCTTAGCTCCGCCTCTAGGCTGAGGGCTGCTCTGAAGGAGGTCCGTGAGCTCATTTCCTCCCAACCCATTATCCCATTAATTCCTCGTCCATAGCCTCTGCTCAGGAGATGGGTGCCAAGTGTTATTAGTTGGAAGTGGGAGCAGAGATAGTGGAACCTCATTCTGTCTCTCTCCTCTCACTTCCATGCATCCTACTTTGCAGTTCTTAACAGTGTTTCCTGTCACTCTTATCATTTCACTCCTCCTTCCTTAATGCACAGCACTGCGGGAAGGGAAGGGCACTAAGCAGGGTCAAGCAGCAGCATTAATTCTCCTCTTGTCCCTCTTGATAAAGCCTTAAGAGCTGCATTCCTTACCACAGTGAGGCAGACACAGCTTATTTTCTTTCAATACCCGTTCCCCCCTTCTTCCTTAAAGCAGAGACTGAGGAGAGTACTTGAGAAGACTTCATTTCCCAGCCTCCCTTGCAGCTAGGCAGGACATAGTCCCTCAGTTCTAACTCATGCATGTCTTGCTCTCACAAGGAGAATGGAGGCCTTTCTTTCCTCTCTATTCCCACTAAGTGGAATGGGGCTGTGGTGAGTCCTAGCTGTCTTTGACCTTGTAGATTAAGGATGGGGGTGGTACGACAAAGAAGAAGAAAGCTGAGTCCCTGAAACCTTGGAAGTTCCTCATCAGTCCTGGCCTGCCTATGTTCACGGCTACACACAAGATAACACCTCACAAAAAAATAAAACAACAAACAAAAAAAACCACACAGAACTCCTAACTTGCTCTTGTTTAAGCTGCTATAACATTGGTCTGTGTGGTATTCATGATGTGGTGTTATTGTTAGGTGCTATCGAGTTAAGTACAAGTCATAGCAACTCTAGGAACAACAGATCTGACTCCTGTCCTCTTCTGTGCCATCTTCACAATCTCTGACACCTTGAGCCCATTGCCACAGCCACGATGGCAGTCCACCTCGTTGAAGGCCTTTCTCTTTTGCCATCTCTCCACCTTCCCAAGAGTGATAATGTCACAAAATACATCTTCTCTTTTTCATTCCCTTACTCTGGCAAGTCCATTCTCCCTAATGACTGGGCCAGGGCGTATAACTCAGTTGCCCAGAAGCTTCTTTTGATGCATCTTAGGAGCTTTGGGTCCTGTTCTGCTGGAGCCGCAAAGTACTGTAGAATGGTCATTATGAGAATAAGAGACAGAGTGGAAAGCCAAACAAATCTGATTTGAGTTCTGACTCTGTCCCTTCTCAACTGTATGAATCTCAGGTAATTAATTAACTCTCCAAGCATTTCTTTCCTCATCTGTAAAATGGAGTAATGACTGCCTCTTGGATTTCTGAATTTTTTTAAAGCATTAAATCAATTGTCTTGAATGTAGTGAATGTTCAGTAAACATACATCTGATAAGGATTCAGTGGTGAACCTAGGGTACGATCTGCCTGAACAAACAAAAGCATCAGATGATGAGAGGTTTTGGGTACTGGTTATCATGCCGCTCGTCATGGTAAATGGAGACATGGACCAGCTAGCGCAGGTCAGTGGGAACCTGTGGAGAATGGGTATCTGTAGCATATTGATCATTACTGTCTGAGGGAGGGCCGGGAGGCCCCCCCCCCCGCCTTCTTCCAGTTTCTTTTGCCCAATAGTGACTGTGCAACGTTCCTCCAAATGCCGTTAGATCAAATTGTTATTTTCTTTCTATATTTCTTTGGTTACACTAAGTCTTTTCTTGTACTGGAAGTGAGAAAAATTCAGTTCTAACACAAAATAATGCCAAATATATTTGTATTTTATCTCATTAATTTCTGTCTTGTGAAAGAGTCATTTTCCAGGCCATCTTTGTTTAGGATGGGACAATATCTTTACCTGTGAGAAGGCACTGATGTCTCTGGCTCATTCTCTACACCTCATAGTCAAATTGGTCCATTATCTTGTGTTTGGCAGAGAGTAGGAAGGTCTAGGGATTGGAATAAAAATTTTGAATTTAGACCATCTCGGGTCACAACCTAGCCTTCATACTTTGTAACCTTGGTGAGCTTCTTAACTTTAGTTTCTATATTTGTGACATGGGCATCATAATTTACATTTGAATAGATTGTCAAGAGGATAAAAGAAACACTTCTATTGCTGTTGTTGTTAAGTGCCATCCAGTCAAGTACGACTCATAGCAACCCTATAAACAACAGATCTGAACCCTGTCCTAGCATGTGCCATCTTCACACATTAGAGCCCATTGCTACAGTCATCGTGTCAGTCCACCTGGTTGAGGGTCTTCCTCTCCTTTGCCAACCTTCTACCCTTCCAAGCATTATGTCCTTTTCCACGGAATAGCCCGTCCTGGCAACATGCCTGACGTAGGTGAGGTTCGCTCTTCTCCACAGAGGAGATTGCATATCAGCTCCATTTTGGCAAATGAACTGTGAATGAACAGGCACATGTTACTTCCCAGCATGGTTTGCTGTATTTTCTATCCCCTCAGCCCTACCCTTGACCACCAGGCAGATGAAATGCTCCTGCCAGCTCTATCAGCTGGGACCTGGAGTGGAGACCAATGGAGCAGAGCTGAAGTCACTGGAATCTTTTGGGGTCATTTGTTATTGTAGCATAGCCTCACCTACTCTCACTAAAGCGTGCCTTGCATTTAAAACACTTAGTTTGAAGGCTGGAGTAATCACCGTTCAGCAAATATTGCTTTAATTAATTGTTTTATCTCTTTGTACTTTTTTAACAGCAGACCTCCATATTTGGCTTGTTTTTAAAATCTTTTCCATCTTTGGTTACTACTACATGGAAAAGTAGTATGTTCCTGTAGTTCAAGAATAGAACAACCACAGGAGATGCATTTAGGAAAAACCAGATGTACCAATATTAATGGTCATGGGTCCATTACCTATGATCCCTAGCGCGGGTTTCTGTATGATCCACTAAGCATGGTTTATACATTTATAAGTGGTTGGAAGAAAAAGTCAAACCAGGGTAATCTTTTGTGACATGTGAAAATTATGTGAAATTCATATTACAATGTTCATGAATAAAATTTTATTGGATCACAGCCACCGTATGTATTTATGTGCTGTCTGTGGCTGCTTTCATGCTGCAATAGCAGAACTGAATAGTTGGGACAGAGACTACCATATTCTCTGCATGTAACATGTCCAAGGAAGTGGTGTGCACATACATATGTGGAGCTCAAATAGGAAATGAATGTGTGAGGAGGTTGTTTGATTGGAAAAGCCTTTCATGTTTACTCTCTGGTCCAGTACAGGAAAAAGCTGGTGAAACTCTGTTCTGGGTAAGTCAGAGGTAACATTTGAAAGTGGAACATGAATGTTCGTCTTAGTTTGGTCACTAACTTAGATTTCTTTCTTGGCTAAGTTACCTTATTACTTGATCTTGATTTCCTGATGTGCATATGTCATAGGACTATTTTAAAATAATAGAGAAATGCACACCTATGTTTATTGCTGCACTATTCACAATAGCAAAGCAAACAACACAAATGCCCATCAACAAACAAACGGATAGAAAAACTATGGTACATTCAGACAGTGGAATAGTACACAGCATTGAAAAATCATGAACTAAAAAAAAAATTACGCAACATGAAGTAGCCTGGAGGACATTATGCTGAGTGAAATATCTCAGTTACAAAAGAACAAACACTGCATAATAACACTGCTGTTATAAAATAGGACAGACATGGGGGTGTTGGAGAGACAATAGGAAAAGAATGGACAGATAATGAACACTGCCTTAGAACAGATGAGGGGATGAACTGTCTGAAAGGAACATATGATTAGGCATTATATATGTGACAACAATCTGAAACAAGTGGTTGCAAGATGGAGATGGGAAGGGTGGGAAGATAATGTTCAACAATGAAAAAAACAATAAATATTTTTAAATGTTCTTTTATTGCCCATTTATTGAAAGTTGTTTTTGTTGTGTGCTGTTGCGTTGGAACCGACTCATAGCTGACCCTCCAGCAGGCTTTCAGAGGCTGTGGATCACACCGGAGGAGACTGCCTGTCCTTCCTCAGGATTGCTGGTGGATTCAAACCAGGTGCCTTTAGGTTGGTAGCACAGGTCCTTACCAGTAGGCCACCAGGGCTTGACAATAAATATTCTTTTTTAAAAGGCAAAAACATCTAGAGAAAGCACATCTATGTCTATTTTAAAGAGAAAGAGGCTGAATTATGCTGTAGAGTGAATTGCCACAACAGAGGACTTGAACTTTCCACTGATCATGAAGATAGTAATGCTTAATTCTGTTTATACATAAATTCCCCATCAGTTGGAGATGATTTGAGGGTAATTAGCAACAACAACAAATACAACAGAAAGTGCAATCTGAAACCACATTTTCCCCCTTTATTTTACTCTTTTCCTGGGGGGAAAAGAATTAGAAATAGATATAAAATTTTATGAAAATTGTCCTGGGTAGTGGGATGACAGGTACTTTTTATTGTTAAATAATTTCTACCTTTGGAATTATTTAGGATTTTAGGCATTGAGACGGTCATTTGAAAAGATTTCCTCACCCACAAGAATAAGAACGTATTATAAATGAGGCAGAAAAAAAATCCAAATAACCAGTACTTTGGCCTCACAGAAGGAATTCTGGTGGTGTAGGTGGTGGGTAACACATTAGACTGCTAACTTAGTCAGTGGTTCAACCCCCGCCCCCCATGGAGAAAGACAGCAGCATTCACCAACATTTATAGCCTCTGAAGCTCATAGGGTGTCACCAGAAGTTGAAATAGACCTGGCAGCCATAGATTTGGTTTGGTTTAAGGTCCTCATAAAAAAAAATTCCTGGTCCTGTGTTGTGTTGAAAATAAAGCAAATATTTTATGCCGTGAGTTCCTCCTTCAAAGCCAGTCCATTGTTTTATGTGCCACCTGGGAACCTAGAAATGTCTCATTTTTTCCATATTTTTTTCAGCCTTGGCTTGGTATCTGGAATCACCTGTGTGCTTTGGTGGTTGGGCTGGAACAGCACATGACTTTCTAGAACCCCATAGAACTCCCAGGTACTGTGTGACTGTACTCAACATTGGGTCAAGGACATGCTAGTTCCAACTGGTAAAATGACACCGGGCTCTTTCAGCTATTCCAGAACATTAGCCCAGCACGCTCTTCCAGTAGTTCAAAGTCCCCATAACCTTTGGTCAGAACATCAGCTGTTCATCTTGTGACACTTGGAGGGCAGAGAAGGGGTGATGCAGCAGTGTTGTTTTAGAGCCTTTAAGATTGTGGCTTACACAATTCCTCCCTTGTCCTCAGGGCCTCTGTAGCCTCCAGAAGACATCTCAGCAGGTGCCCTCAGATCATCGGCTTTATTTAGGCTTGCTCGAGCTGTGGCCCTTCATGGACACCACACAAAGAAAATGCAGCAACAATAACAACAAATAAAAACTTGTAAAAAGAGTGCATGTAATTCACATCCATTGGAAGGAAACCAGTCCACTGCTGTGTGCCTCGAGTCACACTGTGCTTTTGTTCCCAGGATGAACAGTGGTTAAAAACTAGGGCCTGGGGTCAAGTGTGTGGATGTTGGCATCCTGGTGCTGCCCTCCATTGGCTGAGTGCCTCAGGCCGGCTCCTTCACCTCTTCAGGTTTTGCTTTCCTCATTGGTTAGAGGAAGCTATGAAAGAACATTACTTCCTCAGTTTGCATGAGGCAGGGTGATGCTGGACTTAGCATAGGGCATGGCGCTCAGTGAGGGCTTGAGCAGTTTATTTAGTTGCTTGTCTGTTACAGCACACATTAGCACTTTTAGTCTTCTCAGCAGCTGCAAAGGGATGGCTCATACCTATCATCCCTCTAAGTGTGGTTTTTACGCTAGTTTAATGTCCCAGCTGAATTTAGGGACAACTTGTATCTTTAAAAAAAAAAGGAGAAAAGAAAACTTCTTTACTAGTACAATCTTAAAATGCTTTCCCTCCCACCTTTTTAGCTAATCAAGGGAATAATAAAAGTATTAGTTAATATAAATAGTAATAATAACAACAGCAACAAGTACTTTGATTGAGCCGGACATGATACTGTTTCATTTAATCTTCACAATGATCCCATGGAGTCTGAAATGTCATTATTATTAACATTTTATAGATGAGGAAAATAAGGCACAAAGAGTTTTAGAAAGTGTTGCAGCTACCAGTACGTGGCAGAACTGGGATTCAAATCCAGGTAATCTGGTTTTGGACTTGAGGTCATGAGAAGAAGTTCCCTGATAGCAGCACTGATAACTTCTCTTTCAAAAAAAGAAAAGAAAAGCACAGAACAACTTGAATCTAGGCTGCTTCCATAAGAAGAACTAAACAATAATAGTTGAGCAGATGCAAAACAAAATTTCTTTCCAGCTTTACAAACAAATGAATCATACTGATTCCCTGAACATTTCTGGGTTTTGTTGTTTTATGAAATGCCAAACAAAATGAATCTGATTTTTCTTTTTCTTTCATAGGAAGGTACACTTGATCTAGGTAGCTTAAGATAATAACTGAACAAGTCATTAAATATAGAGAAAATGAACATTATTTTTCCTAAACTTAATGCTTTCATTTCTCAGTCTGTCTGGGGAAAGGGTTTGCATCTCTAAGGCAGAGCTTCTCAATGGTGGCATTTTGCACGCTTGGGCTCTGGTAGCCTAGTGGTTAGAAGCTTTACTGCAATCCCATAGGCATGTGGTTCAAGTCCACTAGTTGCTCCCAGAAGAAAGATGGGCAATCTCCTCCCATGAGATTAACTGCTTCTGAAAACCTGCCAGAGGGTCAGCTATGGGTTGGCTTCAACTCAGTGGGACACAATAATAAGAGTACGTTGTTGTGAGTCATCAGCTAGGGGTTGGTTCCAACATAGTGGCACACAACAACAACAACAATAGCAACAGTGCTTTGTTGTGGGGGAACCCGCTGTCTTCTACATTGTAGGATGCTTGGCAGCATCTTCAGACTCCTGACCTTAGATGCCAGTAGCACACATCCCAAATTATGACAACCAGACCTTGCCTACCATCCCCCAGACCAAATGCACTATCACT
Source organism: Elephantulus edwardii (assembly GCF_000299155.1). NCBI lineage: Eukaryota > Metazoa > Chordata > Mammalia > Macroscelidea > Macroscelididae > Elephantulus > Elephantulus edwardii. Next base: position 4,645,164 of record NW_006399882.1, on the reverse strand, counting down.
GAGTTGATTCCAACTCCCAATAACCCAACTAGGCTGAGTGTAACTGCTCTGTACGGTTTCCAAGACTGTAAATCTCTATGGCAGCATGCTGCCGTGCGTTTCTCTAGCGGAGTAGCAGGTGGATTCGAGCCACCAACTTTTTGGTTAGCAGCCCAAAGCTCAATCCAGTGCCACTAGGCACTCGAGTGAGAGCCATTGCAAGAAGTACTTGGTGTGTTTTGAAATCTGGGCTCTGTCCCTTGTACAGGAGTCACTGGAACCGTGGGCCTGTCCGGTCCCTCTTCTCAGCTTTGATTTTCTCATCCGTATTCGGAAGAGCATGCTGACTCCTTGCAGAATGACTGAGAGACGTAAATGAGAAAACATAATGAAATTATAGTGGATGGTTAATATGTATGAATTTTTTTTTACTGTTCTTTTCCTTCCAGCTCCAAATTTTAACAATTCTAATCATAATTATAGTTCTTCGTTTCACTCCAGATGCTACCATATGTATGTGATAAATCAATTTCTATTTCTCTGGAATACAGCTCTTGGGAATGAAAGTCAGTGAAGTTAACCCCGCCTTTCTTTCTGCATTTATGTATTCCTTATTTTTTTCTTCTAACTACAACAGAAAATATTTTCTATTATCCAGTGCGTTAACAGTTGAGAAGGAAATGGTTTTAAATTACAGCTGTTGGGATTTAAGATAGATCTGAGAAGGAACTTTTAGGCAAGCTATCCAGCAAGGGGAATTCCTGGCTAGAGCAGGTAATAAAATCCTTTGTTAGAAGGTGTCAAAAATCAAGAACTCTTGATCTGGAACATTCTGGAGTCAGGTTTTCCATTTGCAAACAGTCTAAACTTTGCACTTTTGCCCTTCAGTGATCTGCAAGCCACTCCAGCTCTGAGCTCCTAACCATTTCTGGCACTTTTAGGGAACTGTGTTCCATCCTTTTCCCCAGTGGAGCTGCCCCCTCCCTTTGCTCGTCTGTCTCACCACATGCAAAAAGAAGAGCCTGGGAAATAGTTGGCTGAATTTTAGCACTTACGACCTTGGCAAAGGCAAAAACAAAACCAAGGAATCATTATTCCCACTTTGTTGGCAATTAATTGCACTTTCAGCATGACTTTTTATTGTTGGAAGGCAGAGCATCATAGTCCTTCAGCAGTCAGGACCCGCCTGAATTACCAGGGTACCACCTTGCTGCTGCTTGAAAAGACCCAGCTGTGGGGGGAGAGTGTCTAGACAGCTCTATAAAACACGTGGGCTCTCTCCCTCTCCCTCTCTGTCCCTCTTTCCATCTCCCCTTCTCCCCCTCCCTCTTTCCACTTCTACCCTTTCCCCCTGTCTCCCCCCCTTTTTCTCTGTCCTCTCCCTTCCCCCCACTGTTAACACCAAGCACTTGGAACCTTTGTGGCCTTGGGAGTTTCATGTCTGTGAAATGAAGAGATGGTGGGATAAAATTACTGGAACCAGCTCTGAGTCCAGCATGTGTGAAGCCTCAGTTTGGGTTTGTTCATGTTACCTGGAAGGATGGTGGTTCAAACCCACCAGCTACCCTTAAGGATAAAGATGTGAGCATCTGTTTTTTTGTAAAGATTTACAGCCCTGGAGACCCTGTGGATGCAGTTCTCCCCTGTCCTGTGGGGTCGCTGTGAGTGAAATCAATTCCATGACCTCAGTTATCAGTAATCATTCCACCGCTGCCACTCCCCACCCACTGCCAATCCCATCTCGGTTTTTGTCTTATCGTCTTCTCTTCCCTGGACAACAAACCAGCCTCTTCTCTGACCTTTGTGCTTTCCAACTTTATGTTTGTTGACTATTAATCTCTGGCTTAAGATCTTTTATAGCAATTTTTGTAAAATCCAAACTTCTACTCTGCCTGACATGATCTCCCAACCCAGATCTCCCCACTTTCTACCCTGTTTGTGTTTGAGCCACAGGTGTCTCTGGCCACATTAGGCTGCACTTCAGCCTTGCCAAGGTCTGCTTTGTCCCAGGTCCTTTGGACAGTTGTCAACCAGAAACTCCTTGGTCATGCACGCAGTTGCCTCTGTCTTACAGCAAGCAGGTCTTAGCTGTTATCATTCCCTTAGAGAAGCCTCTCCTGACCACTTAACTCAAGTTCTTTATCTCTTTATCTCACTTTAATCCCAGTATCTGTTTATTTCCTCCATTGCATGTACTTTTTGTAGTTCTCTCTTTTGTTACTTGGGCTTTCCCTCCCTCTTCTTATTAGAGTATAAGAACCTGCAGGAAGTCCCTGTGTTTGATTTATTCACCAGTGAGTCTCTCTATAGCTAGTACTGAGAATATTTGTGGGATGAAAAGTGATTTGATGACAGACAAATGGGTGGATAAGTTTGTTTGTTTGTTTACGTGCCCAGAAGTATTTGTTTGCTTCCTCCTTTAGTTGTTTTTAGGTGCCCTCGAGCATTACTCATAATGGGTCCATATAGGGTACAGATCTGCACCCTGCTCTCTCCTGTGTCATCCTCATCCTCTCTGACGCCCTGGATTCCATTGTTACAGTCACTGTGTCAGTCCATCTCATTGAGGACCCTCCTCTCTCCTGCTGACCCTCCACCTTTCCAACCACGTTCTCCCTTTCCAAGGAATAGTCCCTCCTAACAATATGCCCAAAATAGGTGAGACAAAGCTTCACCTCTGAGACAAAGCTTCACCTTTTGCCACTGAGCAGTACCCTGGTTGCACTTTCTCTGACACATATCTATTTGTCCTTTTGGTAGCCCATAGGATATTTAGCACTCTTCTCTAACACTATAGCTCAAAGACTTCGATTCTTCTTCTGCAATCCTTAGTCATTGACCATCTTTGAGGTGCATAGCAGGTAATTGAAAAACTCATGGCCTGTAGACAAGGCACGAATTGCCTACTGGAAAAGGACTATTGCTGTTGTTAGTTACCGTTGATCAATTAATTTTACCTCATCGTGTCCCAGGTGACTGAGTAGAACTCCATTATAGGATTTTTCAGGATGTAATCCTTGAGGGAGGGAGCGTTGGTTGCTTAGTAGTAAGGAGTTGCACTGCCAACCCAAAGGCAAATGGTTCAAATACACTGGCCACTTCTCGGGAGATAGAGGGGCAGTCTCCTTCTGTGTGATTTATAGCTTCTGAAAACCCACTAGAAAGTCAGTTACAAGTTAACGCTGGCCTGACAGTGAACGGCAACAACAACAATCCTTATTGGAGGGAGCTCTCACGGCTTAGTCCTGAGGGAGTTAAACTGCTAACCGAGGTAGGGCTTCTCTGGTGGTTTGGATCCACTGGGATCTCTGTGAGAGAAAGATGGACAATCTTCTCTTGTCTGATTTACAGCCTCCGAAAACCTGCTAGAGGGTCAGCTTTGAGTTGGTTCCGAACCAGTGACCGTGAGTGAGTGAGTGAGTGAGTGAGTGAGTGAGTAAATCAATCCTTCTGGGTGGGAGATCACCAGGCCTTTGTCCGACTACAGACCTTGGGGTTAGCAGCTAAATACTCTGCCCCTCAGGGCTCCTTGAGGGGAGGGGAGCTAGAGCAGTGTTATTTACAACTCTGCCTTCACATAGCTTAACATGCACTCAGGAACTTAAATATACAACAAACAAGCGAGCTCTAGGATGCTTGGGAGCGTTTTCCCTTTTCTTGAACACTGGGACGCCTTTGCTTCTTGGACACCATGATTTGTGTGATTGTATAATTTTTCCTGTTTCACAATGACTGCCACAAAAGTCAGAGCCAGATTTGTGGTCCATCCGTCTTCTTGGTATGCAATTTAGCCTCGTTCTTGGATCTATTTCATGTCTCTCTGCTCATTTTTCTTTTCTGTTTGCTCCTATTTTTAATTTATGCTCTCTTATATTTTATGTGTCCTCATAAGCTGCCTTAAATTCTCTCTGAAACAAGACAAAGTACAAATCAATCAATATATAAACATGTGAGGAGAAGAACTTTATAAAAGGTATAAATAACATGCTTCTTGGGTTAAAGAGGTGGATATTTCCCAGATGATTTGAGGAGGGAGAGTACATCAGCTACAGGGAACGAACGAAGGCTTCCCCAGATGACATCCGAATACTTACTGTTGTTGTTGTTGTTAAGTGCCTGTCGAGTCGCAGGCAACTCATGAACTTATGAAGGAGAGTCCTCGACGCTTGGGTGCCTTTCTTCCTCTCTCCAGGTTCATAGGGTTTTTCGGAGGCAAGCTATTACGGAGGTGGATGCCACTCCTTCTTCCAAGAATACTTACTAGGTGCAGGAAATCCAAATTCAATTGAAATTAGTCGGGGAGAATTTCATTCAGGTAACTGGTTATTTTGCCTGTTTTGAGTACACACTGCAGCTCTAGACCTCATGCTGGCTTTTCCCTATTACCTTTGTTCTCCAGAAGCACCGTATAATTTTCAAAATAATCAGGAGCCAGCCGCTCTGCTCTCTCAGAAGGGTTGCATGCACTTTGATATCACCTTGTCAGCTGCCCTGGACTGTCATGTGGGGCACAGTTGACTGTGTCTCTCCACTTCTGGCTGTCTCTGTGATTGTTTACAGAACCCTATGACTCAGACCTGGAGACTGAAGGAGAATCGAAAGCCAATTCTGGACTCGAGTGTGTGTGGCAAGCGTGGGGACAGGGTTGGTGCACAAAATACCCGGACATGCAGTGTTGGCAAACGATTCTCAGGCTTTATGTCTTCCATTTGTCTCAGATGCCCACATTTGTATCGTTGGTCCAGAGTTCTCTCTGGAACTCTAGGCTTGCATATTCAGTGGTCCTCTTGATGTCTGCTTTTGTATGCATGATAGATGGCCTTGCTTAACACATTTAACACTGGGGTACTCTCTCCAAACCTTGTTCCTACTGCAGCGTTCACCATCTCAATGATGGCAGCTCCATTCATCCCATTTCTCAGGTCAGAAACCTTGAAGTCATCTTTGATTCTTCCTTTTCTGTTATGCTTTACATCCAGTCCACCAGGAAGTGCTGTGGGTGCTACCTCTAGGGTCCTGGAGAATCTGTGTCTCTTCACTTCCATTGTTATCACATACAATAGCATCTTTACTGGAATCCTTTAAAGTCAGCTCTTTAATCAGAACTCTCCAGAGTCTCCCTGTCTTACCCAGTCCAGACAGTCATATGCCACAGTCCTTCAGTGGCACTGGAATCAACACACTCCCTTTCTACCCTTCCAAGCTCTTTTTCATTGTGATTCCTTTCTCTCAAAGTCACTCAGTTCTTGTAGTGGTAGACAAGAACTCTGGTGGGTTGTCCAAAGGGAGCTGTGCTGTTAACCCAAAGCTGACAACTCTTTGACAGTTGATAGTTTTATTTGGCCTTTGGCAAAGTGAGATAAAGATGAGATATGTGCTGCTGTGTGGTTTACAGCCTCCAGAAGTCCAGCAGAGGGTCAGCTATGAGTCAGTTCCTAATTCACTGAAATGAGTAAGTGCATGCTAGATTCATGGCTGCCTCAGGACCTTTGCATCAGCTGTTTGTTCTGCATGGAATGTCTTCACTTCCTTTATACCTTTACCAATTCTACCTTGACAGTCTTTGTAAAATTTTCATGTCCTTTGTAAAGCACTCCCAGGCCCTCTCCTGCACTGTTCTTTTATGCAAAAGAGTTAGCTATCTTAAGTTTGTATTAAAATAATTTTTTTTTGGTTTAACTTTGTCTACATCTGTCCCTTTCCACATTTCCATTAACTGGAAGAGTAAGAATCTTTTTTTTTCCTTGACCAGTGCCTGGCACACAGTCTCTCAATAATCTTTACTGAATTAAAGGGTGAGGTATCATCTCTTAAATGAGAGTGCCTTTAATCTTTTACTGTCATTAGACCTGGCAGTCTGTCCTACTTCAGCACACACTCTATAAAGTCTTAATAATATTGATAAAGCCAGGAAGAATTCCACAAAAATAATTTGCTTGTGACTTAGCATCATCCTCCATGTGAACTTCGTGTAATTCTCTCATAACCTTGCTTCTTGGGACTCCTGCCTCCATCTGGAAACCATTCTAACCCACATCCATCCTATGTAATAGATCACTATTCTCCTTTTTAATATGACTCTGGCTCCCCAGAGCCCACGGTCAGCATGGAGATGGATTTCTTATCTCTGTTGCTTCATTAAGAGTGTACATGTTTGGTTGCCAATGCTACAGTCCTCCACAGTGCAGCTTGTTGCAACAAAAGAAAGTGTTTGCCAAATGATTTGTCAGCATATGTTACAAAGCCACACAAGCACTCTTTATGTAACCAGAAAATACTGATCCCAATTAACGGCAGATTAAAAATCAAGAAGGAAAGATGGTGCCGAAGAACGTACTGGGCAGATTCAAAGGTGTAGGGCAGAGTGAAGAGGAGAAGGACAGAGGCAGAGAATAGAAGGGCATCATGCTGTGAAAAAGGGAATATATTTCTAGGACGAGGAAATGGATTTAGTATTATAGGCCCCAGCTAGGTTTCTCAAGCCTCAGTCTTCCGTAAGGGAAGAGCTATTCAGGCCAATTCCTCTTAGACATCAACTTTAAGAGAAACTATCATGGGCTTTGTCAAATTGCAGTAGGTAGAGATGCTCTCTTAACCGGAAGTACTGACCTCTTAACTGGAAGTGCTGACTTCTTAACTGGTAGAGTTGAACTTTAATTAGTACTCAGATGTGCCTTAGAAGAAGGGCCTGACCATCTACTTCTAAAGCCATTGAAAACCCCTGGAACGTAATTCTCTTCCAACATATGTAGGGACGTCATGAGTTGGAGTTGATACCATAACAGCTTTTTTTTTCCAGCTGATCTCAGCAGGAACAGTGAGCCCTGTCCTTGGGCTGCACTAGCAGGGACCCCCAGAATGGGTTGGGGAACCCGGGTGTGTGCAGGTCAGGGAAGGAGATGTGACTCCTGAGGTCAGCAGCCATTGGTGAACTCTGTGGCTCGCAGCTCTGGCTGCCTCTGGGAGTGACTCACCTGGACATCAGCGACCACATTAGGGAGCCTGGCCTTCTTGCCATGAATAAATATTTGACCACTTGATGTTCTCCAGACATCTTCCTAATTAGGAAACTCAGGCAGCATGCGAAGAACAAAACCAAACATGGCTCCTCAGCACAGGGCTGGCCTCCCCTCCCTCCTCAAAGTGCTGAGCCTGGCAGCCCCCGGGTGGGGGTCTGGTGTCTCTTAGCCTTGTCTCCAATGACAAAGTGCAACAATGGCATCTTGGTTTGTTTCCATTAGAAGAAAAGAACTTTCCTGATCAAAACCAAATGTTTATCTAATAAAAAAACACACGCTTGCTTCATCTCACATTCTTCTGGCAGTGTCAGCAAGTAAATGTAAATGCTGGGCGGGTGGACAGAAATGTCTGTTCAGGTGGTGAGCGCGAAGGCTGTCCAAGCTGAAAGGGTCCAATGAAGAATGCACTGTCACAATGCTTTGCATGCCTGGGGGTGCAGTGGGGCACCATGGAAATCCTCCTTGCTCCCTCTGAAGCCCTTCTGTGGTGTCATTCATTGGAATGTTCAAAAGTGGAATGAGCTCAAGAATTTACAGTTGTTAGATTGTGGTGAGGTTTTAAAATTTTATGATGTAGCCTTGCGAATGTCTGTCTGAGGAAGTCAGAGGCTGGAATCGCAGACGAGATGGGACACCAAGCATGCCCATCCCCTCGACTGTGGTCTTGTATGTGGTCTGGGGAGGCCAGGCCCCTTCAGAATGCTGCCTTTTAGCTTACAGTTTTATCTGGATTGAAACTAGTACTCATGCCAGCAGGAAGGCATTTTACATGAACAAGAGATTTCTCGCAAAATGAAGAGAGAGAATTGGGATTTGGGCTGAAAAATCGAAGCCTTACTTTTTTTTTTTTTTTAAGCCTTACTTTTTGAATAAGTGATTTTTGCCATTTTATCTGATTGGCAAGACAACCTCGGGCCTGCATGCTTCGATTCCTACCCAGAGAAGAACGAGGCTCGAGTTTCAGAATAGCAGATTGTGGCAGCATGTCTGATAGAAACACTGCCCTGAACATTGCTTAATTATCAGTTCAGATGTATGTATGGGTGCTGGGTAGAGCCATTCATTCAGAAGAAGGGTGGGAATAGGCTCTTCTCCATGGCTAATCATGTCGCCTTTATCTTTGGGTAGCATCTGATTACAGCTCTGTATATTATTTAAAAGCTTCTTTAAAAAAACATGACCACAGGGGGAAATGGAGTGGCTGTTCTCTTCCGGCTGCCTGTGGATTATGTTTTAATCATGTTGCATGTAAAAATGCAGGGTTTTCTGATGAAATTTGTCAAAAGTAATAAGGCAATTTTCTACTGTGTAGCAGCCCCAGTTAAGAAGATCATGTAATTACTCAGAGTAACAGGCCAAGCCCTGCTTTTCAGGTAGAAGTGCTCCTATTTTTGCATCCCCTTGAAGACCGATTTGGGATGAAGCCATACCACTAGGGTAGTCACTTCCATTCCAGTCCTATAAATGTCAGTGGAGCTTCACTTCCCAGAGATGAAAGTGGTTACTGTCCGGGCAGTGAGGTTCATTTGAGTAGGAGGGACATTTAATGCAGATAGCACCGGAGGTGGGGTGCTTTGCGGGAGCTGGGTGAAGGGGAGGCCGGTCTTCGTGAGCTGCTGTGGGCCTTGGAACCTGTGATACTATGCTGTGAGGTGCTCAGCTGACCCCGAGAAGACTGTGGAGCTGGACATATTCCCACCTGTGTGGCTGTGCTCTGTGGAAGATTAGAGATTGGCGCGTTTCCTGAGTGTGTGTTGACGCACCATGGAGTAGTAAAAACGCGAAGGCAGGCATTAACAATGACCGATGGACCAAATCCAGCTCATTGGCTATTAGGGCCTAAATTATGTTCCTCCTCAAAGAAGATACAACCTTGGTTGCAGAAAACGAAGATTTAAAAAGCTCAAAGGATACAACCTTCAGTATAGATTATACCTCAACGTCCCGAAAATAAAATTCTTCTTGCTTGGATCAACAGGCAACCACATAATAGAAAAAAGATTGAAGTTGTTGAGGATTTTACTTCACTTAAATCCCAGTCAACACTTATAGGACCAGCAGTCAAGAAATTGAAAGATATATTGCATTGGGAAAACCCACTCTCAAGAACCTCTGTAAAACCAGGGTGTCAGTTTAAAGAATAAGCCTTATTCAAATAATAGTATTTCCAGTTGTTCAGATGCATGTGAAAGTTAGACAATGAATAAGGAAGGCCAAAATGGAATCAAAGCCTTTGAGGTGTGGTGTTGGAGAAGAGTAATGAATATCTCCTGTACTGCTGAAAGAACAAACACATCACACTTGGAGAAAGCACCATTACCAGGATGCTCCTTAGAAGCACAGATGATGAAACTTTGTCTCACATACTTAGAGCATGTTGTCAGAAGGGCCCGTCATGCTGAGAAAGGTAGGGGGTCACCAAAAGAGAGGAGGACCCTCAATGAACCGATGACTGTGGCGGTGGCCTTGAGCATGGCAGAGATCAGGAGGATGGCGCAGGATCGGGCACGAATTGGTCTTGAAGGCCACTATGAGTCTTAGTCGACTCTGTGACATCTGAAAGCAACAGCAACCAAATACATGCTGCATTCCTAATTCTAGTACCTGTGGATGTGATCCTGTTTGCTGTGCTCACAGGGAGGGTCTGAAACCTAAGCAATTTGAATTATACAGATACCCAGTGGAGAGGCAGACACCATGTGAGGACAGTCCATAAGCAATGGAGGATCAGACATACCAGCAGACACCAGAACCCAGGACGGGGGCCCAGTGAGGAGCTGGCATGGTCGAGGTCCTGTTTTGGTCTTTTAGCGTACAAGTCTCTGAGAAAATAAATTCCTCTTCTGTCAAACCACCCATTTGTGGTAGCTATGTGTTGGTTACAGCAGTACAACACTTAGACATTGTCTGGTTTTGTAAGTAAAATGATACTGAAACATAGCCATCCACGTTCATTTGTTTAATTATCACTGTGACTGCTTTTGTGCTACAGTGTGAGAGTTGAGGAGTTGTGTAAGAGGCAATACAACCCAAAAAGGGAAAAAAAACAATAAAGCCCACACCCACCCCAAAGAAAACCCCTTTCCATCTGGCCCTTAATACAAAGGATGTGCTGACCCCATATCTTGTGGGTAGGTGCTGTCGAGGCAGCTCTGACTCAGCTCCCTGTGTTTGAAAGAACAGAGAAGCATCTGATCAGTGCCATTCTCACAAACATCACTGTGCTTGAGCCCATTGTGGTAGTCAGTGTGTCGGTCCAGGTCGTGGAACGTCTTCCTTTGTCTTTTTTCTCCAACCCGCTACTTTGGATTTTTAGCTTAGAGGCTACACTTGTATAAAAGCATTCTTTTTTTATTACTATGCTAGTTTATTTACAAAATTTGAATATATTGTTTTTCAGACTAGGTTCTTCCAATTTCCCTCAAATTTTACAACCACATGGTTAATTGCCTCCTCTCCCACACATCCTCATCCCTCTGCATCCCTCCCCCACCCCTCTTGGATCCTCATGCTCTTTCTACGATAATGGTTTGAACAGCGTTTGTCCTTGTGGGACTGAGTTAGTTTACTCAGCATAATGCTCTCCAATCCCTCCCAAGTTAGGTAGTAATTTACAGAATCATTGCTCCTGCATGCTGCATAGTATTCCTTTGTATGACTGTACCATAATTTCTCAATCCATTCAATTATGGTTCGACATCGGGACTGTTTCCATGTTCTTGCCATGGTGAATAACAATGCTATGAATATTGGTGTACAAGTCTTCGTTTTTGCCTCAGTTCTCATTTTCTTGGGGTATATGCCAAGAAGTAGAATAGCTGGGTCATATAGAATTTCTATGTTCAGCAGTTCTCATTTTCTTGGGGTATATGCCAAGAAGTAGAATAGCTGGGTCATATAGAATTTCTATGTTCAGCTTTTTGAGGAAGTGCCATACTTCCTTCCAGAGTGGTTATACCATTTTACAATCCCACCAACAACATATAAGAGTTTCTATTTTGCCACATCCTCTCCAACAATTATTACTTGCTGCCCTGTTAAATATTGTCACTGTTACTGGAGTGAGATGGCATCTCATTATGGTTTTGATTTGCATCTCTCTTATTGCCATGATTTGGAGCATTTCTTCATGTGTCTGTTGACCATTCGAATATCTTCCTCTGTGAAAATTCTGTCTTCTGCCCATTTTGTTATGGGTTATCAATCTTTTTCTTATGGAGGCCCAGGAGTATTCTGTAAATTTTCATTATGAGACTCTTGTCTGAGGTGGTATTACCAAATGTTTGTCCCCAGTTGGTAGGTTTTCTTTTCATCCTGTTGGAAAAAGGTTTTGATGCATACAGGGATTTAATGCAAGGCCATTCTTTGATGGTCTTCAGAGGAATAAACCTTCTGAAATTGCTTGCAAACTGTTTTCTTTGAGTGCACACCCACATAGAATTGCTCTGGAGGGAAAATGCATGTATAACAGATTTTTCCAAGGTGTCTGTGATCTCATGATGGAGAACCTCACTTGAAAGGCTATGCAAATTTTACCTTGGTTTACGGTCTCGACTTCTACAGCTTTCCTATATCTTTCATTTTTCATCCAAAAGACGTTGGAATCTTGCTGGGTAGCAGATATGACAAATAAACATCTGAAGTATAAACATCTTTCTGAAAAAGCGTTTTGCTCGAGGAGAATATTTTTATTTTAACCAGAGCCTCTCATGCCTGCGACTAAAGATGTATGTTGTATGACAACATCAGAAACTGGGTCAGGGACGTGGTGTGAGAGGAGGCTTACGGTGGTCAGGAAACTGTTCATTGGTGACAGGTGGAACTTACTGCTCCTGTCTGAAGAGACATTAAAAGCAGTTGTCATTCTGTCCAAATAAGGCCATAAAAGCATGATAATAGTTTCCCCTTAACAGAAAACAAGATGAATGTCATGTGACAACATCAGAAACTAGGTCAAGGATGAGGTGTGAGAAGGGGGCTAGGGCAGCCGATAATCTGTTTTGGGGGTGGCAAGTGGAGCTTTTTGGTCCTGTCTAAAGAGATATTAAAGGCAGTTACCTTTCCAGCCAAGAAAAGCTGTAAAACTCACACAATAGCTTCTCTTTAACAATGTGCTAGGCTGTAAGCTAGGTAGGTATATTATGTGAAATGGTTTCATGATCACAATGCTCCAGGGAACCAATGTCTGTGATGTTATTAGAACAGTGGCCAGCACAAAATGAACACAACATAATTGTCAGTGATTATCTTGCCATCTTCAAACTGCTATTCATGCTTATCAGTTGGGGAAACTGGGACTTAGACTTACCAGATTTCCTAATTCCTGAGTAACAACAGGTAGCTCTCATGGCCTGTAAGGAAACTGGCTGCATTGCTAACCCAAAGGCCACGCCTCTCTGAAGGTTCGAATCCACCAATGGCTCCTCAGGAGTAAGATGGACAATCTCTTCCCGTGAGATTTTATAACCTCAGGCACCCAGTGGAGGGTCACATTTGAAGTCAGTTGTGATCTGACGGTAATGAGTTCTCTTTGAGAAGTAACAAGAGTTAGTAGACAGACAGATGTGTTGTTGAGTTGAGTGAGAGTTACAAAGGAGGAGTTGACAGAAGAATGCATTTCTGAGGTAAAACTAGAAGGTAAGTCTGTTCTATTACAAAGATTCTACTTTAAAAAAAACACACAAACGAAACAAAACAACAACCACCAACCCGTAACAAGCACCTTACCCTTCTGACTAACTTCTTGAACCAAAAGATGAGATGAAGACTATTTCCTTTTCAAAAGTCACCAAGGAAGAATTTTATGATGTTGATGTCAGTAAGCTTCTGGCCTCGTGCTTTTACCTCATCGTGCTCCTCTGAAGGCCTTTCTGTTAGTGGCTTGGTTCTGGAGCTGCCCTTCTCACATCTGGCTCTCCAGCCACACCACCTGGAAACAGTGTTTGTATAAAACTTTCCAAGTGGTTTTACTTTGGCCCATGGACTTCCAAAAGAGTGAACAGATGTGTCTCAGAGAAAGGGCAGCCAGAATATTCTCGTGGATGTGAAAATGGCAAATCTTTGTCTCACATACTTTGGGCGTGTTACTAGGAAAGGCTGTTCCTTGGAGGGGACATCAGGCTTCAAAACGTGGAGGATCCGCCAAAGAGAGAAAGACCTTTGATAAGGTGGACTGACACAGTGACTGCAGCAACGGGTGCAAGTGTGTCAGAGATGAAGATGACACAGGCTAGGACAGGGCTCAGGTCTGTCATTCAGAGTGTCACTGTGAGTCATATTCGACTCGGTGTCACCTAAGAACAACAACAACAACATGTTGTGCCCCGCCAAACACTGGTCAATCAATTCCTGCTCATAGTAGCCTGTTCTAGTGCCTGACGCAGCCATAGTTTCAGTGCCTTCAAATACATGTAAAAGGGCAATTAATAAGGAAGATCAAAGAATTGTCAGTGAATTGCCTTGGTTAAGAGTATTATTGAGTATACACCATGGACTTGCCAAAGGAATGAACAAGACCCTTGAGGAAGAAGTGTAACCTAGAAGCGAAGATGGTGAGACTGGGCCTCACACACTTTGGACAAGTTATCAAGAGGGGCTGGCCCACAGAGAAAGGCATCATGCTTGGAAGAAGGGAGAGCCAGGTAAGGAGGAGAAGACCCTCGATGAGATGGGTTGACACAGGGGCTTAGTGCAAGGTAGAGATTGTGAGGATGGTGTAGGCTCAGGCAGGCTTTCATGCTATTGCACATGGGGTCTTCATGAGTCAGATGCCTCCCAAACTCTCACCATGTAAGAAAGTCGGGGGGTGGTGATGTTGTGTAGTTACTGCAGCTATCTGACTGCTTGGACCAAGGTGACTCATCTCCCTCTTGGAAATAGGCGAGATGTTCCCTCTTCGCAGTTGGGTCCTCCTGTCCAAACAGAACCCGGAGGCTGTGGGTGGTCCCAGGCAGACAGGAGGGCTCCCGTCTGGCAAAGCCCAGTGGGAACAGGCTGAGCTGCAGTTGGTTCTTGGGAAGGGAACTGAGGAGGGTGGGGGCGTTTGGCCCGAAATCAACAAGATTAGGAAGTCAATTGAGAACTCCAACTGGAGGAAGAAGTTTCCTTTTTCCCCCTTTAGACCTCATTTACAGGTAATTACTATATCTTCATTTAACTCAGAAGAGCCCTGGAAGATTAGGGCTGTCCTGAGACAAGAAAGGAAAGGATGTTGTGGAAGATATCATGGTCCTTTATTTCATAGTTACAGTCAGTGTCCCTCATGACCTGACCAGTGGCCCGCTCCCAGGACCCTGGGCAGTTTTTACATTGCCTGGTGTAGTTTCAATCCATGCAGGTCTGAAATGATGTACCGACTGATAGAATGTGAGGAGGAGAGACTTCAGGACTGGAAATGGTGACAGGACCCAGCAGGTGAGCTTCCCAGATTCCTGATGAGAAATCAGAACCACTCAAAAAAAATCAGAGCAAGGTACTCTGTGTGTTTTTCTATGCCAATAGACAGTTGCTAGTTTGCACCAATGGTTGGGGAGGGGGAGGTGAGAGCAATTAACCTTCCCACCCCCCTTTAAGCTGGAAGATTGGAAAGAACTCTCAGCCTTTAAAGTTTGGAAAGTATGTGAGAAATAGACAAATTTATGTTAAAGTCGATATTTTAGAGTCTTCTTCCACTAAAGTGTGAGTAACCACCAGAGGGAATTGAGCCCTTTTGAGTCACACGTTTAGATTTCTGTCTGCCTTTTTCCTAGTGAGTGGATGTCCTTGGAATCTCGGGGCGGGGTGGGGGTGGAAGATGATCACAACACGGAAACTGGGTGCTGAAGAGCTCCCCCAGGCTGGTGCATACGGGGGGAGGGGGAGCAATAATTGACATAGAAATTACCCGTAATATCTTAGCAAATTGAATTATTAATTATACAATAAGCCCCTCTCAGAGTCTAAATGCTTTCTGTGCAAACCCATCCGGCTAGAAAGCTTGTGTGGAGATGGAGTTTCAGGTTCTGTTAGTATATGGATTTAAGAAGAGATGGCAGATGGAGCGAGCCTCATTAAAATGAAAATCTAATTAGTTGAGGAGAAGAAGAGACATTTAGTGTCACACTTGTGCTGCATTTAACAATTACCATTCCCCTAACTGTCACCCCTGGGTGCTATTATTTTTGTCTGGAGACCCTGAACTTGAACTCAGTTCCCTTGTTTCCTCTGAGCAAAGGCCCAAACTACAAGCTGGTCACTCTCAAGGGGAAAGTCTTGGGAAATGCCAGAAAGGACTGTCTATGTGCTGGCAGACGTGTTAGAACCCTGAGCCTGGAGGAGCCTCAGTGCCTGGTGCCCCTTCATTACACTCCTTCCTGGGAGAGAATGAAAAGATGTCGTGTTCTAACAGCAGATGCTATGGAAATGCAACTCGGCCAGTCTTAATGGGAGCTGCTGACCTGAGGCCTCAGATCTGGATAAACTCTGCAAGTGGCTCAAGGTCGTATTGTTTTCAACTGCTTTGCTGAGATGTAATTAACATATCATGAAGTTCAACATTTCAAGTGCACTGTTTAATGTGAGGTTTTTGTTTGTTTGGTGTATTCAGAAAAGTTTGTTTATTTGTTTGTTTGTTTGTTATTCAGAAAGTTTTGTAACCTCTACCACTGTCTGAGGGAGCTCGGGCGGCCTAGTGGCAAGAAGCTATGCTATAATCCTGAGGACACGCAGTTCAAACCCACCATCTGCTCCATGGGAAAAGGATGGGCAGTTTCCTGCCGTGTGATTAACTGAAAACCTGCCAGAGGGTCAGCAATGGGTTCCGGCACGATAACAAGCCACTGTCTCATCCTCACTGGGGGCGTGTGAGGACCCTCACCCATCAGCAGTCTGCTCCCCACCGCCCTCCTCACTCTGCTGCTCAGCTCCATCCCTCATCCTTTTGCCTCTGTTGCTTATCTCACTGCCTCCTCAGACTCCTTCCTCAAACTTATCAAATACATGTCACACAAATACTTTCTCCCATTATGTGGGTTGTCTTTTTAATTTTTAAAAATTTATTTTAGTATGTTAAGTTATGTAAGACCAAAAAAATGCCATTTCAACTATTTTTACATGTGGCATTCAGTAACTTAATAACACTCACATGTTGTTCACCCGTCACCACAATCATCTCAAAAGATTAACCATTAACAGAAACTCAGTTTCTGCTTAAATGATGACTCCCAACGTACCCTTGCCTGTGATCCGTGGACAGTGACTGCTAATGAACTCTGATTTCAATGCTTTTGCTTTTTTTAGACTTCTCATGCAATATTGTACAGTATTTGTCCTTTTGTAACT
This sequence comes from Elephantulus edwardii, assembly GCF_000299155.1. Taxonomy (NCBI): domain Eukaryota; kingdom Metazoa; phylum Chordata; class Mammalia; order Macroscelidea; family Macroscelididae; genus Elephantulus; species Elephantulus edwardii. Next base: position 4,628,848 of record NW_006399882.1, on the reverse strand, counting down.
GACATTTCACTCATATTTTCACTGTTCACCCATGGTCATAACATGTATTGGACATTCATTTCTCATCCTAGTTAAAAAATATTCCATTGTACGTTTACCTACATTCTGTAGTTTCCACATTCCACATTCTGTTGGGTCACCTTTCTTTGGGATAGGAACAAATATCAATCTCTTCCACATTCTGTTGGGTCACCTTTCTTTGGGATAGGAACAA
>NW_006399882.1:4592146-4626197 GCF_000299155.1 Elephantulus edwardii | reverse complement strand
TGTGTACCTACACACACCCCCTCCAATCGGCCCCCCCACCCCGAGTTGATCCTTGGACAGCACAGACGTGAATTTCACATGTCCACTTACTTGTATCCTATTGCTACTGTAGTGACTTCCGGTGTTCAGTACGCACTTACAATGCTGTGTTGTCTTAAGCCTAGACATTGAAAAGTCTGGAGCAGCACATCTCAGCATTTATCCTGCAAGAATATTTTGTGGATTTTATTCAAATGTAGATTCTGAGTCAGCCTTGGGCCATATTGAGATATTGCCTTTCTAGCAAGCTCACAGAGGATGCCTTTCTGAAGACCCCACTTAGTGGAGCAAGGAGGTAGACAGAAGACATGCAGAGTCACAGATTTATGGGATGGGCGGCCCCATGGCACCCAGGGGCAGGCTAGAAGTTAAAAGGGGCTGCTATCAGATAAGCAGAAGATGAGCAAACCAGACTTTGAGATTTGTTTTATCACTATGATCACCCTGCTCTTGTTATCTTGAATTCACAGATAAGCACCTTCTGAAGCAAGTTCCCAAAGTCATTTCACTGCAAAGTCACTCAGAATATAGTTTGAACATAGGTGGCCAAAGCATTAATTTATATCTTGATTACCTATGCATAAGCTTATTGTTTGCAAATTCAAGAAGCTGTCAATTTGCACAGCCCAGTGTTGTTGTTGTTGTTGTTGTTGTTGTTGTTGTTAGGTGAGTCAGCTGTGACTGATGGCAACCCTGTGAACAAGATCTCAGGCTTGCCCTATCGTGTGGCACCCTCACCACCTCAGACACGCTTGAGCACATTGTTACAGTCCTTGTGTCAGTTCGTCTCCTTGAGGGTCTTCCTCTCTTTCTCTAACCCTTCACCTTTTCCATCATGATGTCTTTTCCAGGACTGGTCACTAAGTGAGATGGAGCTTCTCAATCCTTGCCTGTAAGGAGCACGCTGGTTGCCCTTTGTCCAAGACAGATTCGTGGGACCATCAAAACATGCTGGCCAAACGTGTGCAAAGAAACCTTAACCAAGGGAGGGGAAATTCGCCATTTCCCATGATTTTTAAGATAATTTGTCAAAGGATAATTTAAAAAAGGAACTTTGTAAGTGTTGGTTATAAATGTATAGAGAAATGGAAAAAATGCCAAAGTGTAGTGAAGATCTTTTACTTCTTTGTTTAAAAATACCCCACAGACTTCTGAATGATGGTTTGACCAGTGGCAGCTTTCCCTCCTCATCTCGTCATGTTATTTGTACTCATGAGTGAACATCTTTTCTTCAGGCATTACTTCATCTGCAGCACCGTCCTCCTCTTCATCCCAAGACTTTGCTCATTTACGCTCATCTTCATTCATTTCCTCGAGTTCATTAAACAGCATTAATGTCAACACTCCACTTGTCCGTCATGTCTTCTATAACTCTGTTCCAACATATATGGGTTTTTCCCTGCAAACAACACATTCACAGAAAAAAATGTGCGTGTATACGCACATACTAAACTAACTCAGGAGGGGCTTACAGGCTTACAGTGTGCAAAAACTGAATAATGACCCTGTTATTTTAGTAAAACTTTTGTTGCTCTATTCAGTTGTATGGTCTTTTAAAAATATGAATAAAGCTTACAAATCGTATTGGGAGTTTTTTTTATGCAATTCACTCACAGGTATTTTGTTTTACAACGTTAAATTACCATTGATTAATGTTATTAATTGACTATAATATCTACTCAACCCTTTATTGTGTGTTTCTTCTAGCATTATCACCTTTTGTTTCTCTGTTGCACTTGTTTTTCCCCCCAGTATACTTCCCCCCCATAAGATAGTACACGACTCTATCAGTGGGAGATGGGGAGGTAACTACTGTGTACACTGTTGACTGCACGTGAGCGGAGTAACAGGTGTGCCATGACCAATCCCAGACTGGGAAAGAAATGGTATGATTGGCCATTGGGCCCTGTGCACATCTCGTATTTATTCAGTCATTTATTAACTTAAGTGAAGATTGTACTTCATGCAATGAAAAGCCAGTTACTGCAGAGTCAACTTTGACTTCTGGTGACTCCATGTGTGTAGAATAGAACTGTGTCACAAAGTTTTCTTTCCTGGATTTCTGGGAGATTTTTTTGGTAGTTTTTACCAGCACCATTTGTTGAAGAGGTTGTCATTTCCCCATTTGATAGGTTTTTGTAGTCTTTAGTATGATTTGTTTTTAAAACTTGCATCCTGTTCATTTTTTATAGGTTTTTGGGTTTTTGTGGTTTTGTTTTCTTTTGGTTTTTTTTTTTTAGGATCTATACTGCAAAACATACTAATTTAGCAGTTTCTGCATATACCGTGAAGTTTCACTGATTCCATTCTAGCGGTTTGCAACTATTCCACTCTTTCTTTTTTTGCTTTTTATATTTCTCCTTTCTATTAACCTAAACTTGATGTCTTGTAAGGTTCCTATATCTAATCTGGTGGCTTAGTGGTAAGGCGTTGCAGTTCGAACCCACCCGCTGTGCTGTGGTGGAAAGAGGGGTAATCTCCTCCTATGTGATAGCTCCTGAAAACCCACTGGATGGCCAGCTAAAAGCTGAGTCCAACTCAGTTCTACGTAACAACAACCCAAAGGTGGCAACTCACTGGTGGTTCGAATTCGCCCAGCAGCTCCCCTGGAGAGAGACGGGCAATCTCCTCCCACGCAGTTTCCTGATTTCCTCTAGTGGTGGCTCCACTGAAAACCCACTGGAGGGTCAGCCACGAGTCAATTCTGATTTGACAGCAGTGGATGAGTGAATGTGTGTAATCTTTCAAGCTGTTGCTATCAATTTGATCTTATATTGATTGTTCTTAACAAAATATAATGCTTAATGCAAGCAGTTATAACCAGTTAAGTGGAAATATGGTTTTGTTTAAGAATATTTCTGGAAATATTTTTTTCTTTTTTTGTTTAAAGGTAGTCTCAGGACAATAATTTTGAGGATTTATCCAGCTATTCTGGATTTATGCAGCTCCAGAAATTCTGTCCTGCATTTTGCACTTTTTATTGGATTCCTTTGTAAGAACTTCAGAGCAATTTCAGTGACTGATTTCTTTAGAAATATATCACCAGGATATTCTTTTGAGACAGTTCTAGGTGGACTAGAACTGCCAACCTGGCACCTTTGTGCCTTGACTGTTTGCGACCACCTAGAGAGTCCCACAATATACACTTGTTCAAAATATATCACAAACACTGACATGTGAGCAATGACAAAGGACTGTTGTTATTTAACTGAATATTAAACTGATTGGGATTATGTGTCTCGCAACCATTCAAATATTAAAGCTTTGGAGGGACAGTGCAGGAGGGGAAGACCCTCTATGAGGTGGATTGATTCAGTGACTGGGGTAATCAGGATGGGTGTGTTGGAGGCAGTGTGATTGGCACAGGATAGAACAGGGTTTAGGGCTGTTGTACATAGGGTCGCTATGAGTCGCAGACGACTCAATGGCACATAACAACAACAACAACAACGACAGAGTATTGTGTGTTATATTACTATTTATTAGCCATAAACATAGGTGAAGGAGCATAGCTAATAGGTAGAGTTTACACTTCAAAAAGTTAACTTTATATTTTTCTTTTTTAAAAAACCAAATTCTGGTAAGCTCAGCTTGATACTTATTTTGCAGGCTGGGTTTAAAAGAGGTTGTGGTGCTAGAGATATTATAGCTAATGTTAGATATGTCTGGGCAGAAAGCAGAGAGTACCAGAGGAATGTCTATCTGTGCTTCATTGACTATACAAAGGCTTTTGACTGTGGATCACAACAAGCTGTGGCTGATTCTGAGAAGAATGGGAATCCCAGAACATTTGATTGTGCTTATGCGAAACCTTATACTTGGACCAAGAGGCAGTCGTCAGAACAGAGTAAGGAGACACTGAATGGTTCAGAATTGGGAAGGGCGTCCACCAGGGATGTATTTCAATCTGTATGCAGAACAAATCATCTGGGAGGCTGGACTGTATGAGGGGGAATGTGGCATCAGGATTGGTGGAAGATTGATCAACATGCATTATCAGATGACACAACCCTGCTTGCTGAAACTGAGGAGGACCTGAAGCACTTACTGCAAAAGGTCAAGGTCTGCAGCCTCCAATATGGACTGAAGCTCAATATCAGGAAAACAAAGATTCTCACCACTGAGCCAATTGGCAGCATCAGTGTGGATGGTGAAGAGATTGAGATAGTTAACAGTTTTAGTTTTCATGTTTCCACATTCAACACTGTTGGTAACAGCAGCCAGGAAATCAAGAGACTAATTGCATTGGAAAAGTCAGCTGTGAGGGACCTCTCCAAAGTACTGAAAAGCAACGATGTCCGGTTAGAGACTAAGGTGCACCTGATCAGGGCTGTAGTGTTTCCATTTATGTGCTATGCATCAGAGAGCTGAACAGTGACTAGGGATGATAGGAAGAGAATTGATGCCTTTGAGCTGTGGTACTGGAGAAGAGTGTTGCATATACCATGGACTGCTAGGAGAAAAAAACAGGTTTGTCCTAGAGAAAGTGAAGCTGGCTGCTTCTTGGAGGCAAGCTTCGTCTGACATAATTTGGGTATTTTGTAAGGAGGGACCAGTACTTGGAGAGGGACATCATGTTTGGGGGATGGAGGGACAGCGCAGGAAAGGAAGACCCTCGATGAGATGGATCGATTCAGTGATTGGGACAGTGGGAGAAGGTGTGTCAGAGACAGTGAGTTTGGCAGAGGATAGAGCAGAGTTTAGGGCTCTTTTACATAGGGTAGCTATGAGTAGCAGGCAACTCAACAGAACATAACAACAACAATGTGCAATGCCATGAGTCCATATTAATTGTACGCTATCCATCAACTCCTCTGTTATCTCATTTTATTCATATCATTGCATTTATTTTTACTGTTACATATGTTTGTACTATTACAATTATACTCCATTTACAAATTCTTTGTAGCTTCTATTTAGATTGTTTGTAAGAATGCATTGAACTGATAATAAAACTGATCCTTGCCGTGGAGTTGACCCTGGAGAACAGAGTGGGGCTTCTCCATACAGTGTCCAAGGCTGCAGATCTTTACAGACACAGATACCACATCCTTCTCCTTACAGAGGCTGATGGATTTAAACCACCAAACTTTAGATTAGAAACAGGTTGCTTAACTGTTGCACCTGCACCACCAGGCCTCCTTCGAGTGATACCCAAGAATCCACATCCTTAGCCTTTGAGGCCCCCGGTATCACCCCTCTCTTATTGTAGCATGGGTACCAGAGGCTTGTCTTGTGATCACCTAACAGTTATATAAAGTTAGGAAACTGGGACTCAGACATTTATTCAGACTCTAAAATATAATCTTTCAGGTGTCAGTAAGTATAAATTGAACGAGAAATTATTATTGTTGTTGTTATGTGCTTTTGTGTCACCTGAAACACATTGCAACCCTATGTAAACAGCCCTAACCCCTGTTCTATTCTGTGCCGATCTTGTTGTCTCTGATACACTTACCTCCTTTACCCTAGACACTGAACCAATAATCCATTTCATCAAGGGTCTTCCTCTCTTGTGCTGTCCCTCCATCCTCCCAAGCATGACATCCTTCTCCAAGGACTGATCCTGTCTTGCAACATGTTCAAAGTATATCAGAGGAAGCTTCAGAATCCTTGCCTGCAAGGAAGTCTGGCTTCACCCTCTCCAGGATGAAACTGTTCTCTCAGCAGTCCATGGTATGTTCAGTACTCTTCTCCACACTACAGCTCAAAGGTATTAAAATTCTCCTTCTATCATCCTTAGTTATTGTCCAGCTTTCCAATGCATAGCAAGTAATTGCAAAGACCATGGCCTGGATCACGCACACCTTAGTCTCCAGACTGACTTCATTTCTTTTCAGTACTTTGGAGAGGTGTCTGACAACAGACTTTCCAAATGCAACTCACCTTTTAATTTCCTGGCTGCTGGTACCAAGAGTGTTGATGGTAGAGCCAAGCAAACTGAAGTTGTTAGCAATCTCAATCTCTTCACCTTCTATCGCGATGCTGCCAGTCAGCCCAGTGGTGAGAATCTTTGTTTTCTTGATGTTGAGCTTCAATCCATAAAGAAAGCTGTAGTCCTTGACCTTCTGCAGCAAGTGCTTCAGGTCTTCCTCAGTTTCAGCAAGCAGGGTTGTGTTATCTGCATAACACAGACTGTTGATGAGTCTACCACCAATCTTGAGGCCACATTTCACCTTTTAGAGCCCAGCCTCCTAGATAGCCTGTTCTGCATATAGATTGAAAAGATATGGAGATAGGACACATCCTGGCATACATCCTTCCTCACTTTGAACCATGCACTGTTTCCTTGCTCTGTTCTGACGACTGCCTCCTGCTCCAAGTATAGGTTTCACATAAGCATGATCAAGTGTTCTGGAATTCCCATTCTTCTCAGAGTCAACCACAGTTTGTTGTGGTCCACATAATCAAATGCCTTTGCAATGTCAATAAAACACAGACATTCCTTTGGTACTCTCTGCTTTCAGCCAAGAGTCATCTGACTTCAGCTATATATCCTAGTACCACAACCCCTTCTAAACCCTGACTGCACTTCAAGCAGTTCTGTGTTGATGTGTTGTTCCAGTCATTTTTTGGATAGTCTTCAGCAGAATCTTGCTTGCACGTGATATTAATGATAATATGATAACTTAATCAACTTTGGAAACTAGCCTAAATGTGCTCATTGTATTTGGATTTTGCTCCAGTCAGTTGAGACAGAGGGAGCTCTGGTGGTTCCTTGGAAGTTACATTGCTAACTCAGAAGTCACACGTCTTTTCACAATTCGACTCCAGCATTGGCTTGGAAAGAGAAAGACAAGCAATCTCCCCCATCAGTTTACAGCTTCAGATACGTGCCAGTTCTGACCCAACAACAATGGGTGAGTGAGTGAGTTATGGGAGGGGTCTCTTAGATCAGGGAAGTATTCTCAGTCCTAAATTGCCTAGTAGATTAATCTGAGTACTTGTGACAGGTCATGGGGAAGCCACCCTAGATTCAGTAAATAAGAACCTATGAGAGTGAAACACAAGGTTTTATTTATTTATTTTTTTAAAGTCTACTGTTGATTCTAAAGCACAGAGTTGTAACTACAGCTTCAAGGGAAAGGAGGTAAATCTTAGCAAGGTCTTTCCTCTACTGCCTTGGAAGTGGTAGTTTCTTTTCTTCCCCCCCCCCCACTTTTTTTCTTTTTTTTTTTTTTTTTTTCCTCCCCCCCCCCCCACTTTTTTTCTTTTGACAACTAGCCATTGTACTTCCTCTTAGGGTCATATCTTTGCCAAGGAGAATGACTCTTGCAGGCTTTTAAACATGTAGTAGTGGAAGAAAGCCAAGTACATAGTCATTTCTGATGGATGACTTTAAGTCGCAGTTCCAGAGTCAAACCCAGCCCCCCACTGCCACCAGGTTAATTCTGACTTGTGAGCTGCCTTTGTGTTTCTGCGGCTGTGCATCTCTGTAGGAGGAGACTGCCTCACCTTACTCTCAAGGATGAGCTCAGGGATTCAGACCACTGGCCTTTCTGTTAGCAGCCAAGCACTTAATGCACTACTTTTGTTATTGTTCATTGTCATTGAGTCAAGCACAACCCACAGTGACTCTATGAACAGAAGACCTGAAGCCTTTCTATAACTACTGTTGTTTCTCAAAGTTCATAGAGTTTTTTCCAGAGACATGTTGTTTAGGAAGTGGATGCCACTCCTGCTTCCTGCTTATTGTTGTTGATGTTGTTGGTTGATCCTATGGACAAAAGGCCTGAAGTCCCTCTACAGCTATTGACATTTATCCAAGTTATAGAGTTTCCGGAGGCATGTTGTTTAAATTCTAGAATGGCATAATTAGCTAAAAATATTTGACCTTACCATTTCCTCTGGCGTTGCTGTGTTCTCCCACTGAAAAGAAAAGCACTTACATCCTGGAAGGATAATCCCATTGGACAGCATCTGATAGAGTGATATACATCCGAAGATGACACTGCCCATCAACACTGAAGGGCCAGTCTAAGGAATGGGTTCAGGGATGCAGAAGACGAAGTTAGTTGCTTTCCACATGCAAAGGTCTGAAGGGGTTGGTTGACTTTCCCACAACTTTAAAGCAAGTGTGTCTCTGAGCTGGACTCAGGATTCCTATTTATCTGTTCTTCCTTCTGGGCCACAGAGATCCAGTAGTGCTATGATTATTCTATTAATGACCAGAAGGTTGGAAGTTTGGACTCACCAGCCAATCTGTGTGTGAAAGAGGAAGCAGACTGTTTGGGTAAAGCTTTACAGTCTTGGAAACTGTATGGTACAGTTCTCATCCGACAGGGTCACTAGAGGCTGGAAACGACTCGCTGGCTGTGGACTTGTTTCTTTGTCGATTCTTCTGAACCTGTTTAATCCTGAGGATGGCCTGAGGTTCACCTGCCTCTGAATGTCAGGGAGTTTGTTAACATTCAGAATCCTGGGCTCCACACTAAGCTGGGGAATCACAACTGGGTCAGGAGGTGGTGGGAAGGCTGGTGTGCGTCTTTGACAAGCTTGTCCTGGAGTGGGCTCATAAAGGAAAGGTGATGCTGGAGAATCATTAATGTGTTTAAATGGCAATAACCTCCCACCTCTCAACACACTGATATATTGCAGTTAAATTCTAGAATTTGAAGGCTTAATGGGAAGAGGCCTTGATATTCTTTTAAGACTGTGATATTTTTAAATACTGATGATAAAAGGATTGTTGTTATTGTTAAGTGCCATAGACAACTCATAGCGACCCTATGCACAAAAGACCTGAACACTTGATAAAAGGATTACTTTAAAAAAATATTTCTAGAGAGGACTGAGTTATCTTTGATATTTAGAGAAGGTTACAAAATACTTAAATTATATAATTATGAGCTCAGGACCACAGTTATAACCACTGGTCAACCAAATTCTGATTTAGAGGGAAATATGAAAAATAATCAATGCCTAGGAATTGTGGTGCTGGAGAAGAGTATTGAACATACCATGGGCTGCTAAGAGAGCAAACAGGTCTGTCCTGGAGAGGGTGAGAGAGGCAAGGATTTTGAATCTCTGTCTCCCATACTTTGGGCACATGGCCAGGAGGGACGAGTCCTTGGAGAAGGACAGCTTGCTTGGAAGGGTGGAGGCACAGCACAGGAGAGGAAGACCCCAGATGAGATGGAATGACACAGTAACTGGGGTGAAGGGAGTAGGTATGTCAAAGACAGACTGGCTCAGGATAGGGCAGGGTTCAGAGCTATTGTATATAGGGTTGTTATGAGCTACAAGTGACTTGATGGCACATAACAACTAAATCTCCTCCAAGAGCTAGAGTTGAACAGTTATGGAGGCAATTGGTGCCTCTGAGATTGTTGGCTGTATAAAATTAGGAAGTGGGAGCTCTGGTGGCCTAGTGGCAAGAAGCTATACTGCAATCCCAGAGGTGAGCAGTTCAAATCCACCAGATGCTCTGCTGGAGACAGAGGGACAATCTCCTCCTGTACCAGTCAGATCCAGTCAGATCCGATTTGATGATACACACACACACACACAATAAATAAATACATAGATAGATAGATAGATAGATAGATAGATAGATAGATAGATAGAAAATGGATTGGATTTAATCGCTCCCCTTCAATTTGAACTGGAATCATATTCCCTGTATCTGTTAATGTAATGTAAAACTTATTGCTGTCAAGTTGGATCACAGCTGACTCTACAACAGGTTTTTGGAGGCTGTGAATCACATAGGAGACCTCCCACCTTTTCCCCATGGAGTCTCTGGTGGATTTGAACTACCAACTTCAGATTAGCAGTGCAACTCCCAACAAAATATGTTAACTCATTGTCTTCCATCTAAGGTAACCTAGGAAACCCTGGGTGGTACAAATAATGAACTGCTTGGCCGTGAATGGAAAAGTTGGAAGTTTAAGTTCATCACACACATTTTGGATGAAAGGATTGGTAATCTATTTGGAACGATTAGACATGAGATCCCTCTGAAGCACAATTCTGCTCTAACACACGTGGGCTTATCATAGTCTGAAATTCCCTCCTGGAAATGAGTCAGTTGACTCATTGACAAGTGCTTTCTTTTGTTTAAAAATAATTTTAAGAATTTACACACAGACTCAATCTTGGAGGTTTCGCAGGGATGAGAAGAGAAAAAAGAGGTGAGTAAGAATAAATAAGGTGAGTGACATGAAAGGCACAATAAGGGGTTGATTAGACATTGTAATTAGTGATATTAATCAATTGTAATAAATGTTTTTAAAAATGCCTGGATGATTGCACGACAAGACAATAAACGTACACTCAGATAAACAAATAATAAAACAATACAAATTGCAATAGAATCATTTTGTATAATGCCATCAAATGTGCTACAATTGATTGCTTGAGGTTATACCAGAAAAAAGTGAATCCTGAGCCTAAGCTGAGGAACTCCAACAATAGTCATTATATTACTAACCAAAAGGTCAGCTGCTATTAGAATCCACCAGCTGCTCCTCAGGAGAAAAATGGACAGTTTCCTCCCATAACGAGTTACTGCTTCAAAAACCTGATGGTGGGTTACTCAAAGTCAGAACTAACTTGGTAGCAGTGGTCAGAAGCTGAATAGACAAAGAAGGAACTCCTTCAGAGCCTTGCCTTGAATTTATACTTAGCCTCCTGGACTACAGAAAAAAAGAAATGAATGTTGTTTAAAGCTACACACTTATATTTCTGTTATGGTAGCACTAGACATTTGATACAAGGCATTATTTTAACTGTAGTCTTGGTTCCCTCATCCAGAAATGGGGCTTGTTATTTTTACCTTGAAAGACTATTGTGAGGATTAAATAAGATAAATGTAAAGCTCCCAGGAAAAAGAGTTCTATTTCTATTCTAGAAGTGACATACTGATTTTCCATTTCTTGGCTATCAGATCATATTTTAAATGGTACTGAATTTACTGAAGAAAACCTTAGGTGAACCCTTTCAGAAGGGATGGGAGGCTTTTCTGAAAACCAGCAACTTTCACAAAACCTCTGCTTTTGTTTCACATTATGGTGGTTACCATGTGGCAAGAAAGAAAACCTGTGCTGTTGTAGTGGTCCAGCAGTTCTGCTGCTGTCTGAAAGGTTGTCGGTTCAGATCCCCCAGCTGCTCTGTAGCAGTCACAGCCTGGGAATCCTAGGGGCCAGTTTTCCTCTGTCCTTTAGGGCCACTGTGAGTTGGGATCAAATTGACGGCAAGGCGTTTGAGTTTGTTGATGGTGGTGGGAGGTATGATGTCTTCGTCCGCAAGAGTTCACACGTCCACTTGGAGGAAGGATTGTAGAGTGACACCTTGCTTCTCTTGTTGGATGGATGTTTTGCTATGATCAGTGTGGACTTTCATTTTATCCTGAGGCAGTCTCAGGGCTTACACAGGCCTTATGAGCACCAGCATCACTTCCAGTTCACGGGGAGGGAGACTGAGGCTCCAGGGCTTCAGACCTGCTCGTTTCAATCCATTCTCAAGCCAGAGTCTTCCCATGCTGCCTCACACTCACAGACCAACCGGACAACAAAAAGGTGAGCTGCTGATGGCACAGGTGTGCACTCAGTGTTTAGGCAGATCTCTTCTCTCTGACACAGATCTCTGCGGGGACTAGGATAGGGCTGCACTGATTTCAGAAATAGGCCCAAATGTAATGAAAACCCCAGTCCTGACCCACACTTAACCCTGTGTGTCAAAGCAGAGCTGTACTCCCCTACTGTTCCGTGACTCAATTCCTGGAAGTGATTGTCAGGTCGTTCCTCCAAGGAACCTCTCAGTGGACTTGAACACCTAGGTTTTTGTCAGCAGCCAAGTGTGTTAACTGTGCTACCCAGCAGCTCCATGATGTCGTGGGAGCTCCGGGGTTTACTTATCGGCATTCTTCTGCAGACTCCTTCCGTTGTCCATCAGGTTTATGAAAGCACACCCGATGGGCTCATCTCCTTATTGCTGACTTGACAATCATTAAAGCATACGGAGAGTCAGCATATCTGTCTAACAAGAGTTTGTTGGGTTTTTTTTTAATGGCTGTCTTGTTGAAATTGAATTAACTGCCGAAATCAAGACTGCTGGAACTAAGGAATGCACCCAGACATTTTTTTAGTATGTAAACTAGCTAAATATGCTCCTTACCTGCCTTACATTCCAACCCCGTGGCTTTAATTGGGGCTGTTTGCCCAGTATCAGACACGGCCAGCACCATCCTCATTATTATTATTTATCGTTGTCATCATTTTCCTTAGTTCTGTCACATGCAGCTCTTATACGTAAGACTGTACTTCAAGGGCACAGAAACATCTTTTCCTTTAATAAGCCCTAAAAGTTTTTCTTCTCTTCTCCCGGCTACCTTTCCATTTTTGTTGCTCTGGGATTTGGCAACCCAGTTTAATTTATGATGAGAAGACACTCTGGAAAATTGAAATGAGATAACATGAATTGATTGGGGGGAAAAAATAACTTCATCTTAACTCTTGAAGCAGAAGACATCAGGTTGCCTAATTCCTCTCGTCCTTGAAAACAGAGCATCAGCCCCGGAGTGCGTCTGCACCAGCTTCTAAAATGACTTGCTGGCAGCCATTGCCAGAGTAGCAATTAGACCATTAGAGCTAAATCTCACCTACAGAGACAGAGTGCACAGCACCAACAGTTTGACCTTCCACCCGTAGGGAGTGAGGAGTGAGGAATGCATCCAGGAGAGGCCTCGTGATGTGGAAGTGGCGCTGCTGGGCCGTCAGAGGACAGTGCTGTTCTCAGCTGTCCTGTCTGGCCGGGGCACTTAGGATGTGCTGCTGAATTCAGCTGTTTTGTATCTCTTTCTCAGCTGTGACAGAAGTACATCACACTCTGTTTTCTTCCTTCTTGTAGTTGTTCTTGTGTACCGTCGAGAGTAAACTGTCTCATAGTTGACCCTCCAATAGCTTTTCAGACACTGAGAATTGTATGAGAGGAGATGGCTTATCTTTCTCCAGCAGAGCCACTGGTTGATTTGAACTGAGCACTTTGGGTTAACAGTGCAGTTCCTTACCACTAGCCTCCCTTTGGCAGCCTAGTGATAAGAAGCTGTACTGCAATCTCAAAGATGTGTGGTTTGAATCCACCAGCTGCTCCACTGGAGAAGGATGGGCCATCCTTCTATATTATTTGTTGTTGTTGTTGTTAGGTGACATCTAGTCAAGTATGACTCATAGTGACCCTATGAACAAAAGATCTGAACCTAGTCCTGTCCTGCACCATCTTCACACTTCCTGACACACAAGAGCTCATTGCAGCGGTCACCACATCAGTCTTCGTCACCTTTGCCAACCCTCCAACCTTCTCAACATCGTGTCCTTTTCCAAGGAATAGCGCCTCCTAGCAATATGTCCAAAGTATGTGAGGTGAAGCCTCATCACTCTTGCCCCCAAGGAGCACTCTGGCTACATCCTCTCCAAGACATATCTACTCATTCTCTTGGCTGTCCATGGGATGTTCAGTGATCTTCTCCAACACCACAGCTCAAAGGCTTCGATTCTTTTTCTGTCATCCTTATTCACTGTCCAGGTCTTGGATGCATAGCTAGTAATAGGAAAGACTATGACCTGAATCAGACACATCTTAGTCCTCACACTGACATCACTCCTCCTCAGTAATTTGGAAAGGTCCCTAACTGCAGATTTTCCTCATACAATGCATCTCCTTATTTCCTGACTGCTCATACCAAGGGTGTTAGGTGATTTACTGCCTCTAAAAACCCGCTGGAGGGTCAGCTATGAGTTGGTTCTGACTGGATGGCGTGTAGCAACAGCTAACATTCTGCCAGGGTTCCCTCTTTTTTTATGTTGTTGCTGTGAGCTGTCAAGTCAGAGCTGACTGATCGCTGATCCTCCAGAAGGTTTTCAGGCAGTAACACAGGAGGGGATTGTTCATCTTCCTGTGCAACACCTAGTGGATTTGAACCACGTGCCTTTGAGTTTGCAGCACAGTTTCTTAACCTTTTTCTTGTAAAGTTGTAAACAGCCAAGGAACTGCCTGGTGGCATAGTGCATAATGTGTTTTACTGGTGACTGAATGGTCAGTGATTCAAATCCACTAGCTGCTCTGAAGGTGAAAGATGGAATCTCTTCCCATTTAGCTTTACAGCCTCAGAAACCAAACAGAGCATCCCTGTAAGTTGGAATTGACTGCACAGGAGTGGGCTTGGGTTTGGTTTCCTCCTAGCATGTAGCTCTGTTGAGATCTCAGAGTGGAGCACATGGTTAATGGGCATGGCTGTTAACCTAAAGTTTGGAGGTTCGAGTTCCCCCCCTAAGGGCCATGGAAGAAATAGCTGGTGCTGTAGAGCATAGTTCTACTCGGGTGTGCATGGGACTGCTGTGAGTCAGTGTCAATTCCATCATAACTGGTCTCGCCCTGCTGTTTATTCTTTAGACAGTCGACCAGAACCACAAAGACTTTTTAAATAATTTATTTTGTTTTAATGAAAGTATATAGAAAAATTAGATTTTCATTCATTTATTGTTGTACATTTTTACCCCCTCCCTCCATTCCCGCTCCTCCAATTCCCTCTTTTTAAAATATTCGTTCATTATTGCACAATTACCTCCCTCCTCCCCTAGGCCTCTTTGCAATATCCCTCTTATTCTGTGCTGTTGTCGTATATGTAGTGCCTAATCATATATTCCCACAAAGATCTGTTTAATTTTTTTATTATATACCCCTCATTCACCCCCCCATGTCAGCACCATGAAGACAGATGACATTCATCTTGTTCATCACTTTGTGCGCAGCCCTTAGATTGGTCCCTGGCAGGCACATAGCAAGTGCTCAGTAAACATGTGTTGCTTAACAGTGTTGCAGGAGATTTGAATATGCAAAGTAGGATCACAGACTGACAGCCTCGGGGCCTGGTTCTGAATGCTAGCTTGAACTTTGTTTGTTTGAGCTTGCACAGGATTTTTAAAAATATTGGGTTATTGCCCAACATTTAAATAGAAAGAGCCTTCACACAAAAGTCCAGATTTCTGGCTTCTCTTGAACTTGAGTGAGCAGATTTGTGACACTGAACCAGTTTTGGGAGAGGAAGAATCGCTTAGTTCCAGGTTTTCAAAGTGTGGTCCTTGGACCAGCAGCATCAGCATCGTTTAAGATCTTATTAGGGATACAAATTCTAATACGACCCCCACGTCAGAATCTCCAGAAATTGGAGTCCAGCATTGTACCAGTGACTCTGACATACTCAAGAGGTAGAGGACCTACTCGTTACTCTAATGGTCAAATGGACTAGGCAGTCTTGCAAAGAGGTTTGAATCCTATCTTTTCCACTCTCAGTCCTGTGGAGTTAGGTTACTCTCACGCTGTCTCTGTCAGCTCCTTTATCATTTTGGTATGATAACAGCACTAATTTCCTGTATTTATGAAGATTAAATGAGTTAGTGTGTTTCAAGCCCTTAGATGCTCAGGGTAATTGCTTACCAAGTGTTCTGGCTGTTAGTGTGGCTTCAGTCGGCTGAGGCTGAGCCAGCAGCCTCCTTCCTTAGAGGCACCCTCACTGTGATCTCTGCTTGGCTAGGTCACTGCACAGTGAGCTTCCGTCCTGCCCCCATGGCCCCCGTGACCCCCGTGAGGTCACTGTCCCCGACAGGAAGCTGCATGCCATGTGTCAGCACCAACTCCCACCCTCCATACGAGGGGAACCCCCTACCATCAAGCTGATTCTGACTCGTGGTGAGGTGACCCCCATCTGTGACAGAGTAGAATGGCCCCTTAGTGATTTCTTGACTCCAATTTTTACAGAAGCAGTTTTCTAACACTTTCTTCCACTGAACTGCAAAATGGATTCAAACTGCCAACTATTAGTTTAGCAGCTCATTGAGAAGCAATGATTTCCACCACCAGGCTCCTCATCAAAGAATATTGCTGTTGTGTACTTTCCAGCAGGGACCAGCTCATGGCTGGACCTCCAGTGGATCTCAGAGACCAAATCTCACAGGAAGAGACTATCTGTCTTTCCCCTGTGGAACAGCTGGTGCATTCAAACCGTGTGTCTTAGGTCTGGTAGCACAACTTTTAACCCACTAGGCCATCGGAGCTCCCTGATCAAAGAGCAGTAACATGTATTATGTGCCTACCTTTTACCAAGCACAAGGCTTGGTAAGACCTTGGTTTACATCATCTCTGTTGTTCCCCCCGCAAGGCCACAAAGTTAATATAGTTGTGCTCATTATCGAGATGAACAATTAGGAATTCAGGGAGGTTAGGTGGTTTAAATAAGGTCACACAGCTGGCAGCTGACAGAGCAGACAGAGGTTAGACCCAGGTATCAGAAGTCCAAGTCTATACTTTCCCACTTCTTTATCCACATTCTAAAAACAAAAGACCCACCAGAGCAGTAAAAGAATAATTTCCCATGGCCTTGAGTTGTTGTTAGATGATAAAGATGATAATTGTAGTTGGCATACTTGTTAAATACAAATAAATTACTTATAGAATATTTTGCTCTGTTCTCACTTCTTGTACAATCTTGAGGCTGACGTTTGAGTTAGTGCAAGACTTATTTTAAATAAAATTCCAGTTTAATAATAATCTTTAAGGTTATTTATGACAGTTACATTTATCTAAGATTTATTTTGAGGGCTGCTATAAATAAACTAGGAAAAGGAATTCTGTACTTAAATTTCAAGTTAAAAATAATAGCATACCTTTTTATAGACATATATTGAACAATAATTGAGCTTACTGATAATTAAAGTGCCAAATTCTTTTTATTTAACCATTTCTAACAGAACTCTTTGTAAAATAGTGAAGGGTGACCAATACAAAGTTGGCACAAATTAGGTGTTCAGTTAAGGATTGCTGCACTAAAGAGCATCATTATACTCTGTGACATTTTCAGATGAGTTATTATTTAATCTCTACTCAGTGACTCCGAGTTAACAGTTCTCCAGTCTTCAGCACCTTCTTACCACTTGCCGGGGGCGGTGGTGGTGGTGGGGGGTGAGTCCCTTGGAAGAACAAACAATTAGCATGCTTGCTACTAACCCAAAGATTGGCAGTGAGTCTTATCAGAGGTATCCAGGAAGAAAGGCCTGGCAATTTTCACTTCAGAAGGAATCAGCCGCTGCAAACATATGTGGCTCAGTTCTACCTGGACATACATGTGGTCACTGTAAGTTGGAATCAACTGGACAACAGCTGGTGGACAACAGCTAGTTTGTGGGTTGTTATTGTGTTGTTTTTTTAATTTAACATTTTTTAAAAAATTTACATTGGTTTGCTACAAAGTTTGTATACATTGTTTTTCACACTATCCTTCATTCAAAATGTGTTGTTGATTTTTAAAAACTATTGTTGCTCTCTCTCTGCAGTCTACCTGGATTTTTCTTAACTATAAAAGATATTTAACATTGACATCATGCCTTAGATGGATATACATGTCTAGTAATTTTGGACAATATTTTTGTACTTTACTTTCACTTTTTTTAACTTTAGCTTTCTTATGGCAAATAAATGTAGTTTTCTTGTGTAATAATAGAATAAAAGATTTTTCCAAGTAACTGTCTTTTTAAAGAAAATAAGGAGTCAAGTCAGTTAAAACCATGTATGTCCAATAAATAACTTCAAAAGTTGCATGTAAATATTGTAGGTGCGAGAGAAGTGTTGGGTCTTAGGAAATAACTGTTCCTGCCATTGCAAACAGGACAAATACTAACATCCACCGTTCTGCTCAGAGTCCCCAGGACTCTACCTAAATGTCAGAGGGCCTCTCTAGCCCCCTGATGTCCAGCTGCCCTCAGGCTGCTGATGGCAACATGTGCCTGGTGGAAAACCAGTGCTGATGAAGGAAGGGAGAGAGAGGTGAGCCTGCTCAGACAGGACAGGGACCAGATCAGCATTGGGAAGCTTTGGTTGAGATGCTCCCGTCCAGGGCCAGAGAGCCAGGCAGCGCCACCCAGCCAGCACCATCTAAGGTGGGGGCTTCCGTGGGCGGTTGGAGGCTGTGTTGACTGTTTCTCACTCTTCCTGTAGCTTTAAATATGCTACCCTGATACTTACAGAAAGAAAAGAACAGCCTTAGGAATTCCCACCCAGAAAATGGGCAGTTTGCCTAGTTGAGACCTTTTAGGGTAGATGGAAAGGGATTGAGTTAGATGCTTGAGTGTCCTCAGTTCAGTGACAGGTCATTCATCTTCTTGTTCCTTGTAAAAGGGAAATGGCATTACTGATGTGACTGTTGGTTCAGTGACAGAATTCTTACCTTTGATGTAGAAGACCTGGGTTCTGTTCTCAGACAGTATATCGTGGGTGTACCCACCACCTGTCTGTGGATAGATGCTTCCATATCATTACAATACTGAACAGGTTCAGTGGAACCTTCAGACTTGCATGGACTAAATCCGTCTAAGAAAAGCCTAGTGGTCTATTTCCAAAGTAAGCAGCCAGTGAATATCCACTGATGAATATGCAGCTCATCACAGGGACGTTACAGGACAGTAGTGGTTTATAACTAACAACACGTGACCTGAGACATAAGCTGATGGAAGCCAGAGATGATACACGGAAGCTGCTAAGCAGCAAGTAGAGTTTTTGTTAGGGGCGATGGCAAACTGGGGTGAGGGAATGCCATACTTACATCCTTTCCCCTAAAATTCCAAAGTCAGCATACTGCCTTGGGATCAGGCAGCCACTGAGTGGTCATTGTAGAAATTACCTGGTGCGCTCAAATCTATTCTTTCCATATTAATCTGATTTCTTATATTGCATGGAGAGGATGTGGGAGGAGTAAATTTTTATTGACTTCACAGCTCAAACTTTCTGGGATTCCAGATCCAACATTCCATGTGATTTCATAGGGGCCTCGTCTTCTATGTTCTCATTTTCACAAAAGTAAGGCCCTCGTAGGAAACAGGATGGCTGACAGACATAATGTTTCTCTTAGAAATTCCAGCAGAAATCCCACGTCAGAATCTCATTGGCCCAGATGGGTCATATGGTCGTCTCTGAACCAATCACAGTGTCAAGGGCACAGTACAGTGATTGGCCTAGACCGGGTGCTTGTGAAGCTGTGCATCAGCATCATTTGAACTAAAGGGGCATAGAGAAATGATTGTTTACCAGGGACAATCAGAAAGGCGGGAGAGACTGCTGGGCACGCAGTGACATCAAGTGCCTCATGGATACATTCTATTCCTCTCAGTTTTCTCCCTCCTTTTTTTTGTTCTTCTCTCAGTGTAGAAACCACTTCATATCCCTTTAAAAACCTGGTTTGTTCTTTCCCAATTTTGGACTTCCCAATCCGTCTGAGGAAGCAGATGCTTCAGAAGCAGGCTGCCTCCGAGAGCAGTTCCCAGCCGATCGTGTCGTGTGATCATTGCCCAGGGACAGTTTGGCACCAGCTGATCAGCCGGTGCCTTCCGCTTATTTTCTCCGCGTGGGAGGATGGAACTCGGAGTGACTTGTGCTTAGTGATGGGGAGGGAGGCAGTGCTGCTTCCTGCATCTTTTTTTTGTCTTTCCACACATGGCCCGTGGGTCCTCATTAGGGCATTTGCAGGGGTAAAAAGGACCAACCTGTGGGTTGCAGCTTCCAGGAGGAAAGTTCATGCTGGAAAAATAAAGAAAAATTTAAAAAAGGCCAGCTGCCCGTGAACACTATTTCCTAATCACCATTTTACGTTTTCCTATACATAACATTAGGTGTCATCAAGTTGACTGCCACTCATGATATGTTGTTGTTTTGTGCCATCAAGTCAGAACCAACTCATAGCTGACCCTCCAGCAGATTTCAGAGGCAGGAATTTGCAAGGGAGGACATTGTCCTTTTTTCTCCCATGGGGTAACTGGTAGATTTGAACCATATGCCTTTAGGTTGGCAGCGCAACTCCTTTACCCGAGTAAAATGTTGCCTGTTCTTCGTCATCATACTGATCTTTGGTGGGCTTGAATCCATTAACAGCTTCAAGGTGTGGGCACTCTCCATGCAGCACGTGTCAGACAGTATTCTGTAGTGAGTCATAAGACTTCTGCTGGCTAATATTCAGAGGTCAATCACCAGGCCTTTCTTCCTTGTTCATCTCAGAGAGGACAATGCTGAAAATTGCCCAAGGTGCCTGGCCTTCTGGTATTTGAAATGTTAGTGTCCTCATGTCCAGGTTCATGGTCACCACAAGCAAACTGGCATGGGTGATACACATGCGTGTATGTGTGCTGCTGGTGGATGCCCTAGAGTCGGTTCTGACGCATGACAGCCCTTTATAACATTTGCTTGGCTGTGATCTTTCCGGAAGCAGATTTCCAAATCTTTGTCTCCTGGATCTGCTGGGTGGGCTTGTACTGTCAGCTGTTCAGATAGCAGCTAAGTGCTTAATCACTGAACCACCAGAGCTCACTGTCTCTTTCTTTGTATATAGGCATGTAGGTACATGTATATATCTTACTGAGACATAATTCACATACCATAAAATGCAGTCATTTAAGGTACACAAGTCAGTGTTTTCCATTTGTCCACAGAATCGATTGTGCAGCCGTCAACAACATTGAATTATAAAATGTTTTTAATCACATGTTAAAAGAAGCTTAGTAATCTTACTAGTCCTTTCTCATTTCCCCTCCCCTTGGGCCTTTGTTGTTGAGTACTGTCAAGTCAGATCTAGGCAGATTCTCAGAGGCAATAAATGGCACAGGGTGAGATTGCTCATCTTTCTCCCACAGAGCAGCTGATGGATTCAAACTGCGTACCTCTGGGTTAGCAACACAATCCCTTACCACCAAGACACCAAGGTTCCATCCTGTAACTTAATTTACCTTCTGTCTTTATAGGATTTATCTAGTCTACATGTTTATATGAATAGAACCTTACAACATTTTATGACTAGCTTCTTTCACTTAGTGTAAGTATGTTTTCAAAGTTTATCCATGTTGTAGTTTATATGAGTACTTTGTTTTTCTTGATAAATACTATTTCATTCATAGATATACCACATCCTATTCATCAATTGAACAATATTTGGATTGTTTCTGTCTTTTTACTGTTAGAATAATGCTACTAATTTGGGTGGACATATGTTTTCTTTTTCTGGAATAGAAAATGAGGAATAGAGTTATTTGGCCATATAGTAATTCTGAGGCGGTCTGGTGGTGCAGGGCAATATGTGTTGGTCTCCTAATCAAATGATTGGTGGTTTTAATTCACAGGGGCAAAAGACGAGGCAGTGGCCTCCTGTTATCATAAACATATGGTCTTGGAAACCTCATGGAGGAACGTCATGAGTCAGGATTGAGTGGACAGCAGTGTGTGTGTGTGTGTGTGTGTGTGTGTGTGTGTGTGAACCCTAACTGTGAAATTGCCAAACTTTTTCCAAAGTGGGTGAATCATGTTACATTTCCAGCAACAATGCAGTAATGTATAAGGATTTCATTTTTTCCACAGATAGACTTTTACTATGGACTAGTTATTCAGAAGGTCAACGTGAGTTGGAGTCAACTCAGCTACAATCTAACAAGGTGTTGTTGTTGTTGTTGTTATGTGCCATTCAGTTGCCTGTGAACCATAGGCACCCTATATATAGCAGCTCTGAACCCTGCGCTGTCCTGAGCCAGTCACTAATTCTGACACACCAACCCCTATTACACCTCTTATTGTATTAATCCATCTAATCCAGGGTTTTCTTCTCCTGCGCTATCTCTCCACCCTTCTAAGCATGATGTCCTTCTTCAAGGATCAATCCCTCCTGGCCACGTGCCCAAAGTATGTGAGCTGGAGCTTCAAACTCCTAGCCTTCAGACTTATTTGTGTTCTTGGCAGTCCATGGTATATTCAAGACTCTTCTCTAGTACCACAATTTCAAGGCATTGATTCTTCTATCATTCTTAATCGTTGTCCAGCTCTCTGATGCATAGCAAATAATTGTGAAAACCATGGCTTCGATTAGGTGTACCTTAGTCTCTACACTGACATTGTTGCTCTTCAGCACTCTGGAGAGGTCCCTGACAGCAGATTTTCCCAATGCAATTCGTCTTTTGATTTCCTGACTGCTGGTATTAAGAGTGTTAGGATCCCTTAAATCAACTATGACTGACCTTATGAACAATCTATAGAGCCTTGCTTTATCTTACTCTGTCCTCATTATCTCTGATATGCTCGAGCCAATTTTTACAGTCACTGCGTCAATACATCTTGTTAAGGGTCTTCCTCTCTTTGACTTTCCACACTTTCCAGCGTGATGTCTTTTTTCCAAGGACTGGTCTTTCCTCACAACATGCCCAGAGTCCTTGCTTCTAAGAAGCACCCTGGTTGCGCTTCCTCCAAGATCAATGTGTTTGTTCTTTTGGCAGTCCATGGGACAGTCAGTACTTTTCTCCAGTACCACAATTCAAAGGCATCCTTGATGAGGATTCTTTTTCTGTCATCCAGATTTATTGCTCAACTTTATAATACACATATTTAAGTATGTCTCTGGGATCATTTTTATATGATACCCTGTTGATGATTCAGAAGATATTACAAGTTACTTTTGGTATTACACTATTGTTGCCTTTGCACTGACTTCAGAGTGTAATTTCTGACTCAGATGTCTCTGTTATCCTCCTCGTAGAAACACATAGCTATGAAGTTGTGACTATGCTGCCTTTTCTTTCAATGTCCCCCCTTTCTCCTTTGCTGGTGAAGCCCACAGACCCCCAAATCCATTACCATGGAGTTAGCTTCAACTTAAGATGCTCGCATGTGTTAGGTATTAGAACTAACTTCTCCATAGGGTTTTATAGCCTGTGATCTTCACTGAAGCACCTTGCTAGGCTTTTCCTTCACAATATTGAAGTAGGTTTTGTTTGTCAGCTTTTAAGTTAGTAGTTAAGCACTTAATCATTTGTACCAACCAAGGTATCAAAAAGCTTTGCTTCAGGAACCCCACCGTCCTGCTCTATAAATTACACCTGTATCTCTTTGACCCCTTATTAACCCAAGTAACCACAGGAGAAATGGGGATTACTAACCCTTAGATACCCTGGGTACCATTTTTTTGCTGTTATTGTTGTTGTTATGTGTCATTGAACCACCTGTGACTCATAGTGACCCAACATACAATAGCTCTGAAGCCTGCCCTGTCCTGAGCCATTCTCAATAACACCCCTACCCCTATTACCCCAATTACTGTATCAATCCATATCATCCGGAGTCTTCCTCTCCTGTGCTGCCCATCCACCCTTCTCACCATGATGTCCTTCTCCAAGGACCAGTCCCTCCTAGCCATGTGTCCAAAGTATGTGAGACAGAGCTTCGAAATCTTAGCCTCCAAGGAGAAACTTGATTTCATCCTCTCCAAGACAGATCTGTTTGTTCTCTTGGTTGTCCATGGTATGTTTAATACTCATCTTCAGCACCACAATTCAAAAGAATCACTTCTTCTTCTTCCGGTTCTTAGTCATTGTCCAGCTCTCTGATGCATAGCAAGTAACTGCAAAGACCATGATGGTCTGGATGAGGCGAACCTTAAACCCTACACTGGCATCGTTGCTTCTCAGTACTCTGGAGAGGTCCCTGACTGCATATTTTCCCAGTGTAACTTATCTTTTGATTTCTTGACTGCTGGTGCCAAGCGTGCTGATTGTGGAGCTGAGCAAGCAGTAATTGTTAACAACCTCAATCTCTTCTCCTTCTATCATGATGCCAGTTGGCCCAGTGCTGAGAATCTTTGTTTTCATGATGCCGAGCTTCAATTCATATTGAAGACTAGAATGTTTGACTTTCTGCAGCAGGCACTTCAGGTCCTCCTCATTTTCAGCATACTGTCTCAAAAATAGTTACACATCCACAGTAAATGATAGTGCAGAGCTGGTATATAGGAAAAAAATGTTCATTTTGTTGCTGCTTCTTTGAGAAGCAAGACTGTCATATTTAGAGTATATATCAGATTGTTTGGTTGCATGCAACAGAAATAGATTCCTTCCACAGCAGTAAAAAGGGAGGCAGAAGGGTGCCTCAGAGATTCAAAGGCAAAGAAAGAAGAGCAGATATTAGGAATAAATAGAGAATTGCAAATGGTGTATAATGGTCTACCTCATTCTGTTCCATGCCTGTCTGCATAGAAGTGTCATCAGAGGGAAAGAAAACCTAATTGGATTTGACTGTGATCATGCAGTGGAGGGGATAGATGGAATTTGATTGCTGTTCCCACTGAAAGTGAGGAAGGAAAACGTGACTTTGGCCCAGCAGCACCATGCAAACGTCTTTGTAAATTACTGCCTGTGATGCCTTGTAATTTGCTTAGTGAATCTGCTGGGCTGCCTCTGCAAACAACCGTGGAGCTACGAAGAACCCTCTCAGCTGGACCCTTTGCCAGTCCCTTCCTTTTCCCTCCTCCTTCTAGTTTTCTGTTTGCTGTTAGGTATCATCATCAAGTCGACTGTGACTGACAGCGACTCTAAGTACAACAGAACGAACCCCTAACCATCTTCCCCCATCCTCACAGCCACTGCTGGTCTTCGGCCCATGTGTCAGCCCGTGGCATTGAGGGTCTTCTTCTTTCCTGACCTTCTACACTCTGGTTAGCACTCTTTTCAGAATGGACACGAATCCACCAGTTCCTCTGCTGGAGAAGGAGGGCAATCTCCTCTTGTACCTGTCAGGTCCAATTTGATGGTACACACACACAAAATAATAGTTAAAACATTAAATAGAAGGGCAAACCCCAGCCAACCTACACGGTTGTCTCTGAGCTGATTCTGATGAAGACCTTGTGTGTGTCAGAGCAGAACCTGGCCACGTGGGGGTTGTGACGGCTAATTTATTTTTGCAGTAGCTTGCAGGGCTTTCTCATGAGACACCTCTGGGTAGACTTGGACCCCCCACACCCTTGGGTTCACAGCTGACCTTGCTGGCTAATTTGCATCATCCAGAGACTCCTAGGAACCAAGCAAATCAGTTCTAGTCCTACAGGCAAAAAATGAGGAGGGAGGGGGAAATAAGAGAGAAACAGACAAAGAAAGAAGGAAAGAACATGGCAGAGAATAGGTTAAAATGATTAAATTCTCTCCTGGAAATTTCCAGCTGTCAAATATTTATTTCCATAGACCAACACCTTTCTCATTAGCAATTCACCGGCTTGGTCAGTGCGCCTGGAGCAGTGGTATGCAAATGTCAGTTTTCTCACTGGCAGGTTGGTAAAATTTGCTGATGACACAAATCTGCGTAGGTTTGGAAGCAGGGAGGATTGTGAGAAACTCCAGATGCATCACAACAAACTGTGTGAGTCACCCCCATGAGTCAATGGAGAGCTGGCCTGTGAGGCGGTGGGGTGGCAGTGGGAAGGCAGAGAGAGGGATCAGCATCTTTACAATCAGAAAGAAGGAAGGAATCTGGACTGGAGCACAGCAGTGCTACTGAGTGACCTTCTGCAGGACCAGCAGAGCTCTTGCTGGATGGCTGTACTAAATTTGACTCTTCCTGTGTCAGACGGAGAGAAGGGGAGACAAAATAGAGCTGTGCATCAGAGGGAGGCTATCAGAGAAGCTCCTGATTCCTACATCCAAAACCCGTTTTTACTGATAGAAATGATTGATGATCATAATGATGCCATTATCATGTATTGATTATTGATGAGGTGTTGATCTAGTCCAGAGGGAGTTGCACTGCTAAGCCAGAGGCTGTGCCTCTCAGGCAGCTCAGATCCGCCAGTGACTCTGAGCGCGAAAGGTGGACAGGCTTCTGCTGTGCCATGTGCAGCCTTAGAAACCAATGAAGGGTCAGCCATGAGTCAGTTCAGACTCAATGGCATTGAGTTTGAGTTTTGTTTTTTCATTATGTACTGGACACTGTCTTATCAGAAGTCCTGGTAGTACAGTGTTAAAGCTGAAAACTGAAAGGTTGGTCCTTTGAATCCACCGACTGTTTTGTGGGAGAAAGACTTGGCGGTGTGTTTTATAAAGTCCACAGCCTAGAAACCATGTGGTCACTATGGGTTAGAATTGATAGGACTCCAACAGCACACAGCAAGGTCACAACTACTACTAACTGCCATTATATATGAAATTATTCTTCTCCATTAATTAAGTAATCCTATGTAGAACAATGCCGTCAAGTCACCTGCGACTCATAGCGACCCTATGTACAACAGCCCTAAACTCCGCTCTGTCCTGTGCCAATCGCACTGTCTCTGACACTCCCATCCCAATTATCCCAGTCACTGAATCAATCCACCTCATAGAGGGCCTTCCTCTCCTGCGCCGTCCCTCCACCCTCCCAAACATGATGTCCCTCTCCAAGGACCAGTCTCTCCTCACTACATGTCCAAAGTAAGTTAGACGGAGCCTCAGAATCCTTGCCTCCAAGGAGCCACCCGGTTTAACCCTCTCCAGGACAAATCTGTTTGTTTTCCTAGCAGTCCATGGTATTCTCAGTACTCTTCTCCAGCACCACAGCTCAAAGGCATCAGTTCTCCTTCTATCCTCCTTGGTCATTGTCCAACTCTCTGATGCATAACAGGTGATTGCGAAGACCAACAACAACAATGTAGAACAAATGGTTTGGGATTGACTGCTAACTCAAAGGCTTGCATCACAAAACCATCCAGGGATCTGTGAGAGAAAAGCCTAAAGAAATGCTATTGATTAGGGCCGGGTGAAGCTCATGGGGCTGTTCTAGTTCATAATACATGAGGTTATAATACTAGAATCAACTCCAGCACTTGATGAACCCTCCTAATAACTGCATGAAGAAATGCAGATAACAAAATAGGCTTAGGTTAATTGCTCAAACAGCTGCAGATAGGAAGTGGTAAAGAAGGGATGAGAACAGAAGATGTTGCACCTCTGCCCTGTATGTACGTAATTGGTGCCCTGGCTTCTGCAGGAACTCCATGCTGATGGAGTGCATGATGCGTGATGGCCTGTTCCCAGGGCTTATTCAGCCCCAGCCTGGGAAGTCTGTGATAAAGACTGTCAAAGCTGGGCTTTAAGTATGTATTAATATTGCTCTTTCACAAATAGTAATCATGTTTTAAGATCATTGTCCAGTGTTCTCCACATATAGCAGGAAATCATTTAATACTGTTGTTGTTGTTAGGTGCTGTTAAATCATCTATGATCCTACACCTTTCCAAGCTTGATGTCCCCTCCAAGGACTGGCATTTAATGTTAGAGAGAGGAGGGAAAAGGACAAAATTCCCTGCACTCATCATTACATTACAATCAAAGTCAGAAATATTCCTTTCAGGATGCCACAGGAGAGGGTAGGGTTCAATCTCAAGTATCTTTTCTTCCATCTGACCTAGACTTTCACCTTGACCTGTCTTGTTCCTCTTGTTAGGGTTCCTGCATGTTCAGTGGTAAAACGCTTGCCTTACACAAAGCAGCCCTCGTTTAGCACCCTGGCCACTGCATGCCACATGCAGATACTACCGAGGAAGTGTCTGTCAGTGCATGCCTGCATGTGGCTGTGAAGCCCAACGGGTTTCAGTGAAGTTTCCAGACTAAGATGGAATAAGAAGAAAGTGATCTACTTCTTCAAATGAGCCAGTAAGAGTCATGGATCAGAGCAGCTTGATCTGAGGCCATAGGATGGCACAGTGTTGATACTGTTGTGCTTGCAACCAGGATGAAATCAGAGGTCGGCTGACTAGGAACAACAACTGCAGTGTTTTGTTTCAGACTATGGTTAGATCAGGGAGGTGTCTCCAAGCCTGAACTGTTTTTAATACCACTTATGTACCAAATATGGTGGTGGTGGTGGTGTTAATTGCTGTCAAGTACAACTCATAGCAACCTTATGAACAAAAGTCCTGAAGCCTTTCTATAATTATTATCATTTCTCCAAGTTCAAAGAGTTTCCAGAGGCATGTGGTTTAGGAAGTGGATGCCACTCTGACTTCCAAACCTGTCTTAAATTGGGAGTTCCACCTGACACTGTCCACCATGGGCAGCTGTTATGGCATTTGATGACCCCCCCCTCAATGGCACAAGGTTGAGCATCACAGCAAACCCAGATTACCTCAGTACAGTAAATTGACAGAAGAGTGCTGTACTGCTTGGAAAAATGTTACTCCAAAATATAATAACAATCAACTTTTAAATACTAGGGCCCTCCAGAAGGTCTTACTGACTCTAAACAAGAGGCTTAAAACAAAAGAAAACAAAACAAAACAAAAAACACCCCACCAAACATTTCACACGACCCTCAACCAAAGCAAGAGCACCACATTTACCAAATAAACCAATACTTTACTTTAATACCATTTGAGATCTTTTCTTTGTGGCTTCTTGCTCCTGGTAAGAATTTCATGCTCAGCATCTAAACCCAATACAATTCCATGGCCACACAATCATTTTTCATTTGTGGTTTCTATACCTGTGAAGGTTTTCTAGAAAATAATGTCCAGTTAATATATAACACCTACTTCAGACTTCTTGTTTTATAGCCACTGACTAAAGAAAGACTTGATGCATGCTGTTTCATTTAATCCTTAACTCTCTGAGATATGACATAATTTCCTCCATTTTAAAGACCAGGAAATGAAAGCTTTAGGGAGGAGGGTAACCGGGTTGTAGGTGGAATTTAAACCAAGGTAAGCCTGAAACCATACCATATGGTCTTAACCACACATTTGTACGAAGTTGAATGAGTGTGAGCTGTTCAAATCCTTCATATATGCTGAATGACAATGTATGTCATTCAGCATTGGGAAGTGTCAATGTCATGTGCAAGCTTATCACAATGACAACATAAAAATCCAAAAATGCCTTCATGGATGCAGAGCTGGACCTCTGGACTTTTCAGCTCTCCAAGTCTTCCTGAAGGTTAACCTTGCAGACCAAGTGGGGTTTTTGGAGCATTGGCGAGTTGATTGGATTTTTTGCATTTGGTTTTTAAATAGTCATAGCAATATGAAAGAACAAACAGGGGTTTTCCAACAATCAAGATAATGAACTAAGTTGTCTATATTTATTTCCATTAGCATGGTGATTACATGTCATTAAAAATTAAAGTAGCATCAGAAAAGGTCAGATAACAGAAAGCATAAACAAGGCAAGATGAATTAACTTTGCACTGAAGAGTGTTTGTGCAGGCCCACTCAGGGAGAAAGCTTATACCCTTCCCCTCCTCTGTCAGCCCATGTGCTTTACCTTCTCAAAAACGCTTTACTTTCTCAGGGAGCTCTGGTGGCCTAGGGGCAAGAAGCTGCACTGCAATCCCAGAGGTGTGTTGTTCAAATCTACCAGATGCTGTGCCTGGAGAAGGAGGGGCAATCTCTTCCTGTACCAGTCAGATTCTATTTGATCACACACACACACACACACACACACACACACACACACGCCCAAAAACAACACTTTACTTTCCCATGTGTTAGCTTATTATTAATTAATTTGCTGTCATCGTCTCTTACTGAAATGTAACATCTCAGAGGGCAGAAACATGTGTTTTATTCTGGGATTGACCTCAAGTGCCAGGAGGACTATTTAGTGCATTGTAGATACTCAATAAGTAATTTTTTTATGAATATGTGAATCTAATAAGTAGTAGCAGAAATAGAGTAAGATCAGAGACTGTTCTCCAAGCATCCTGTGTGTATTGGAGTCCCTGGGTGCTGTGCTCTGCTGACATACTTGGAAAAGTTGGTGGTTTGAGTTCACCAAGAGGTGCCTCAGAAGAAAGGCCAAGTGATCTACTTCTGAAAAGTTATCCATTGCAAGCCTGTTCTGTCACACACAGGGCTGCCATGAGTTAGAATATGCTGCTTTGTTGTTGTTGTTTAATGGCATATACTTGCATGACTGTTTCAATTATTTATTGCTGTGAAACAGGCTGCCCCTAAAATACACTATCTTAAAACAAGACTGAGCCATTGCTCACTGTTTTGTGATTCAGGATTTAGGACAATGGCCAGCTCGTGTGGCTCATCTGTGCTCCATGCAGTGCCAGCTGGGACAGCTTAGTGGTCCTGGAGAATTCAAGATGGCTTCACTCATGTGGTTGACTTGTTGATGCGGGCTGTTGGCTGGGTACCTTGGTTTTTCTTCCAGGTGGCCTCTTTCTGTGCATGACCACTCCTCCTCCAAGGACCTCTCTCTTCATGTAGCCTCTCTCTAATCAGAGAGTTTGGACTTCTCTACTTCATGGTTGGATATCAAGAGGGAAAGCGGATGCACCAAGGTTCTGAAGGTCTAGGTTCGGGCATCTTTTAATGCTACTTGTACCATATTCTGTTGGCCAAAGCCCAGATTCACAGGGCAGGAAAATGAACTCTAGGTTAAAATTAGGCTCTGAAGGTCTAGTGATTAAAGAGTTGTCCTTTCAACCCAAGAGCAGGTTATTTGAATCTGCCAGCTGGTGGCGGGAGAAAGATGGGCTGTTCCCTACCATAGGATTCACAGCCTCTGAAAACCCAGTGGATGGTCAGCCATGAGGTGGTTTCTGACTCGATGATGTTGAGTGGGACTAATTAAAGGGGGCACAAGAAATGTTGCTTTTGGTGGTGGTGGTGAAAAGGCAGTTTTTAATCATCTACCACCATAATATAGTCTAAATATTGTTTGCAGCCAAACATCATGAGCAATCATTTCATTATCTTCAAGTCAGAACCAACTCATAGCTGACCCTCAAGTGGATTTCAATCACACAGGAGGAGATTGTCCACCTTTCTCCCTTGGCTGGTGGGTTCAAATCACCAGAGAGGCCAGCCTTTGGATGGGCGGCACAACTCCCTACCGACTAAACACCAGAATTCCCTTTATAACCGCTATTCTTTATAGATTCTTTACAGCCACTTTTTATGAGAAATATTTTTAAACTTTGTATTTCCTTCTGCTAAAGACATTACAAATGCATGTTTCCCCTTCTTTCTCATTCTTTTAAAATATTTCTTCCTGTCTTTTCCCCTCATGGTTTTTTTTTGTTTGTTTGTTTGTTTGTTTTTGTCTTGGAGAGCTTAATTTGTGTTAAGTTCTATTCCTGAAGAAATTCCCTGTAGTGCAGAGAAGACCAACTTCTAGTTCATCCCCCTCCCCCAGGTCTGTACAGTTGGCCAGAAAGCTCACACAAGCATCTAGACCAGAATGACATCGTTTTCCCTGAAAAGCTTTGTAGCATCGCCCTGGAAGATGTCTCTGAAGTACCTTCAACTTCCCAGCATTTTGCCAACCCCCTGTGACTAATCTGGAAATGAAGCTTTTGAGAAAAAGGAGAAGAAAGGGGGGAAAGCACCCTCCCAAGACAAACAATGAGAAATTGCTAAAAATAATCGTTGCTTTATTGTTTCTCTTCCTAAAGGCCATATTTTTGGCTGGCTGCAGCTATTATTCACTCCCCTGGGGCACATTTCGTTTTCTCTGAAAGATTGTATAGTAAGGGGAACAGCTTATAATTTAGGCTACAAATTGGGAGAGACATTTCCGTATCTTATTTGGTGGTTTTTATCTGTGCTGTTCTCTGAAAAGAGCTTTTTTTCTTCAATAGAACTTGTCTGAAAGCAGGTAATGTCATTCTTAAACAAACATCCTCTCCTACTACAGGGATAGGATGTATCACTCAGTGCTGTCAAGTGGGCAGGAGCTCATAGTGGATTCTCCATTAGGCGTCCAAGACCGTGATTCATACCATAACCAGAGGAAACTGCCCATCTTTCTCCTGTGGAGCTGCTGGTGGATTCGAACCACCAGAGATGCACAGCCTTGGGGTTAGCTGTCCAGTTCACTACACACAGTGCCAGCAGAGTTCTGAGATAAGATGACCACTACAGTTCATCTCTGTACTTCTTAAAGAACAGGTGCAATGGCTTTCTCATTGATAATATTGATCTATACCCTCACCATTCCCACTGCCTCTGAGTTGATATAAGCTCATAGTGACCTGAGAGGTCAGAGGATAACTGGCCATCAGTTTGCAAGGCTGTAATCGTTATAGAAGCAGAGTGCTCCTTTCCACTGTGGAGCAGCTGGTCAGTCCTCACTGAGTACTTTAGCCATACTATCACCAAGACCCCTCCCAGATCATACCAAGATTTCATTCCTCTTAGGCTTCAGTCTTGGAAGGAAGCCTTGCAAGGTGGGTGCACTGGGATTTCTCCTGGCCTTTTTGGAATGGAGGCACACTTCAATTTTTCTTTGAAGGCAGTCTTTGATTCAGAACTTTTTACATCTCAGCTCCCCATAGTAATTGTGCAGGTAAAGAACAAGGGCTTTGGAGTCTGGCACATGTAGGTTTCAGCTGCTGTCTGCCCCATCATTAACATTATGATCAGTGTAAATCTATACTAGTATCAGTAACTGTATCTGCAAAATGCAGAGTATAATAGGGTCTGCCTCACTGGGTTGGGCTGAACAGTCAACAAGCACCCCTTGTACAAAGTATGAGCTACATAATTCTTTGTCCTTGTGTAATTACAAGCTGCCTGAGTGCACAGCCTGTTTCTTTTCATCTTTAAATACACATAGTCACATAGTAAATATTCAGTAATAATCTGTTAAAAAGATTATAGTGAAAATAGTCTCTATTGAAGGACTATATTATGGACTGCCAAAAGAACACACAAATTTTGTCTTGGAAATAGTACAGTCAGAGTGCTTTATAGAAGCAGGGATGGGGAGGTTTCATGTCACGTACTTTAACCATGCTATGGGCGGGGGGAGGAGTCCCTAACGAAGAACGTCATACTTGGGAAAGTAGAGTGTCTGCGAAGAAGGGGGAAGAGTCTCAGTGAGATAGATTGACCCAGTGACTGCAGTGATGGGGTTTGGCACAGCAGGGGGTGTGAGGGTGATGCAGGATCAGGGAGATTATTTTCCCATTGCTATATTTTTGTTATAATGATAATAGCAATTATGATTTGTAGTGCATTCACTGTGTGCCTGGCATTGTGTTGAACGCTTGACTTACATATAGTTATGTCATTGACACAATTACTTGTGTGGTTGTTGTTGTTATGTGCCGTCGAGTCATTTGTGACTCATAGCGACCCTATGTACAACAGCCCTAAACCCTGCTCTGTACTGTGCCAATCACACTGCCTCTGACACAGCCATCCCGATTACCCCAGTCACTGAATCAATCCACCTCATAGAGGGTCTTCCCCTCCTGCGTTGTCCCTCCACCCTCCCAAGCATGATGTCCCTCTCTAAGGACCGGTCTCTCCTCACAACATGTCCAGAGTATGTTAGATGGAGCCTCAGAATCCTTGCCTCCAAGGAGCTACCCGGTTTAACCCTTTCTAGGACAAATCTGTTTGTTTTCCTAGCAGTCCATGGTATTCTCAATACTCTTCTCTAGCACCACAGCTCAAAGGCATCAATTCTCCTTCTATCCTCCTTGGTCATTGTCCAACTCTCTGATGCATAACAAGTGATTGCAGAGACCATGGCCTGTATCAGGTGCACCTTAGTCTCCAGAGAGACACCGTTGCTCTTGAGTACTTTAGAGAGGTCCGTAACAGCAGACTTTCACATCGCAATACGTTTTTTGATTTCCTGGCTGCTGGTGCCAAGAATGTTGACCGTGGAGCCGAGCAAACTGAAACTGTGAACAATCTCAATCTCTTTGCCATCCATCCTGATGCTACCAGTTGGTCCAGTGGTGAGAATCTTTGTCTTCTTGACACTGAGCCTCAAGCCATACTGAAGGCTGCAGTCCTTGACCCTTCGCAGCAAGTGCATGAGGTCCTCTTCAGTTTCGGTAAGCAGGGTTGTGTCATCTGCATAACGCAGATTGTTAATAGATCTTTCACCAATCCTGACGCCTCATTTCTCCTCATAGAGCCCAGCCTCTCGGATAATCTGCTCTGCATACTTGTGTGGTAGGTGCCAAAATTTTGCCCACTTTACAAATGAGGACACTGAGGCAAATAAACATGAGCAACTTCTCTTGACCTCTCAGTAAGAAACAGCCAGGACTTAGAAGCATATCTACCTATTAAGTTCATGGCTTCCCAAATGTCTTGATTTTAGGCTCCTTTTTGGCTCTCAAGAGTCATTAAGTGAAAATTGTATAAAACACAATGCATATGAATGAAACACACTGTAAAGGTATTATTACATGAAAATCAAGAAAAACATTTTTTTTAAAAAAA
>NW_006399882.1:4557016-4589801 GCF_000299155.1 Elephantulus edwardii | reverse complement strand
CGACTCGATGGCACATAACAACACAACAACATATGTATACGGGCTATAACTATGTTTAGTTGTTATTAGACATGGGGGATTTCATTCTAGCACATGGTGGTCCTAGGTATAAGGAAACACAGCCTTGTCTTGAACCACCCTTCCAATCTCTGGCATGTTCTAGTTCATCACTGAAACTATTGTGCCAGCCCAGCTTACCAGGTTCTCCCATGCCCCCACTGGCCCTCTACTTCTCAGCACAAGGTTTACTCCTTTAGCTCTTGATCTGTCCTTCCTAGTGATGGAGCTAGAGCAAGCCAGTCCACCAGTGTTCTGTTGTGCTCCATAAAGTTTTCACCAGCTCCCTGTCAGAAAGGGATTGCCAGGGCTTTCTTCCTAGTCTCTTTGAGTCTGCAGGCTCCCCAAGCACCTTCACCATGGGTGACCCTGTGGGTGTTTGAAACACAAGTGCTGGAGCCTTTAATGTCACAGCATCATACAGCCCAACACAATATGACAAACTATCAGACAGCTGGTGATGTCAGTCAAACAAACTCAAGCTCAGTGTCATTGAGCTGCGACTCAATGGGAGGGGTTCACTCACCTTTCTCCTGTGGAGCCAGTGGTGGATTTGAACCACAAGATACACACAGCCTTTGTTTTAGCAGCACATCTCCATATAGACCATGCTACGAGAGCTCCCTGGTGGCATCGGTAATTATCATCATTGCAATTAAAACTGAACAATTTTAATATGCATTAAGTCATCTGAAAGTAAAAATTATAAGCTCATCTCCTGTTTACATAAATACCTTGTTTTCCAGTGGAAAAGAGTGCTAATGTTTTACTTTTTTGGTACCTGATTGCCTGCCTTAATAGAAAAAAAAAAAAATAGAAGACATGCAGGTTCTCATTTCTACTTCTGCATTCAATTTGTTGTGATATTCCTGCCATTTAACCTCTGGAAAACTCTACTGTGTATTCATGAGGGGCCGAGAATGAAAATGACAAATGCCACGTCAGTGTTTGTATGAAAATGTATTTTGCCTCTTGGAGCCCCTAGCAAGGTCTCAGGCAATCCCGGGGGATCCGGGGTTGAGAATCATTGTCTAGCCTTTCTTGCATTTTGAATGGGAAGTTTATGTCTTGGAATGAGGAAGAAAAGGGATACTAGGATCTATTTTGGTTCCACTAAATGAAGTGCAGATATGGCCAGCACAGCCAGTAGCCCAATTTCTCTTGCTGTTTCTAATTTAGTTCACATCATTAACTCAAGGGACAAATATTTTCACAGGCAGCCTCCAGCTTACAAATGAGACTAATTCCTTAAGTTGAGTTGAGTTTGTAGGCAAGTTGGAACAGGTGCATGTGGTTCCCATTTAGAAAGAAGACACTCAAAGCCATTCCAGTGACTTAAATGCAGCACATGCACCAAGTGGAGGTGCCTGTGATGAAGAATTTGTGGTGAGCAGTGGTCGGGTCAGTCATTTCAAAGTGAGGGAAAATTTATGTAACATTCAAAGGCAATTTGGAGTTGTCTGTAAGTCAGATGGTCATAACTCAGGAACTTGTTGTCTGTCCAGTTTATAGTTGAGAATCCAGAAGCTGGTAAATAGAGACTTGCTCGTGTATGCCCTGTGCCATCTGGGTCCAAAATGCTTTTCTCACCTTGCCATTATCCAAGTAAGTGGTTGAGATGCTTTGTTGTTATATTGGCCACTATGAGTTAGAATTCTGCATCATTAATTAGGATACTGCCTTCAAATGACTGTTTTCGTTATTGCCTGCTGCTCTAACAGAAATACCACGATAGGTGGCT
This sequence comes from Elephantulus edwardii, assembly GCF_000299155.1. NCBI lineage: Eukaryota > Metazoa > Chordata > Mammalia > Macroscelidea > Macroscelididae > Elephantulus > Elephantulus edwardii. The sequence continues at coordinate 4,588,003 of NW_006399882.1, read as the reverse complement.
TTAACAATCAGAAATTTAGTCTCTCCCAGTTTAGGAGAGTGTTATGGGGCTCAAGTCAGAACTGACCCATAGATGATCCTCCAGCAGGTTTTCTGGGGCTGTAATCACGCAGAGGCAATTGTCCATCTTTTTCCCACCAAGCAGCTAGTGGATTTGAGCTACCTGCTTTTGGTTTGTCAATATGATTTCTTTACTCACTATGCCAGGTCTAATTCAGAATGCCAGCTCTATGAGAAGGCTTTCTCTCTCTGTCAGCTCTGGGGGAAGGTCTTTGCCACCATTCTTTCATTAGGTATAGGAGATTCAAAGCACAAGGACACCACGTGCAAATGACACTCTCTGCTCCTAGCTCTTCTTTCTCAGTAACAGTATGATCCCAGCTTAATTGGTCTTATATCTCAGTGGATTTTGTATCTCAAAAGATATTGACTCATGATCCAACACAATCCTGTAGTTTTCATCCTACCTCACTAACCTATTAGTTGCTGATCTAATTATTCATTATGTAGTTGTTGTTATGTATTGTAGAGTCAAAACCCATCCACAGCACACCATCTAGTGGGTATTCAGAGGTGGTTAATGGCACCGGAGGAGATTGCCCATCTTTCTCCCACAGAGCAGCTGGTGGGATTTGAACCACTTTCCTTTGGGATTACAGTGCAGCTTCTTGCCACTAGGCCACCAGAGCTCCCTTTATTCATAATGTTGTTGTTGTTGATTGCCTTTGAGTCAAGCACGCCTAATAGTGACCCTATGAAGAAAAGGTTTGAAGCCCCTCTACAACTATTGATATTTATCAAAGTTCATAATGATTCTGGAGGCATGTTGTTTAGGAAGTGGATGCCACTCCTACTTCCAAATCTGTCATAGTATGTTATTGTTTTTATATGCCATTGAGTTGCTTGCAATTTATAGTGACCCTATGTACAGCAGCTCTGAAACCTTCCCTGTCCTGAGCCAGTCTCACTAATTCCACCACATCAACCCCCATCACCCCGGTTACCGTATCAATCCATCTCATCCGGAGTCTCCCTCTCTTGTGCTGTCTGTCCACCCTTCCAAGCACGATGTCCTTCTCCAAGGACTGATACTTCCTGGCCACGTGCCCAAAGTAAGTGAGACAGAGCTTCAAAATACTAGCCTCCAAGGAAAGGCTAGGCTTCACCCTCTCCAAGACAGACCTATTTGTTTTCTTGGCAGTCCACAGTATGTTCAAGACTCTTCTCCAGCACCACAACTCGAAGGCATCTATTCTTCTGTCATCCTTAGTCATTATCCAACTCTCTGAAGCATAACAAGTAATTGAGAAGACCATGGCCTGGATTAGTTTATTCATAATAGAGATTAGAATTTCCAACATGTAGGTTACTTGCATCAGATCACCAAATGGAGGATAATTGCATAATGCTGAGAAGCGTGGCCTTAGCCAAGTTTACACGTACTTTATGGAGACACAGTTCAACTCACAGCAGTGATAGAACTCAAACGGAATCTGTTTAAATAAAAAATAGGAAATTTATTGACAAATTGTGAGTGGATTAAATTCAGAGACTGGATCTATTGGCTTAAGTTACAAAATCAGACTTTGGGCTTTCTTCATCTTTTGAACTTCACTTTGCCCTCAGTTGGGCATATTCTCAGGCTGGATTTGACCTCCAAAGATTTAGGTTTTCTCTCATTTGCTTAACTACTCCTACTGCAGGGTAACACATCTTTCTTCAACATTTCAGTGATGGTCCTGGGACTAATTCTTACCAGGCCATGTGGGACAAGAGTTGATGTCTGAATCAGCCCCTAGGCAGAAGTGGACAAATGTAATTGACCATACTGAGGACTGTGTGCTAAAATAGAATAATCCAAGGGGAGCTCTGGTGGTCTAGTGGCAAGAAGCTGCACTGCAATCCCAGAGGCACATGGTTCGAATCCACCAGATGCTCTGCCGGGAAAGGAGGAAGGACAATCTCCTCCTGTACCAGTCAGATCTGATCTGATGGTACACAGACACACACACACACACACTAGTAATTTTTTAAAAAAGGAGGGAAATTTAAAAAAAAAGATAGAATAATCCAGTGACTGCAGCAATGGGCTAAATTATGGCAGAGACGGTGAGGATTGGCCAGAATAGGACAGAGTTCAGACACATTGTTCATAGGGTCTGTACGAGTCGTACCCAACTCAACGGCACCTAACAACAATGGGAATAGTAGCATCAAACCTTTTTCTGTTTTAGGCTCAATTGCTTCACTTGAGATTGGTGGAGAATGCTTGGATCTAAATGAAGACCAGAAAAGGGAGCTCTGGTTCACAAGGAGTTATGCTGTTAACACAAAGGTCAGACTGCTCTGAGGGATTAAGGTGGACAATCTTCTCTCATGTGATTTACAGCCTTGGAAACTCATTAGAGGGGTCAAATATAAGTTGGTTTCAACTTGACGGCAGTAGGTGAATGAGCATTAAGAACCCCCCAAAACCAAAGGCAAAAAAAGACTCTGGGTAAATAATATCCTGCAATTGAAATTGATTCCATTTCTCTCCCATAGAGAACCTTTAGGTGATGGTGCATGTGGTTCAAGCTCACCTGCTAATCAAAAGGTTGGCAGATTCAGTCCATCCAAAGCACCTTGCTGACCTGCTTCTGAAAATGAGCCACAGAGCACCCTGTCGGCCTCAGTTCTGCTCTGATGTGTCTGTGATCCTCCTGAGTGGGAATGTAGACACCATTAGCTGGTGGTAGAAATAACCGTCCGTCAAGCTCACACCATGAAGGGAATGCACTGAAATTTCTCCCCTTCCAGTTCTCATTCTACAGAGATGCGTTAGAGGGAATGCTGTGGTCACATCAAAGGTGATCTTTGGGCTCTGCTATTATGGACTTTAAAAGGTTGCCCTGGAGACAACTTGGATGTTCATGCGGACTGCTCTAAAAATAGTTACTAAGCAACAGGTTAGCACATGGGGCTGATGAAATGATAGGAGAGGTTAAATGTCTGGTCAAAATGGACAAAAGTTTTGTAGGACAGCTTTGTTGATGCATGTGTCCCTCTATGACAGATAGCCCGTTGCCTTTTTCCTGGATGGTATTGGTCTGAAGAAGTCCCTTCACTCCTCTGCCGAGTCAGTGGGTTGAGATGGAAAGAGCCCAAGGGAGCAGGCTGGAGTGAGCACAAAGCCAGGTCCCTTCTTTCTTTCCTCACTGCCCAGACTGGTGTGCGCCTTATCCCCGAGGTGTCCATGTCCAAACAGAAACTCAGACGCCCACACCTATCCTCCCAGCCTGCTCTGTACCTGCCCTGCGTGTGTCCTTCTCAACAGCAGGTGTCCAGGTAACAGGTTTTCAGACGCTACGCCCTGGCACGGAGGAAGTCAGACCAACTGGTGGGGGTGGCGGTCGTGGGGGTGGTTTCCCTTGGGATGAGGTGCCACTCAGAAATGATTTTTGTTGGAAACAGCTCAAAACTACTCAGCAGTCACTGATAAATTGACATGGGAACCGATTTCCAACTGCATACAGGTAAATGGTGAGGAATGCTGTACTGAAAGAGAACGCTTGTTTAATCAAGATATTATAGAGCAGCTTAAGGGTTTCTATTTAAAGGGTGTTTAAAAAGATATTTCAAGCGCTCCGTACGCTGGGACCTGGCGTTATTATTAACTGCTGTGATGGATTTTTGTTAAGAAGAGAGGGGGTGAAACTGTAGCTTATCTCTAGTGAAGCCTGTTTAGCTGTTACAGGAGCCTCAGGAATTTAGATATTGTTATGTTTATTCAAAGAATCAAAACCACTCTATCTGAATTAGACTGCGCTTCAAGATTGTGCTTTGAAATGCACAGGATTTGTTTTCTCCAAAACTCCCTTTTCCAACCCAAACATGCGCAGATAGGAGTTTCTCGCAGATAGGAGTTTCTCGCTCGGGCATTGTAATGTTCACTTGCTCCAGTGCAAAACACAAAGGAAACAGGCTTTTCTACAACCAGTTGGAAGCTTTTATCTCCAGGTTTTTTGGGTTTGATGCTTAAAGCAGAGCTACATGCCTTCGCCTCTACTCAGTTCTTACTGAATGGTCAACAGAAAGCCCTTACTGGTTTGGGATTGCCATTCACGGCTTGGCTTCCGATGACATATTTGTTTTTAGCTGTGTCTGAATCAGTTCTCAGCTCATGGGGATCTCGTGTAAATGAAGCTGACCACTGCCTGGTCCAGTCTTGTGGTCTGTTGGGATCATGCCATTATGACCAATGGGGTTTGGCTGATTTGCTTTCCGAAGTAGATCACCAGGCATTTCTGCCTAGTCCATCTTAATCTCCAAGCTCGGCTGACATCTGTTCAGCATCACAGAGATATGCAGAACCTCGGTGACCTGGGGTGTGGGGGGGACTGGACTTGAGACTCACTCATTGTTGTATCAGAACCGACTCAGAGCTGACCCTTCCGTGGACGTTCAGAGGTTATAAACTGCACAGCAGAAGACTGCCCATCTCTCTCCCATGGAGCAGCTGATGGATTCAAACTGCCAGTCTTTGGAGTAGTAGTACAATTCCCTACTGGCCAAAAATAGAGCGCAGGCTTCTTGCATAGAATGTGAAGGCTCTATTGCTGAACCACCTCTTTCTCCCCCTTGGCTTTTGGCATGTTAAATTCAACAAGAACAACAAAACCAAAAAAATAAAATAAAAATCCTGTTGCTGTTGAGTTGATTCCAAGTCGTGGCAACCCATGTGTTATAAACTGGTCTTCAGAGGCCTCTCAGCCGTCGTCTTTACAGAAGCTGATAGGGAACCCTTTCTTTTGCGAGACTGCCAGCTGGCTTCAAACCACCCACCTTTAAGTTAGTAGTTGAGTACAACCATTTGGACACTTTGAGACCTGGTTGGCACATAGTCAAACTCCCCCTCCATTCCCAATCCTTGATTTTAGTCTCTACACTGTAGTTACCAGAGTTTCCTCTGGTGGAATGGAGCCCCCAGGCCCTTCATTACTTAGAACCACTTCTTTCAGTTTCCTTTTTCCTTTCAGGAAGGGTAAGCTGAAAATTGTTTCTGTGCTTCTGTTTGATGCGTGCTCTGGTCTTCCTGTGAGGAAGGATGATGTCTGTGAAGAAGGCTGGTGCCTGTGAGGAGAACTTGACCCCTCACCATGAGAAGAAGAGGGCCCAGTAAACCATTCTGCTGGGGAGGGAGACACACAAGATTAAAAAGGCATTACAATGGCCTCTTACCTGGTCCCATCCTCCCTTCCTGCAAATGTAGCCCCGTACGATTTGTAACTGCCCGTTTACTTCACCTCCTCCTCTGATGGATGCCTGTTATTAAAGTGGATCAGGCCCTGAAGTGGTAATAACAGAGACGATTTCCCAGGGTGCGAAGGTTTGCTTAGTGTTGAAAATAGGGCTGTGTTCAGCAGTGTAGTCTTTGCCCAGAGACCGAGGAGAGAGGAGCAGGGTAGCACTTCTCTCCCTTCCTCCACCAGTATTGTACCACTGAGTTTAAATACGTCAGGATAATTGGCGGTGGCCCCTAATTACATAGCCCACTTGTTTATATGTTTGTAATAAGCATGGTGTTCTAGACATGGTGTAAATTGTTGTCTAGCGTTCTGGAATTTGACCAAGGTTTTAAGTGGGTCAAAATGTGCCAGGACCCCACATTCCAACTTCAGAATGAGTTTTGCCCAAGAAGTTCCATTTGAGAACAGAAGCATCCTGACCAAGGATGATATGAGATGTTAACTAGAAAATGGGAAGAGTTATCCTTAAAGGGAGAAGAGTGATTTGCCAAAGCTGTTCTTCCCAGTGCCCTCACTGAGGCCCAAATTAGGTGGTGAGGGGGCCCATTATTGTAATCTGACCCAGATAAATTGACCCATTTATATATTTTTTTAAAAAAAACTCTTTTGAAAGAAATTAGAAGTGGTGAGAATTTGCTGTTCCTCTACAACCTTGCTTCCAGCTTTAATGAAAAGCACGCCTCAGACCAAATTCTCCCACATATCAGACATTCACTAAATGAATATTCATTAAAGGAGCAAGCTCAGACAGCTCAGAAGCTCCTGCTATGACGGGGCCCACTGTCCTGCAGAGCCTCGATGCTCCTCCACCCCCTCCGTTGGAACCTCCTCCCTCCTTTGGAACCCCCAGGAAGACATGAGGTGATACAGATACCTTTGCTGTATCCACAGGGTCTGACAGGATGACCTGGGCGAGGCCGCCTATGGGGTCCTCCAGAGCCCCCTGTGTAATGCTCTTATTACTCCATCAGCAAAGCTACTAAACCAGTGGGCGAACCTGCGGACAGGGTGTAAGTCCTCAGTGCAGCTCTCAAGAGTGCAGGTGGAGGGGATTCTTAATTCCTGGTTCATGCAGGGACAGGTGATGTTCCTGGGAGGTGGAGCTCAGCTCAGCTGCTTTGTACAGCCTTCACACCTATTCACCAGCGAGACTGATACCTAACCACCATTATGGTAATTAACGCATCAATAGTTTCTCCAATTCAAACCTGTCTTGATGTCCTGGAGACTGATGAGCCAGCGCTGGGCGTTGATGGAGCTAGGCTAAGTGAAGTGTGCACATGGGCGCTGCTCCTGGACTTGACTTTCACGAGGCTTTGCTCACTAGCCTGACTGTGGATTCTCAGGAGGTATTAGCCACCAGGCCCCAAGATGAAGGTTAAACGAACTGGCACACTGTTGTAAAAGGGGACTGACACCAGGGTTGAAGGAAGACAGAAAAGGAGGGGAAGAATGATGTATCTTGCATTGAAGCAGATGAGGGAGAGATCTGTTTAAGAGGGACATATGAATGGGTATTATTATCATTACAGAAGTCCAGAGTGAAGGCTGCATAGTGGGGTGGACTTGTGGGGAGAGATTGCATAACAATGAAAGAGTTTTTCTTTTCAAGGAGAAGAGTGATTTGAGGGGAGGAGTGGGCAGGGAGAAAAGTGCAACAATGAATGACTGGAAATCCTAAGTCTCTGTAAACTTTCATTAAAATTAATAAATAAGGGGAGCTCTGGTGGCCTAGTGGCAAGGAGTTGCAGCTACAATCCCAGGGGCGCAGGGTTCGAATCCACCAGATGCTCTGCCGGGGAAGGAGGGTCAGTCTCCTCCTGTACCAGTCAGATCTGATTTGACGGTACACTCACACAAAAATAATAAAATAAAATAAAAAGTGGGGGGAAAAAACCCAAACAAAACACACACACACACACACACATACACACACACACACACATGAACTGGCACATACGTGATACAGCACTGATTATGCGAATGTACTTTCTAGTCATCCTGTACTGCAGTTTTCCAAAGCCAAAGAAGGAATGTTTCAAGAGAACTGTTTACAAAGTTTGGACGAGTCCCAGCTGCCCACCATTCCTCTCCCATCCCCCATCCAATTCAGGGCCTGGTGATCCCTCATTTAAGGGTTGTAGAGCCATTAACGCTGGGCCAGTATCTGATGGAACCTCCTATGTCTAAACCAGCAGCCTTTGAGCAGAGTCCCTCTCTCCGGGACCCTGGAAGTCAGAGGGCACCCTCATTGAGTTTGAGGAAGCAGGTCTTTGCCGGTCTTTGCAGCACAGAAGTAAACTGCCACATCCTTTCCCTGTGGAGAGGCTGCTGAGGCTGAACCGTGGACCTTTTGGGGAACAGCTAAATGCTTAACAATCAGGGCCACTGAACCTAACCTCAACCAAAGGAAATGGCAAAAAGGGCTGGACATATGTGGCCAGTGGGATGGCCAGGCACGGATGAGGTCAGCTTATCCTCTAGTTCTGAATAGCTGTAAAGGTTACCCCCATTCTGCCTGTAGACCCTGTAGATGGGGAGTAGGGAGAATAGATACAATGCAGACTTTCAGTTTGTTGGGGAACACCAGGTAGGGCAGGAGGCACATGCATTAGAGGAATGTGGCCCGAGACCATCAGCGGGGAAGCAGCCATGTTGCTGACCCTCTCAAGAGGCCCATCCACAAGTAGGGCAGCTGTGGCCACCTGCTCACACTAGATGCACAAAAATGAGCTATAGCAGCTATGCAGGATCTGTGCGTAATTCACCTGCAGGTTAACTTTCCCTGTCCTATTGCATGCAGTTACTGTAGGCTAACTTCTCCCACTGTAACACTGCATAGCAGTCCATCTTTTTACCATAGATCTTCTTGCTCAGGCCAGCTTGCCTAGGAAGGGACTGCTGAGGGTCTCTGTTTCCAGCAATGAATTAGACTGTGCTTGTTCATGGCGGGCTGGCCCGTGTGTGCTCGGATTCCCATTTGAAGAGAAATGGCTTCGAAGGTTTTTCTCACAGCAGTGAACTAAGTGTGAAAGAGCAAGCCCCTGGTGATGTGAAGCTGGCATTCCGTCAACCAAGGACAACATCTGTAGACCAGGAGAGGGTACTCTCCCTGCAGAGGTATATTGGAAGGCATGAATTTTGAAATGTTTTGAGTTGAAATTCACATACTGAAAATGAACCCGTTAAGAGTCAATTCAGTGGCAGTTAGCCCTTCCACAATACTGAAGACTATCTCTTCTATCTTTGCTTCAAAACCTTCCTCTTAATCCAAAGTAGAATAAAATTCCATTGCTCTCAGATCAATGCCAGCTCGGGACAACTCACCACTGGGTTTCTGGGAAAGAGACCGCCTCACTTTTCAGTCTCTGAGCTGCTAGTGGATTCAAACTTTTGGTATCCCAAAACATAATCTTCACCAGCTCTCCTTCAAAAATAAACTCCTTTCCATTAAACAGCTTCTCTGAATTCATCCTCCACACCAGTCCCTGGCAGCCACTGAGCTGAGCTGTGTTGCCATGGATGTATTTATTCTGTGCACTTCACACAAACGGCATTTTATACTATATAGCCTTCTGTGTCTTGTTGTTTTCAGCGTAATTCGAGAAGTTTCTTCCTGTCATAGCCTGTATCTGCCCTTCATGCCTTTTATGTTTTAATGGCTGTTGTGTATACCTACATACAACATATATACAGGGACCTCTGGTTCTAAGAAGCTGCACTGCAATCCCAAAGGAATGTGGTTCGAATCCACCAGCTGCTCTGTGAAAGAAAGATGGACAGTCTCTTCCTATGTGATTAACTGCCTCTGAAACGCAGTAAAGGGTCAGCAATGAATCGACGGTAGATAACAAGCAACAACATGTATCTTTTACAACTCAGTTATCCATCATTCAGTGATGAGCATTTAGGCTCTTTGCACTGAGCGTGAATATTTTTGTACTATCCTCTAATCTGCCAAAAGAGTCAAGAATGAAGCACATTTGTTTCCTGTCATCTTTCCTGTCCCCATAGTAGAGCAAGAATTCAGATTCACTCAGTCAGAATCAACTAGGAATACAGCAAGAGTAGCAACAAGCTGAAGAAGGAGTGAGTTACACTGAGAACAGCTCATACTTGACTCAGTGTTGATGCAAATACAGAATTCAAGTTTTATAAAGAACAGGACTTAGCCTTAGAAAACTCACATGACGTGCTTTTAATACTTCAAAGTTACTGAACAATTATCGGATTGGATTAAGATGTTTGCTAAAAGAGTCATCCATCTACCAGGAAAGGGGAATATAACCTGGGACTGGTAAAAATGATACCATCTTGGATTCATACTTCAGTGTGCTGGTACTTTGTTACATATATCTGTTACATAGTCTGCTTTGATGTCATGGAGGGAGATCCCATTTTATATTATCCATTGTGTGGTTGTTAGCTGTGTAGAGTACATTTCACAGGAGCTGCATCAGGAGACATTCACTTGGTTGGCAGACCAAGAGAGCAGACTCAGATCCTTTTTAGAACCTTTAAGGGAGTTCCATGTTGCACTGCTAACCAAAAGATCAGTGGTTTGAATCCACCAGGTGCTCCTTGGGAGAATGGAATCAACACAAAGGCAGTGGGTTCTGTATGGTATCCTTAAGGAGTCTTGGTGGTACAATGGTTGAAGCAGTTGGCTGCAAACTGAAAGGCTTATGTTGTGAACCCACTCTGCCTGTGGGAAGAGAATGAGGCCATCTATGCCCATAAAGACTTCTGCAGCCTGGGAAAGCCTGGGGCATTTCTACCCTGTGTTATGCCATTGCTGTTAGTCAGACTTCACCTGACAACAGTGAGTTTTATAAAGGAATCTTTATCTTTTATAAAAATTGCTTACTCTCTTTGGGACTCTAGTTGCCTATCTGTTCATTATAGATAAGTCTGCCTTTAAATAAAACAATGTTTTTGATTGTGTGTTTCATAGGACCCCAGTCTTTAATTATGTTATAAAAGATGCTCTGGGAAGAAAAGATTCTATAAATTACAAATTCTAAAGATTACAAATAAATGTAATAATGTTCCCCATTAAAGTGCTTTACAGAGCCCTTAATGTGTTCATGTTCTTTCTAAGCATCAAAAGGGCAATAGAGTACACTGATTATTTTTTCATGTATGCGATAATACTTTTTCTCAAGGAATGCTGGATTTGCAGATGACTATGTCAAGATGCATTAACAATATTGGCAACTGGAATGCAAAAGCTGGAAACAATGAAGACTGAATGGTAGTCAGAAATGAAATAGTAGTTGGTGACAGAAATGAGACTGGAGACTGGATGATTGAATTTTGTACGTTCATTGATTTATTTATGGAAATTACACTTAAAAAATACACAAAAAGTGGCTTTGCCCGTGGTCCTCACCTGATGGACCGCACAAGAATCAGATTGACTCTATCTACAGAAAGACTTGTTGGAGACGCTCAATATCAACAGTCAGACCAAGGCGAGGTGCTGACTGTGGAGCAGACCATCAGTTACGCATATGCAAGTTCAATTGAAGCTGAAGAAAATGAAAACAAGTCCACATGAACCAAAATATGAGTCTGTCCCACCTGAATTTAAAAATCATCTCAGGAACAAGTTTGAGGCACTCAACACCTATGATCGAAGACTGCAGGAGCTATGGGATATCATCAAAGATATTATCCATGAAGAAAGCAAGACAAAGAGGAGAAAGAAAAACCTAAATGGATGTTTTGAGAACAGACTCTAAAGATTGCATTGGAGCATTAAGAAGTCAAAACAAAGGGAAGATATTCTGAAGTAAAAGAGCTAAACAGTTTCCAAAGGGCAGCTGAAGGTGACAAAGAAAACTATGCAAAGAGCTGGATTCAAAGAATAAAAATAACTTGCTCAGCATTTCTCAAGCTGAAAGAACTGAAAAATATATCCAAGCCTCGTGTTGTCACACTGAGAGATACTATGGATAAAATCTTAAATAATCCAGGAAGCTTCAAAAGAAGGTGGAAGGAATACACAGAGTCAATGTACCAATGAATTGGTTGTCACTGAGAAATTTCAGGAAATACTACATGAACAAGGTGGATTGTAATTAAGGAGAAGGTTCAAGCTGCATTGAATGCATTGGCAAAAACTAAGGCCCCAGGAATAGACGGGATAGCAATCGACGTGTTTCAACTAACAGATCCAACACCGGATGTGCTCACCAGTCTGCTGTCAGGGTTGTCTCCAAAATACTGAAGAGCAATGATGAACGTCTGAAGAATACAGTGCACCTGATTCAGGCCATAGTCTTTTCAATCACTTGCTACACATCTGAAAGATGAACAGTGAATAAGGATGATAGAAGAAGCGATGGCTTTGAGTTGTGGTGCTGGAGAAGAGTACTGGATATCTCATGGACTGCAATGAACAAACAGATGTCTTAGAGAGGGTGCAGCCATAATGCTCTTTGGAAGCCAAGATGGGGAAGTTAATCTCTCACACATTGGACATGTTGCTATGAAAGGCTAGGTGTTTTTTTAAAATTTTATTTTATTAATTTTAATGAAGATTTACAGAGATTTTGGATTTCCATTCATTCATTGTTGCACTTTTCTCCCTGTTCAGAACCCCCCACCGCTCACCCCAGTTCATTCCTCTTTTTGAAAAGCAAAAGAAAAATTCCCTCTTTGGTATACAATCCCCCCGCACCACTGCCACCACCCCGAATACACTCCACTATGCAACCTTAGTTCTGGACTCTTGTGATAACCATAATACCCTATCATATATCACTTTTAAATTATTCTCTCCGTCATCTGTTTCAATGCAGTATATATAATTTCTCTAGTTTTTCTGTCTTACCCCAACCCTGATGTCAGTCCCATTCTACAACAGTGGCATCATGCAGTATTTGTCCTTTTGTGACTGGGATATTTTACTCAGCATAATGTCCTCCAGGGTCACCCATTTTGAATAATATTGCATGAGTTCCTTCTTTTTTAATGCAGCGTAGTATTCCATTGTGTGAATATACAAGAGCTTCTCTATCCATTCGTTTGTTTATGGGCACCTGGGTTGTTTCCAACTCCTTGCTATTGTGAACAAAGCCACAATAAACATGGGTGTGCATACATCTGCTTGGATGTCTCTTTGGGGTATATTCCCAGTAGTGGAATTGCTGAGTCAAATGGAATCTCTATTTGCAACTTTTTGAGAAAGCAAGAAGGCTAGTTCTTGATAAGGGTCATCATACTTGGTAGGTGGAGAATCAGCGAAAGAGAGGAAGACACAGGTGAATTGACACAGTGACTGCAGTAATTGGCTCAAGTGTGAAGATGGCTCAGGACAGGAGAGGCTCAGGCCTGTTGATAGGATCACAATGAGCTGTGCTTGACTTGATGGCAGTTTACCTAAAGTTTCAAAGAAAAATTGCTAGATAAATATATTACTTAAAAATATATTTTTTAAAAAAGCTTTTCTTTAAAGTGTTGTTTCAAACAGATCTCCTTCACTAAAATCCCTATTGCCTGGAGAGTCTGAGTAATAAAATCCATTTTCTGCCAGAGAATTTGACACCAAAATTAAGGTCTGGGACAACGTTTCGGAAGAAAATGTTAAAAGAAATAAAATCAGTGGCACAATTAGCACATGCAGGCGTTGACTTGTCTCCCTTCCAGGCACATCCTAGTTGATGTCATCTGCCGTGAAACTAAGGTTTCCCGGGCCTCTAGGTTTTAGCCATCTCTTTGGAGGAATTGAGCGGGACTGTTTCCTCACTAGCCTCTGTTCACATCTGCTTTCTCTTCTCAGCTGGAATTCTATTGCTGGTGTAAGTGACATTTCAGAGCAAACCCATTACTGCTCACCCCATTTTGCCCGCTGCCCTAAGCAGTCAACACCCTACAAAAATCCCATCGTCCATCTGTTCAGGTATTGCTCCTGATTTGCCTTGTTCTTTAAGGGAAAGCTTCTCACTGTGTGGGAGCCTTCGAGCACATGTGTGGTTTCCTACATCTGCTGGGCTGCTCTTATCAGCCTCCCAGTAGCCACTCTTCAGGGGATCTTTCTTTCCTATCACACCCCTTTTCCTGCATCAGCAAGAGGGAAAGAGAAGGTGCTCCAGATTGTCTCAGCTCCCTTCTCCCCTGATTCTACACATATGCTCTCATTCATCCGTTCCTCTTCTGTCTTCCTCAGAAAGTCAGAGAAAGCCGGTGGAGGTTGTGCTGTGTGGATTTGAGTTGACTTGGTCTAAAGGACTGAGTGAAGTGTGCCTAGCCTTCCAACGCTGCCGACTTTCACAGAAGAACTGCCTTGCTTTTCTTTTGGGGTAGTTTGTGGTTCAAATGCAGGACCCTTGGATTAGCATCCGAGCTCTACAGAAACCCTAAACTCACCAAATAATAGTAGTAGTGGATTGATTTAATCTTGACAACAACCCCTTGATGTAGCATTATGAGAACACTGAGATACAAAGAAGTTAAGGAGCAAAAATCGCAGCTGGTATTTAATTCAACAACTTGGGTGCAGAATATATGAAATCTTTTTCATTCCTATCTGTTTTGAGAATACATTTTTTTGTGATGTTTTATTCACGTAACATAAAAATCATCATTGAAAAGAACACATTCAGTACTATTTAATATATTCATGGGATTGTTCACTAGTGCCTCTGCCTAATTCCAAAAGGTTTTCTCACTCTAAAAATGAAATTTCATTCCCAGTAACATTTATTCCTTTTCCCTTCTCCCCAATCCCTGGTAATACTCAATCTATCTTCTGCGTCAGTGGATTGCTTTTTCTGGAAATTACATATAAATGAAATAATATAGTACGTGGTCTTTTGTGACTGGCTTCTTTCTCTTCTCAATGTTTCAAGTTTCTTCCATGTCATGACATGAATCAGTATTTCATTTATGTTTCTTATAGAATACGGGAGCTTTCATGGCCTAGTGGCAAGAAACTGAACTGCAATTTCAAAGGCATGAGGTTCAAATCCACCAGCTACTCCATGGGAGAAAGATGAACAATCTTCTCCTGTGCGATTAACTGCCTCTGAAAACCCTCAAGAGGGTCAGCTATGGGTCATTCCAACTCAGTAGTACACTACAATAACATTGTTGGTTGTGCCATTGAGTCACCTGCAACTCATAGCAACCCTATGTACAATAGCTCTGCTCTATCCTGAGCCAGTCTCACTGTCTCCAACACACCTACTCCCATTACCCTCATTACTATGTCAATCTATCTCATCCAGGTTCTTCCCTTTATTTACACTTCCTCCACACTTCCAAGAATGATGTCCTTCTCCAGGGACTGGTCCCTCCTGGCTACATGCCCAAAGTATGTGAGACAGAACTTCAAAATCCTTGCCTCCAAGGAGCAGCCTGGTTTCACCCTCTCCAGGAAAGACCTGTTTGTTCTCTTGGCAGTCCATGGAATAACCAGTCCTCTTCTCCAACACCACAACTCAAAGCCATCAATTCTTCTTCTGTTAACCCTAGCCATTGTCCAGCTCTCTGACGGAGAGCAAGTAATTACAAAGGCCATGGCCTGAATCAAGTGCACCTTGGTCTCTAGACTGATGTTGTTTGTTACTCTTTAGCACTTTAGAGAGGCCTCTGACAGCAGCTTTCCCCAGTGCAATTTGTCTTTTGATTTCTTGACTGCTGTTAATTGTGAATCTGAGCAAGCTGAAATTGTTGACAACCTCAATCTCTTATTCATCTATCATGATACTGCCAACTGGCCCAGTGGTGAGAATCTTTGTTTTATAGATGTTGAGCTTCAATCCATATTGAAGGCTACATTCTTTGACCTTCTGCAGCAACATTATAGAATAATATTCCTTTATCTGTTCATCAGTTTGTAGAAATTTGGGTTTTTTCCCTTCATGAATACTGTGAGTAATGCTAGTATGTTTATTTATGTACAAAGTTTTAGGTATACATAGTGTTTTCATTTTTTCTTGGATATGTATCAAGAAATAGAAATATTTTGTTACCGGTACCACACTGCACTGAAAGCATTGGCAAAAAGTAAAGCCCAAGTAATTGATAGACTAGTAATTGAAAGTTTCAACAATGTGCTTACTAGTCTATGCCAATAAATTTGGAAGAGAGATACCTGGCCCAGTGACTGGAAGAGATCCTTATTTTTCCTCATTCTAAAAGAAGAGGTGATTGAGCAGAGTGCAGAACTTATCAAACATTGCAATTATAATGATGTCATTACACTCAAGTGCGATGAATTTAACATCTTGCTGAAGATTATTTTAAAATGCCGGGCAGAGAATGTTGCCAGGAAACTGACAGGAATTCCAGCTGGATTAGAAGGAGTCATGGAATGAGGGATATAGTTGTTGATGTCAGGTTGATCTTGGCTGAAAAGAGAAAGTACTAGAAATATTTTTACTTATATTTTGTTGATTATAGAAAGGCATTTGACTGTGTGGATTATAACAAATTATGGCTAACGATGAGAAAAATGAGAATACGAGAACACTTAACTGTGCTCATGTGAAACCTGGACACAGAACATGAAGCAGTTGTCCGAACAGCACAACAGGACACTGGATGGTTTTAAATAAAAAAGGTGTGGATCAGTTTGTATGTTTTATCCATACCTGATCAATCTGTATGCTGAGTAAATAATTGGAGAAGAGGACCATATGAAAGAGAATGTGGCATCAGGATTGGAGGACGACTTACAAACAACCTGCATTGTGCAAATGACACATCTTTATATACTGAGAGTAAAGAGGACTTGAAGCATTTACTTAAGAAGATCAAATATTTCAATATGGATAACATCTCAACATCAAGACAACACAAATTCCTCAGCACTGGACCAATGAGTGTCATGATAGATGGAGAAAAGATTGAAGTTGTCAAAGATTTCCTTTCATTTGTATCCACATTGAACATTCATGGTAACAGGACTCAAGATAGCAAACATATGTTGGATTGGGGAAATATTTTATCAAGGACCTCTTTAAAGTGCTGGAGAGCAAGGATGCTAGTTTAAAGACTAAGTTGTGAGTACCCAGGTGGTCCACATGTTGTAGTGGTGGCAGAAAATAAACCCCAAAACTAATTGCATTGAGGAAATCTGCTGGCAGGGATCTCTTCAATATAATTGTTGCTCTCTAGAGAGCAACAATGTCAGTTTAGAGACTAAGGTGTACCTTATCCAGGCCATGGTCTTTGCAATTACTTGCTATGCATCAGAGAGCTGGACAATGATTAAGGCTCACAGTAAAATTGATGGCTCTGAATTGTGGTGCTGGAGAAGAGTATTGAACATACCATGGACTGCAAAGAGAACAAACAGGTCTTTCTTGGAGAGGGTAAAACCAAGTTGTTTCTTGTAGGCAAGGATTCTGAAGCTATGTCTCACTTAATTTGGGCATGTGGCCAGAAGAGTCCAGTCCTTGAACAAGGTCATCATGCTTAGAAGGGTAGAGGGACAGCACAAGAGAGGAAGACCCTGGATCAGATGGATTGACAGTGGTCACTGAGCCAGTGGGGGTAGGTGTGTTTGAGACAGTGAAACTGATTCAGAGCTATTATACAAAGGGTCACTGTGAGTTGCAGACAGCTTGATGGCACATAACAACAACATGCACAGGGTCACTATGAGTGAAAGGTGATTCGATGGTACATAACAATAACAGTAAAGTAGTAGGGATTCCACCTCTCCCACCCCCCGCACCCCCACCCTACCAGTCCTCTGATGGTTCGGGCTGGCAGTTGCTGGTGGGTTCTGATGCAATGCCAGGGGTTTATGAGGTGTGTTGTGACTGGAGTTCCACAGAGACCAGGCACTGCCCTGAGCAGCCACTGCATCATGGATGTGTTAGGGCCCTTTGTGGGTGAAACCTTTAGGCTGGCTATTTGGTAGTTTCAGTGCATGATTCTGGCTTTACTGCCTGAGAAGATGAGAACCCTCTTCATGTCCCATGCATTCCAGTGGAAGATGAAGCTGAGCATTTCTCTCTTAGTCTCTGCTTTTTAATTAGACTGGTGAGGGCCTATAAAAGTAGAAATTAGGGAAGACAGGAAAAGAAGATTACAGACATTCTGGCTGCATTGATTCAAGAAAAATGTCAGCATCTGAACAAGCTGACTGATGCCCGAGACAATTGAGCAATGACTGAGTTAATGCTGAAAAAGAAACATCAGGAGAGAAAAGAGCTGATGACCAAGAGACTTCAGGCCCCTTCCCTCCACCTGGCCTCCAGGGCCGCAAGGCCTGACCACCATGGAGGGCAACTGAGACAGAGGAGCCTCAGGGATGAGGACTGTCACCTTGACTCCTGGACCCAACTCCTGCCCATTTCTAAAATACCTAATTTTCTTTTAAATAAATTTTAAAAAAAAAATTACTAAGGTGTGTCAGATGGAAGTCCTGGTATTTTCAATTGCTTCATATGTATCTCAGAGTTGGACAGTGAATAAGGAAGACCAAAAAAAATTGATTCCTTTAGATTATAGCACGAGATGATATTGAATATACCATGGACTTCTAAAAGAGTAAATAGTTCTGAAACCATTTGTTGAAAAGGTTATTCTTTCCCCATTGATTAGTCTTGGCAGACTTCTCAAAAATCTATTATTCAAAAAATACCATACATTTATTTCTGAGTGCTCAATTCTGTGTGCATCCTTGTTTCTTGGTACATAGTGTCTTGATTATTGAGCCTTTGTGATAAGCTTTACAATTGGCAAGTGTGAGTCTTCCAACTTTAAAATGTTTTGTCTACTCTGGGTCTGCTTTAATTTCCATAAGAACTTCAGAATCATCTTGTAAATTTCTTTTTTAAAAAGGCATCTGAGATTTTGGTACCAGCAGCTATGAAATTGAAAGATGAATTGTTTTAGGAAAGTCTGCTGTCAGAGACATTGCCAAAGTTCTGAAGAGCAACTATATCAGTCTAGAAACTATGGTGCATCTGATCCAGGCTGCAGTCTTTGCAATTCCTTGCTATGCGCAAACAAGCTGGACAATGACTAGGGATGATAGAAGGAGAATTTATATGTTTGAGCTGTAGTGCTGGGGAAGAGTATTAAATACACCACAGACTCTTAGGAGTAAAAAACAGGTTCATCCTAGAGAGAGAGCCTGGGAGACCAGGCTGCTCCTTGGAGGCAAGGATTCTGAAGCTTTGTCAGACATACTATAGACATGTTGCAAGGAAACTAGTCCTTGGAGAGGGATGTCATGCTTGGGAAGGTGGAGGAAGACCCTTGATGAGATGGATTGATTCAATGACTTGGCTAATGGGGGTAGGTGTTTCAAAGACAATAAGATTGGCACAGGGTAGAGGAGGATTTAGGGCTGTTGTACATAGGGTCACTGAGTTGCAGTTGACTGGACGGCATATAATAACAACACAATCCATGCTTTTAAGTTGTGGTGCTAGAGAAAAGTATTGAACATACCATGGACTGCTAAGAGAACAAACAGGTTTGTCCTTGAAAGGGTGAAACCAATTTGTTCCTTAGAGGCAAGGATTTTGAAGCTCCATCTGATGTACTTTGGGCATGTTACCAGAAAGGATGAGTCCTTGGAGAGGGACATCATGCTTGGAAGGGTGGAGGGACAGCGCAAGGGAGGAAGAACTAGGAGGGAATGGACACAGTAATATGGTAGGTGTGTCAGAAACAGTGAGATTGACTCAGAAGCTATTGTATGTAAGATTGCAATGAGTTACAAGTGACTGGACACAACAACATGTTGTAAATGAATGGAGCAGGTGCAGTCACACTTGTGAGTCTGCCAATCTATGGCATGAGGTGGCTCTCTTTTATACAGGTCCTTTTTCATGTCTTTTTGTGATATTGTATGATATTTTAATGACACACCTGGATTTCATTTAAGTTTTTCCTAAATATTATTTTTGAAATCTGATTGCAGATTTCCCCAAATGCAATGTGTCTTTTGATTTCTTGATTCCTGCTACAGTGGGTGTATATTGTAGATCCAAAGAGGAAATCTTTTGACAGTTTCAGTCTTTTCTCCATCTATCACAACTACCTAGTCATCCAGTAGTGAGAATTTTTTGTTTTCTTGATGTTAATTTGTTTTTAAAACTTTAAGTGAGATTTTTCATAATAGTGTGTAAAAAATTACTGTTGACTTTTGCTGAGCTTGTTCATTCCTTTTCCTCCTTTTTTTAAAAAAAGGTCATTTTAGCAAAAAACTGCAGAAAAGTTGGATTTTCATTCCTTCATTGTTGCACATTTTCCTCCCTACCTGGCCCAGTTCACATTTTATTTTACTCCATTCCTCACCCCATCACCAGTCCACTTTGCAGTGCATCTGTTATTCTAGACTGTTGTCATACAGATAATGCCTAATAATATATTTCTTTTAAACAGTTCTTCATCTGTTCCAATTCAGTGTTCGTTTTGTTGTTGTTGTTGATTTTGAATTTTCTGCCATCTGCAAGTGGCGATAGGTGTACTTCTTCCTCTCCAATCTGGATGCCTTCTATTATTTTCCCTTTGCCTAATTGCCTTGACTAGAACTCTAGTTTGATGTTGAGGAGAAGTGGTGAGTGGTACAACACACATCCTTGTATGTTCCTGATTATAGGAAGAGAGCTTCCAATCTTTCATTACTCAGTATGTTATGTGCTGCCAGATTTTCAAAGATGTTCTTTATTGGGTAGAAGAAATTCTCTTCTATTTCCAGTTTGAAAAATGTTTTTTATTATGAATGGGTATTGGATTTTATCAAATACTTTTTCTGTGGAGATGCCAATGTAGATTTTGTCATTTTTTTTTCTATTAATAATGTTGTCATTGATTTCTCAAATGTTAAACTAACTTTGTATTGTTAGAATAAACTCCATTTGGTCATGGTGCATAATTTTTCTTCCATATTTCTAGATTCAGTTTTTAGTATTTTGTGGAGTACTCTTATACTGTTTGACAATTGTCACTAAATATTCTTAGCAAACACCCGGGCACAGGGCTTTGCCCACTAAGCATTCCCTGAGTCAAGCCACATTTTAAAAGCCCTATTGATGAGGCTTTTCCAAGAAACTGACTTAGCCAACAGTGACAGCTTAGAAAAGAATACAGCTAAAAGAATGAACAAACCAGTCGTGGGAGATGTGCTGTGAGAGTGCTCCTTAGAGGCAAGGGTGATGAGACTGACATCCTCTGGGTATATCATCAGGAGAGGCCAGTTCCTGGAGAAGAAAGTGATGCTTGGAAATACGGAGGGTCAGAGGAGACAATGGGCTGGATTGGTGCAGTGAGGCAGTGATGGGTCTGACAGCAGATTTGTGAGGATGGTATAGGAGGAGGCGGGGTTTCCCTCTGATGTACATGAGGTACTGTGAGTCGGAGCCAACTCCTCACGTGATGAAACCTACACTATAACAACAGAAATTTCCAGAACAGGTGATTTGCAATTCTATAGACTTGCACTCTAGAGAATGGGGAGGTCCAAGTCCATTGTTTTGTGTCTTTGGGGGAGCTCTGAGTTCACTATTCTCCCTCTGTTGTTGCGTGCTGTCAAGACAAAACCCACTCATAACTGACCCTCCAGTAGGTTTTTAGAGGTGGTAAAGCACACAGGAGATTGTCCATTCTTCTTCCATGCAACTAGTGGAACAACTGTTGTTGTTGTTTTTGTTATTATGTGCTGTTGAGTCACTTGTAACTCATATTGACCCTATGTACAACAGCCCTGAAACCTGCTCTGTGCCGACTTTACTGTCTTTGACACACCTACCCCCATTATCCCAGTCATTATATCAATCTGTCTTAATAGTCTACCTCTCTCTGTTCCTCTACCTTTTCAAGCATGATGTCCCTCTCCAAGGACCAGTCCCTCCTTGCAACATGTCCAGGGTATGTCAGATGAAACCTCAGAATCCTTGTCTCCAATGAGCAGGCTGGCTTCACCCTTTCTAGGACGAACCTATTTGTTCTCCTAGCAGTCCATAGTATATTCAGTACTCTTCTCCAACACCACAGCACAAAGGCACCAATTCTCCTTCATTGTCCAGCTTTCTGATGCATAGCAAGCAATTGTGAAGACTGTGGCCTGGATCAGGTGCACCTTAGTTTCCAGACTGACATCATTGCTCTTCAGTACTCTGGATAGGTCACTGACAGCCGACTTTCTAAACGCTATTCATCTCTTGATTTCCTTCTGGTACCAAGAATGTTGATTGTGGAGCCAAGCAAACTAAATCTGTTAACAATCTCAATCCCTTCACCATCTATCATAATGCTGCCAATCAGCCCATTGGTGAGAATCTTTGCTTTCTTGATATGGAACAACTAGTAGATTAAAATTGTGTGCCTTTGGGATTGTAGCGTGACTTCTCATCACTAAACCAGACTAGTCTCCCGACTCATGATAGCCCTACCAATGTTGAGTAGAGCTCTATAGCCTTGGGGTTTTGGCTGATTTTTGAACATGAATCATCAGACTTTCTTCCAAAGAGAATCTGGGTGGGCTCAAACCTCCAACTTTTGGGCTAGCAGCCATGTGCTCTTACTCTTTTACCACACTGGCACTCCTAATGGCCATTGGCCTACTGTTTATTTTTGCTCATCTGACAAGATTTCTGGTTTTCAAGGTTTCTGCAGAGCTGTAGAATGGGGATGAGGTGGGTAGGTGAGAATAGTGTGAATTTAATGCTGCAGAGACTGATCCTACCAAGAATCAGCCATTTTCGCAAATAAAGCTCCTTAGGGCCATTAGGTAATTTTCAGAGGTCTGAAAAATTAATTTTGACTTGTTGTGCCAGTCTTCCTTCCCCCTTCCCCCATATTCTTGTTACTCTAACAGAAAACCATGTTTTTGGAGGTCCTTGCTACATTGTTCTGGAATTGCTTCTCCAAGCAATCTGGTTTTAATTGATAAAAGCAAATTTTCCTAACTCCTTAATGAGTTCTCTGTAGATTGCATTATATATGCAGGTAGAAGTCTCTAGGATTGCAAGTCATCTTTAAAGGAGAACTTGGCAGTGGCTTACTAATTTTCTGTTAGTTGAAGTCCATTAACAGCCAGTATGTGCAAGGCAGGCTTTGAGAAACATTTGTCTATGTTTTCATGGCCAGATAGTATTACTTTTGTTTGGATGTGTTGTGGTTTAATATTGATAAGCATTTGGTTTTTCCCCTCCAACTTTCACTGCCACAAATCGTGTTGCTGGATATATTGTTGTGTTGTTGTGTACCATCGAGTCAGAACTGACCCATAGCTGACCCTCCCGTGGGTTTTCAGAGGCAGTTAATTGCACGAGGAGATTGTCCGTCCTTCTCCTGTGGAGCAGCTGGTGGACTAAAGCCATGTGCCTTTGGGATTGCAAGCACAGCTTTTTGTCAGTATACCACCAGATTTCCCCGAGCATTTGTTTTCTTTATGTGTGAGTCAGTCTGTTAGATAAATTCATTGATGTGGGTTTAGTAGCTCAAAAGGTTTATGTACTTGAAATCTAGGCTATGGTTTCCACTTTTATGTATTTTGAGTTTATATTTCCTTTTCTTTCTCTGTCTAGTGCTGCAAGTGTCTTTACATTCTTTCTTTACATTTTATTCTTTCCTCTTTATTTTGAATCTTCTTAAATCTGCACAAAATGTCTGAAAAATAAGAAAGGAGGGTAAGCTACTTTTAAACAGTGCTTTAGATATATTTCCATGTCTGTTTTTCTATATCCTCTTGATATTTTTGTGAGATAAAGTTTCTCTATACTTATAGCAGTTGGTTCAATTGTTAATCTGAAAAGAAGCCAGTGAATTAACTCTTTTCTCCAAGTGTCTGAACTTTCTGGACATCAAGCAATGCTTTATCTAAGCTCAGAATGGTTATGCCAGGGAGCAAGGCAAAAGCAAACACCTCCCCTTAGTGTTTGAAAACCTAGCTTTCAGCTGCTGCTTGGAATACAGACATACATCAGAGATAGTGTGGGTCTGGTTACAGAAGAGTCACTTGGACTTTTAGTTTTCCCAGTGCACATAAACCTTGTGTTTACTCTTTTCTGTCGTCTACTGAATGTGCAATGCCATCATGTAAAAGCTTGAAATATGACGAGAATTAACCAAAATGTGACACAGAGACATAAAGTGAACACATGCTGTTAGGAAATTGTGCCAAGAGATGTTCTCAACACAGTGTTGCCACAAACCTTGCTGCCTAGCCTTCTATATCTACAAAGAGGGGTAGAGGGAGCACAGGAAACAAGGCATGCTGGGAAACAAGGAATGCCATGCCTCTCCTTTTCTCTTTGAAGGGATTGAAATCCAGATAGCTCTCTCTTGGATTTGTTATCCAAAGGACTGGGTAACTTAAATTGTACCATCCTAGCTCTTCCTGCATAATTAGATCCTCACTAAGGCTGAAAGCAATGCGGTGTGAAAGGCGTTTCTAACATCTTTTTCAAAAGTTTTGGGTTGTGATCTCTACCATTTTCCTTACATAAAGAAAGAGCAGAGATGGTGTTTTGAATGCAGTCTTCTTCCTTCCACTTACCTTAGTGTTAATCTGGCTGCCTTTTTATATTTTATTACCCATCCTCCCTTCTGATGAGCAACGCAGCAAACGTGTTTCGGGGGAGGCCTTGCTGAGCTATTAATTGCCTCATTAGGAGAGAGCTGGTTTTTGTGCCAGTAACCCTTGGCACTAGGACTTAGGAAATAGAAAAACCAGCCTTTTCCTAATGCTCAGTTAAGTTATAGGCCAAATCCCATTACAGCAAATCCCAACACAACAGAATCTTTGTACGACAACCACATTTCCAGATCTTGGCCAAACAATGGCCTGCTCGTTGCTGACAACAAAACCCAAGCCCGCGGGCGGCAACATCCCAAGCCCACTGTGTGCCTCGGGAGCTTTCCGTGAAGAAGCCTGACCCACGCTTGGGTTGTGTGTCCGGGTGGTGACTGTGGGTGTGATGAAAGCCCTCATCAGACTTTCTGTGCACTATGCTGTCGCCCAAGTGAGCAGCCGTGTCGTTATTGTTGCTGTGTGCTGTTTTAGTGGGAATCCACTCAGAGCTGACCTGCAGGCAGCGTTTCAGAGGCTGTAAACCACATAGTAGGAGATGCTTATCTTTCTTCCCTGGAGCACCTGCTGGATTTGAACTACTTGCCTTTGGATTTGCAGGACAACTCCTTACCACTAGGCCACCAGAGCTCTCAAACCCTGTAACAGTGTGAAGAATTCCCAGAAGGACACACGAGAGTTTGAAAAGCTGCTCATCCCAGTATGGTCAGCAGCTCCAGCTCTTAGGAGAGGTGGTGGCTGTGGACATCTGCCCTCAGCATAGCCCCGGTACCTGATAGAGGAACGTACACTCGGAAGGGATTATTGAATAAGAAGACACTAGAAACAAGACTTTTTACTTGTTTGGGGGTTTTGTTTTTGTTTTTGGGTTTTTTTAAATTTTATTTTATTAATTTTAATGAACATTTACAGAGATTTTGGATTTCCATGCATTCATTGTTGCACTCTTCTCCCTGCCCAGCCCTCCCCTTCACTCATTCTCTTAACACTATTAAACATTTTGTTTTTAAGAGTATATAATATTTACATTAAGGATTCATAGAAGGAGTTTAAGAAAAATAAATATTCAAACTGCATCTCATTGTCTACCAATATTGGTGCAAATAGTTTTGTATTGTTTTGATTATAAATTTATAAGTATGCCTTATAATTTATTTATACAAAAATTATTTTTGGGGCAATGAATGAATGGAAATCCAAAACCTCTGTAAAAAAAAAAGAGAGAGAGAAAAAAGACTTGATGAGAGATACATATACCCAAAATAATTTTTGTTTTTGTTTTTAATCCCTTAGAAATCTCTAAATGGAAAAGGTACACAAGATAAACTGGGATCCTATTATAATATAGCCCTGTCTTATAGTGCTGCTGGCAAGTCCAGTCTTCTGTGAGCCTGTGCACCAAGGTCCTGGCAGATCCCAAGGGCCTCCCCTCAGCTGCCAAGCTGCGGCTTCAAGAGGTGCAGAGCTGAGAAGGAACAGCACTATTAAGGATTCAGAAGTGGGTTCCCTTTGCAAATAGCGATTTGCAAAGCTACACTCTGCCCACCTGAGGGGGATCATGGAAGTGACTTGAGCTGGAGAATGAGACCACAATCTCTCCACTTGGATGCTGTCAGCCGTGGCTGCTAACTCTTAGTGATGCTGAGAGCATAAACCACCCTGTTACCACTGCCATTACAGTTGTAAGGAACTGCACTGTCAATCCAAAGGCTTATGGTTTGAATCCACCAGCTGCTCCAAAGGAGAAGGATGAACAGTCTCCTCTCATATTATTTATAGCCTCTGAAAACCTACTGGATGTTCAGCTATGAATCATTTCTGACTCAATGGCCCATTACAACAACAATAACTACTGACAGTCACAAATGCTAATATAGCACTTTTCATAACCCAGTGTCTGAAGGCTTTATGTATTTTTAAATACATTAAAAAAAAACATGAAAAAGGCACTCTTTTCATTACAGTTGAAGAAACTGAGATACAGGGAGATAAAGAGCTGTTCTCCTCTGTAACAGATGGAGTTTTTTCCTCCAGTTACAAACTAACAACCAACACAAAATACACACACACAACAATAGCACCAAAATCAACAAGAGAGTGGGTTTGCCCATTTAAAAAGGTCTTGTAAGCAATGGAGACTCATTTCAGAGACTTAATTCAACTGGAGAGCAGGATGAGTAGATTAAAGTTTTGAAAAGATCCCTTTGGTGTTTTTGGAGAACCAGATGCAAAGGCTTCAGGGATACTAAGAAGCCAGGTAGGAAGCCTCCCTGTGGTCCAGACAAAGACGGGGCGCCCAGGCTAGGACGGTAGTGGTGGAGACGAGAGGAAAAGCTTAGCTGAGACGTATAGATGATAACAATGACGTGTTAACACAGAGTGTGGGGCAATAAAGATGATGCCAGCCGTCAAGATAAGCAGAGAGCTGATGAGTGCCACAAAGACGTTTTAGACGCAAATTTTATTTTGGGAAGTTAAAAATACACAAACTAAAGACACCTTACTGTCACCAAGTCGGTTCTGACTCTTAGGGACCATACATCAGATTTCGAAAACTGTCAGTATTGATGAGAAGAGCCTCCCCAGTCACCCTCAGAGACACTGGTGGATTCAAACCGCCAGAGATGTACCACATTTTGGTTAACAGAGTGGCACTGTGAACACCATGCCCAGAGCTCCTGATGGCCCCTAGAGCCATCTACTCAATGGTGTCCATGTTTTCGGCTGTGTAGCTGGAGGAAGACATTGTTTATGAAGTGCAGAAATATTTCTTTGTTGAGCTCCTATTGTGTACCAAGTGCCGTGTTAGGGAGTGTGTTACCTACCTAGAGAGTGTGTAATAATGTAGCCAAAACTCTGCTCTCCAGGGTTTTATGAGGTGATTTTCAGCTGACGAGCCCTGCTGCAAGGGACAGTGGGTCATGTAAGGAGGTGTTTGGGATTGTCACACCTGGAAGCAGATTGGGAGTGAAGGTACTGCCACATAATGGACAGAGGTCACCACGCTTCCTTCACCACGCTCCCTTCTCCCCACCTCCTGACAGAGAGAAACCTGGTCTAAAATGCCAAGGGGGCGGAATTAAATGTCAGTGGTGGAAAGGGTGAAAATATTGGCTTATTCTTCAGTTAGGAAAATAGGTGATAAACAGTAGTTCATAATGGAGGGTGGTAAGAGAAGTGCAGCGTGTTGCAGGAGTTCAGAGGACCTAGCGCAGTCTTGTTTTGGAGAGCAGAGGAGGCAATAAGGAAGAAAGGTTCTGCCCTTAGCCAAGGTTGAAGGAGGTGCTGTAGAGCTACAGGAGCCACGTTGAAAATCTGTGTGACTCAGCAAAATGCAAGTTTGGGTTTAGAGTATAGGTTGTGTGGAACGCAGAGTTCACGAGTTCTAACCAGTGTTCTACCTCCACTAGCTGCATAAGCTTTGATCTCCCTTTCCCTCAGTTTCTTTACCTCTGTATATGGCTCTCCCTTCATAATGCTACGGCCTTAGAGAAGAAGGAGACAATCCTTGTGAAGAGATTAGTAGATTATCATGTGTGCTGTCATCACTCAAGCCTGGTCAATCTCACTTTCCTGTGCATTTTCTTGAATGAGCAGAGGCTGTACAGTTCCTTGAGCCTTGATCCCCTTTGCCCAGAGTTAGCTTGCTGGGTGTGTGTAACCTTCTTGTGACTGGAAAAATCAAAGAAAAGACAATAGCTCTTTACTTTCCCTCTAGAATTCAGAGTTCTGAGGGGAGACCTGGTGGAAAAGCTGAGCTTTTTGCAGTGTGGTGGTTGGCCTTTGCTCACCATTGAGCAATCGTCTGGTACTTCCTAATGCATGACTGAGCGTGTCCGGGGAACGTAACTGGCTGCCTACAGCCCAGCTGTCCAGCAAATGGAATCATCCTCTGTAGTTGGCTCAGAAGTTCTGCAGAACTTGAGGTATCCTGTCCTGTTGACGGGCTCAAGCCAGTTGCATGAATGCAACCATGCTTACTGCAAAGCAAGGCCAACTTTTGTTTAACTCCCCAATGACCTTAATACATTTACGCCCTTTTAATTTTATTTCTCTGCAACATATGCACAAAGCATTTGGGGAAAATTCCCTATGATCTCTTGAATGCTGGGCCCCACTGTCAGCAAATGTTAGTAATGACATCAAGAATGAAGAAGTGTTTGTTGAGGTTGGCGACCAGGATTCCCAGGAAGCCACTGCCCATGCTGCCATGGTGACAGCAGGCTGGGTGTGTCCCCCAGCAGACCATGTGCTCAGTTACCTTCCAGCAAGGCCGACTGCATGGTAGTCTCCAGGGGAGCCAGTGTGCACTAGACCAGGGGTTGGCAGCTGTGGGCCACGGGCCAAATCTGGGCCCCTGCTTGTTTTTATAGATAAAGGCTTCTGGAACACAGCCATGCTTAGTCATTTGAGTATTGGCAATAGCTGTTTTCAGGGCAAAGTTGAATGGTTGCGACAGAGACCATATGGCCAGCAAACGCTCAAAATACTTTCAGTCTGGCCTTTTGCAGAAGTGTATCAACTCCTGTTCTATGGCATCCAGATTCTAATGTGCTGAGAATTAGCTGCAGATTACATACACCAAAAGGTAGAGGGTGGGGCCCAAGATTCTGTATTTCTCACACACTCCCAGGTTGTATCCAGACTGCTGGTCCTCTGACTACACCTTGAGCAGTAAGTATTTAGAAATTCATTTACTTGAGGGGTTTTGTTATGCGTGATGGTTAAGAGCACAGAGTTCGATCCCCTTACTAACCTGTCTCACAGATCAGGTAGGTAAGGTTTCTGTTGTCCCTAACTAAGCTTCAAATTGTTTCACTACAAAATACAGAGATATAGGGCCTAGCCTAGAGTACAGATTTAGTAGTTATTAGCATCTGATATCCTGTGTATAACCGAAGTCAAGCTACATTTGTGTTGTGGTTTGGTGCTGTCGAGTCTAGTATGACTCATAGCGACCCCAGGAACAAAAGATCTGAACCCTATTCTATCCTCACACTTCAGGGCACATAAGAGCCCATTGCAGCAGTCGCTGCATCAGTCCACCTGGTCGAGGGTCTTCCTCTCCTTCACCGACCCTCCACCCTTCATTACTCTACAGGACTTGTTGTTACATCCCATCAAGTCAGGTCTGATCCACAGTTGTGTCAGGTCTGACGCTGTGAATGAGAGGCCTTACATGGCCCCGTCCTGCACCAACCAGCCTCACCATCGTTGCATGTTTGAGCCCACTGTATGGGTCCTTCTTCTTGAGAGTCTTCTCCTTTTTGCTGACCGTCTGCTTTGTCGCACATACATTCTTTCCCAGGGTCTGCTCTCCTGATAACATGTCCTCAGTACATGATGAGAAGTTTCACCAGCCTTGCTTCCAAGGAGCAGTCCGACTAAACTTCTCCCAAGACAGATAATGTTAGTTCTTCTGGTGGTCTGTGACATATTTAATACTTTCTGTCAACACCATAGTTAGAAGCCGTCAATTCTTCTTCAGTCTTGATTATTCACTGTCCCGCTTATGCCTGCGTACTGGAGAGATTGAGAATACCATGGCCTGGGTTAGGTAAACCCTGTCCTCAAAGTGGCATCTTTGCTTTTCAATACTCTACTGAGGCCTTTTGCCTCAAATCTGGCCCATGAAATATGCCTTTTGATTGACAGATTTAAAAATGTATATTTTATACAAAATTGAGGGATGAAATAAATCCTACTGTGATCTTGAAATCATCTC
This sequence comes from Elephantulus edwardii, assembly GCF_000299155.1. Lineage (NCBI taxonomy): Eukaryota > Metazoa > Chordata > Mammalia > Macroscelidea > Macroscelididae > Elephantulus > Elephantulus edwardii. The sequence goes on along the minus strand of NW_006399882.1, from coordinate 4,558,483 downwards.
TTGAAGGCTCCCTTAGAGGTGGGATCTATGTGAGTGTTTTGAATCTTGAGAGGCCAGTTTTCATTTAAAGGGAAAATAAGACAGTCAAAGAGTGCAAGCTTTGCCACAGCATCTGTATCTCCTGGAGGCCAGCCACTCTCTCAAGCAAACTGATGTACTTTCAACTGATGACTGACTGTTTATTGTTATTGTTGTTGTTGCTGTTGTTAAGTGTCATCAAGCCACTTGTGACTCATAGTGACCCTACATACAGCAGCTCTGAACCCTGCTCTATCCTGAGCCAACCTCATCATCTCCAACACACCCACCCCCATTACCCCAGTCACTCAGTCAATCCATCTCATCCAGTGTCTTCCTCTATTTATCTGTCCCTCCACCCTCCCAAGCATGATGTCCTTCTCCAAGGACTGGACCCTCCTGGCCTCGTGCCCAAAGTGTGTCAGACAAAGCTTCAGAATCGTTGCCTCCAAGGAGCAGCCTGGTTTCACCCTCTCCAGTACAAACCTCTACTAGTAGTCCACCGTATATTCAATACTCTTTACCAGCACCACAACTCAAGGGCATCCGTTCTCCTTCTATAATCCCAGTCACTGTCCAGCTTTCTGATGGATAGCAAGTAATTGAGAAGATCATGGCCTGGATCAGGTGCCCCTTAGTCTCCAGACTGACAGCATTGCTCTTCAGTACTCTGGAGAGATACCTGACAGCAGATTTTCCCAAGGTGATTATTCATTTTTTCATTTCCTGGCTTCTGGTATCAAGATTATTGATTGTGGAACCAAGGAAACAAAAGCTGTTAACAGTCTCAATCTCTTCACCATCTATCATGATGATACCAATTGGCCCAGTGGTGAGAATTTTTGTTTTCTTGATAGTGAGCTTCAATCCATATTGAAGGCTGCAATCTGTGACCTTCTGTAGCAAATACCTTAGGTCCTCCTCAGCTTCAGCAAACAAGATTGTATCATTTGTTTAACACAGGTTGTTGCTGAGTCCTCCTCATAGGGCCCAGTCTCCCGAATGATCTGTTCTGCGTATAGATGAAAAAGGTATGGAGATAGTATGCATCTCTAACATATACTTTTTCTGATTTTGAACCACGCAGTGTCTCCTTGCTTTGTTCAGGTGACTGCCTCCTGGTCCAAGGACAGGTTTCGCATAAGCACAATCAAATGTTCTGGATTCCCATTCTTCTCAGAGTTAGCTAGAGTTTGTTGTGATCCACACAGTTAAATGCCTTTGTGTAGTCAATAAAACACAGATAGATTGTTTACAGCAGATCACAAAAGGGAAGGTGATGTTATTACATTGCAGAGAAGTAATCAGTCTGGGGTCTTCGGAACCACTGGGAAGCATAGCCTGATGAAGCTGACACATAACATTAACTGCTTCCTAGATAGATGGGTGCGTAGGTAGGTAGATAGGTGGATGTATGGATGATTGGAAAGGAAGGAAGGGAGGGAGGGA
>NW_006399882.1:4491994-4556783 GCF_000299155.1 Elephantulus edwardii | reverse complement strand
GGAAGGAAGAAACAGATAACTGTCACTGATTCAGCTCTGACTGTTAGTGGCCTCATGTATGAAATGTTGCCAAGTCCTACGTCTTCCTCACTATTGCTGGCATGAGTTCACTGCTGTGACTGTTATGATAATCCACTACACAGGGGATCTCTCTTGCCCTCATTGGTTCTCTGCTTCACCAAGCATCATGCCCTTCTCCAGAAATGGACTTTTCCTTATGATGTGTCTAAAGTAAGAGATTCTCAGACTGTGCTCTGTTGCAACCTATATGGTTTTATAATTAATTTTTAGAAGTAGTTCACAAGTTTTTTTCTTCACCTCTTTGTCTAGAAGTTCCACTGAAGTTTGTTCACTTTTAGTGACACCTTTGGCATTCAAAATATTACTGGTGTCACAACATCACAGAAATAGTACAAGAAAAGGGGAGGGAGGTGGTAGTAATGAACTTTATGGAGCTTTAGTGGCCTGGTCTACAAGGAGTCGTGTTGCTAACTGAAAGCCATTGCTTCTCTGGTGGTTCAAACCCACCTGCAGTTTCAAGGGAGAAAGCCAGGCCATCTCCTCCCATGAGATGGAAAGGCTCAGTCATGAGTCAGTTCTGACTCAACAGTGTGAATGAACTTTCTCACTGTTTAAACATTCTAACACTGCATCTAAATTTTATCAAATTTCTGTGTAAAATCTTAAGTCCAAACCAATTACAGACATATGTATTTTGAGTTAAAGTTACAAGAAAACCATTTTAAACTCAACACTACCAAATCAATTCTGACTCATAGCCACCTTCAGGACAGGAGAACTGTCTCAAAAGGCTTCCTGGATATTAAAGTGAGGAAGGACTGTTTCACTTTGCATACCATCACAGATTTGTAGTCACAATTTGTAAGGTGGTTCTACCTTTTGGATTGTTCCCCAGCTGTTACATTCTTTGGTACTGAAGGTAAATAGAACAACTGAATTATAATTGATTTCTGTAACTGCTCAGTGGAAGAAAGGAAGACCCTAAAAAAAAAAAAATAAAAAAATAAAAAAAAAAGAAAGGAAGACCCTCAGTGAGATGGATTGATTCAGTGACCACAACAATGGGCCCACTCGTGGCGAGTGTAAAGGCAAGGCTCTGATCTGTGGTTCAGAGGGTTGTTACCGTAGCTGACTGAATGATATCTAACAACAACAACAAATATAAGGGCAAATGTTGCCATTAAGTCTACTATGATTCAGCGCACCTCTGTGAACCAGAGATTTGAGTCTTGCCATATTCTGCACCATCCTCACAATCTCTGTCGTGCTTAAACCCATTCTAGTAGTCACCACATCAACCTATCTCGCTGAGGGTCTTTCTTTGATGGACTAACCCTCAATCATGTCAGAGACGATGAAGATGGTACAGGATAGGACAGGGTTCAGATTTGTTGCTCATAGTGTCACAGTAACAACTACCTTTCCCAGCATGATGTCTTTTTTTAATGACTGGTTCCTCTTGAAAATATGTCGAGAGTAATTGGGATGCTGTTTCACCTCCTTCCGTCTATGGAGCATTCTGATCGTACTTCCTTCAAGACAGAATGGTTTGTTCTTTGGGCAGTCTGTAGGATATCCAGTACTCTTTGCCAACAACATAGGTCAAAGGCATCAGTTTTTCTTCCTAAATCATTGTCCAACTTTCAGAAACATAAGAAGCTATTGAAAATACCAAGGCTTGGATCAGGTGCACCTTAGTCTTTAAAAGGATATCCTTGCTCTCTAGCACTTTAAATAGCAGATTTCCTGAATGTAACATGTCTTTTGTTGGAACTATAGTCACAGTTAATTGAAATGGTACATATTGTATAGATCAACTCTTGTTTTAAAGAAAATGTTCATGGACAGTTCAGTTCGTGTTCAATCATAAATTGCCCAATATATTCCTAACTCAGTGCTAAATGGAGTTCTGGTGGCCTCTTGGCAAGAAGCCACAGGCACTAAATAGATTAAGTAGTTCACACTAACTTTGCCTGATACCCTCTTTTCGTATCTGAATTTTCCATAGACTCTTAACATAACTGGGATTAGAGAATTAACATCAGATGATTTTTATTTTTGTCTGTGGTTCATTATTCAAATTGTGTGGGCAGGTCTCCTGAGACATTATAATAATCAAATGGAATGGTATTAGTTAAGAAGGTAGTACCCCAGCTGTGGCCATTGGCTAAGTGGATGAGTTGGGTAACAAGTTTAAATGTTACAATCAGAGCAAGCTTTTCTGAAATGGGATTCAATTTTCAGTACATACTTCAATTTTTGCTCTTTCAGGCTGAGACTTTACCTCATAACTATATTCTTTTATGAGCCAAAGCTTTTCAGGAAGAGACTACTCTGGTTGTATTTTATCTATCAGTTTATCTAAAGAGTGTCAATCCCTTCTGGCTAAAGGAAGAAAATTTTCTGTGGCATTTCCACCCAGACATCTCTTGCCTAGCAAAAACTTCTCTGGTTGATAGAGAATGATTTTGTACTTAAGGATAAAAGAAATGTTTTAGTTAATTATGTGCAGGAACTCCAGAGGTTTAAGCCACTTAATGTTTGTCTTGGATTGAGTTACATCTCCTTGAAATATGTGTTGGAATTATAACCCCTATTATCTGTGAATATAATCCTGTTTAAAATAGCATTTTTATTGAAAAATTATGTAGTGTAGCTGTTCCCTAAAAGTAATCCCTTTTTTTAAAAAAACAATTTGTATTTTAGGTGAAAATTTGCATAGCAGATTGGAGTCTGATTTAAAAATTTTTATACAAATTGCTCCTTGACATTGGTTACATCATTCAAAATGTGTCACTTTTATATCTATTCTGTTTGTCCTGTTTTCCTTAATCTAGCATCCCTTCACTTCCTTCATTTCTTCCCTCTCACTTTAGAATTGAAGGAAGAGCAGATTGAAACACAGGCACAGACTTGGGAAGATTGATACCAAGTGAGGTTCATCTGTCAGCCAAGGGATCAAAGAATAACCAGAACTTCCTTCAAGGGAGTAGTTAGGCAAAGCAGAAATCCTAATTGACATGTCTAGTTTTGAAAACTGTGAGAAAATGAGTTACTCTTCTCTAAAGCTATCTATCTGTGGCACTTGTTTTGCAACAGCCCTAGTAACTAGGGCTAGTAAGAACTTAATTGTTGTTGTTGTGTGCCATCAAGTCAGAAGCGACCCATAGCTGACCTTCCAGCAGGTTTTCAGAGGCAGTTAATCGCAAAGGAGGAGGTTGCCCATTTTGCCACAGAGCAACTGGTGGATTTGTAGTGCATGCTTTTGGGATTGCAGCACAGTTTCTTATGACTAGGCCACTAGAGCTCCATCTAATTATCAAATCAAACTAATTATGATCCTACCACCTTTAAGGAAATGAAACCATTGCCTTTCTGTCTATTGGGGAGCTCTAGGAAGGGGCTGTCCTCACCTCTCTGGCCATTTGAATCCATCAGTGGACACATGGGAGAAAGATGGGCATGTCCTTCCGTATGATTAAAAACCCAATGAAGGGTCAGCTGTGAGTCAGTTTCTACTAAGAGACAGTGAGTGCCCATCCAAATGCAGGAACTCCAGGGATATAGTGGTAAAAGCATTCTGTTGTTAATCAGAAGATCAATAGCACGAACTGACCAACAGCTCTGCAGGCCAAAGATGAGGGGTGAGCTCCCAGAAAGATTGACAGACTTGGGAACTCCAGAGGACCTGTCTGCCCTGTCTTATATGGTTGCTATTAAAGATGGAGTTGACTTGATGGCAGTGAATGTTGGTTTCTGCTTATCATTAAACTTAAAGCCGCTGTGGTTTAGGATGCCCCTTGTTTCCTCTTGAAATGTATGTTTATCCACATGGTTGACGATTGTGAGAAATGATTCTCTGAGTTTATACATGCATAATTGCTAGTGATCCTTGCCTTTTTGCATAGTGCGCAAATGCACTTGACATCTCATCTCAGATGAGATGGATTGATACAGTAACTAGGGAAATGGGGGTAGATGTATCAGAGTCAGTAAGACTGGCCCAGGACAGGGCAGGCTTCAGAGCTCTTGTATGTCATTGTATTGCTATGAGTTGCAGGCGACTCAATAGTACATAACGACAGTATGTGCTAGGGAGCTCTGGTGGCTCAGTGGTAGGAAGTTGCACTGTCAACTGTAAGGCATGGGCTTTGAATCCACGAGCTGCTCCACAGGGGAAAATAGGTAGCCTCCTCCAGTGCCTCTTTTAAGTGCCTGAGAGGTCAGTTATGAGTCGGTTCCACCTTGCTGGTGGTACACAGCAACAGTACATGCCAGGCAGTGCGCTAGGTCTGGGACCACAGGGATGAATTAAACGGTGGTCTTCCGGTGATTGCAGGCTTATATTTCACCAAGTTAGATGGACATACAGCAGATAATCATGGGATTATTTCGTTGTTACCACATTATCACAGCGTGCTAAGTGAATACTGTATTGTGCTTAATACAATAACATTCACTCAGCATTCATATGATTTAGAATGATTGATAATCTTAGAGAAAGAAGAATTTCTAGTTTGACAGGATATCCTACAGTGCTTGCTGGCCATGATGATTTGCGATCTGTTTCCCAAGTTTTTGTTATTTAGGCCAAGGTGTATTTTTTTTTTTAAAGTGTTAAACCCGGAGATTTAAATAGTATACACAAACAAACAAAAACAGTGGGTAGTCATAATCTTCCTCAGTTTTGAGAGTATTAAGGAGATACAAACTGTCCTAGTTCCTTTTTAATAATACTAATACAAATTAGTCTGTCTTAGCACTGGAAGGTCATGTGATGTGTTAATACTCATGTGTTCAATTTTCTTTGTTTGATTTATTTATTCTGTGTAAGCAATTTTTAAAAAAATTCATTCCATCTTGCATCCCAACTTTATGCTAAATTTTGTTCTAACAATTCGGCAGTGACAGATGAAGATAGATGCAAACCCTCAAAAGGTTCACCCATAGGTCCTTGTAAAATAAAGTAATATGAACAGAAATACGGTGGCAATCACAAACAGGAGAGGCTGAGCTGACTTCGTTTTTCACAACGTTTAATTCCAACTCCACCACGGCAATAATAGGTCTCTCTCGTCATGGGGAAATGACAGCCACATCAGGGGCGGAAGCACCAGAGAATAAGTGATTCCTGGTATACCTTTAATCAATTGCTACTAAAAATTTTATCAGTCCCTTTCTCTCAGCCTGCTAATATGCAGATGGTAGGGACGTCTCGGGAGGGCATTTGGCAATCAGAGAGAAACCTGAGCCACCGCGAGAAGCATTTCCATCTTGTCCAAGTGAAGAGCCATCATTCGAAGGTAAAAATAGCCCGGTGCCTGCGTGCAGACTCCTGTTCCCCACCGAGACATGCACGGTCCACCGGAGGTACCCACCAGCGCCTAGCCCCTCCAGGTGGGCCCTCCCCACCGCTGGCCCGGGCTCAGCGCTGAGAAGTGTTTCCAGATGTGCTCAGGTGCTGACATCTTAAAAGATGAGAGCGGGCTCCTTCAGGTCGTTCAGACTGTGCCTGGCCCCACCCAAGACTGGCAGCGTCGCCCCATAGACTCATGTTGTCACGGCTCAGGAGCTCTGATCTATAAATGCGCCCTTACCTCCTAACTGGGGAAGGAAACCACCTTGAGTCCATAAAAACAAACAAACAAACAAACAAACAAACAAACAAATCCAAACACATTACCTTCAAGTACGAACTGACTCACCAACTCTGTCCTTCTAGTGAGGTTTTGGAGACTATCAGTTGCATGGGAAGAGATGGCACTTTGTCTCGCTGTGCCACTGGCAGGATCAATGCGCCAGAGAAGGGGTGCTTCTGGGTTAGCAGTGCAACTTCCAATGGACTATGACTGGGTGGTTCACACGGTTAGGCCCTTGACCACCCAGATGGCTCGTGGTTCGAACCCACCCAGTGGTACTTGGGGAGACAGGCCTGGTGGTCCACTTCCTAAAGGCCACAGCCTTGAAAACCCGGCGGGGCAGTTCTGCTGTGCGTGTAGGGTCGTCATGCATGACACCCACCGAACAGCAGCCTTGTCACCGAACGTTCATGCAAAGGAAAGGCCACCTTGTAGCAGTTCGGGTATTTGCCAAACTAGACGAATTTGGCAACGGAAATCTCTGCTGTTTCCATTAAAGCCTGTTGGTCCTTTTATTATTGTAAATTAATGGGGCCAGCTCCTGCCAGGTGAGCACGCTGCTCCTGGAGAAATGCTGCGTGGCTGGCTGGGTTGTTAACACTTTCAGGCCACGGGAACCAGAGTTCTGAATGCAGCTACCCAAGGGGCCGGGCAGCTGGCGAATGAACATGTGCAAGTGCGGGAGCAGAGGTGCCTGCTGGGAGCTGAAGGTCACCGCCAAGCGCTCCTCCAGCTGATTTCCACTTTGTGCAGTGCAGGGTCCAGCTTGGCTAAGCTGCCATCTTTCAGAAACTGGTGCTTTTGCTATGAAAGCTTCTAATCCTGAAAAGTTGGAAATGAATTCAGACTCTTTGGAATGCTCCATGAGCCAAACAAAACACATCTGCTGGCCAGAGGCCCCTTTTGTTCTGGGGGTCTGGAGACTGCAAGTGTGGTCCCTAGGCCAGCAGCCTCGCATCACCTGGGAGCAGGCTGGCTCTATAGACCCCCAAGGTCCACATCGGATCTAAAGAATCAGATTTGCCTTGAAGATGATCCTGGTGATTCACGTACACAGGAGAGGAGCAGATAACTGCTTTTACATCAGCTCTGGTTGATGGAGGCCTTGTAAACAACAGAAAGCAAAGAGCTTGCATGGTCCTGCGTCATCCCCATGCCTGCTGCCATGTGCCCCCATCTCATTGAGGGTCTCCCTCACTCTTGCGGACCATCTACTTCACAGGACATGTCCTCTTCAGTCACTGAGCCCTCCTGGTGACCTTGCTGGTGTTGGAAGTAGATTGTTCGTTTTAGAATTCCAGCTCATGTCACAGTGCCTGTGGCATGTTGTTGCTGTTTAAGTGTGGCTGTTCCAAGTCTTGGTGACCCCATGTGTCACAGAATGAAATACTACCCAATCGTGTGCCTTTCTCACGATTCTTGCTGGGGCTGAACCGCTTGTCTCAGCCACTATGCCAGTTCATTTCAATGGGTGCCCCCCTCTTTCTTGCTTTTCTGTTCTTATATCCTCCTCCATGGACTGTTCTTGCCGACACCCACAGCCAGGACACATACGACACAGTCTCACCGTCCATACTTCCCAGGAGCGCTCCGGCTGGACTTCTTCCGGGACTGGCTTGCTCATTCTCAAGCCAGTATAGTCAGTGTTATTTGCCAACATGTAAGTGTACTCAATGCATGAATGAAGGAAGTGAAGTTTTACAGCCTTGACTTTATTCAACGTCACACTGAACTTATTTATTATTTAGGGACTATCTAGACTTGCCAGAGCTGTCGCAAGCAGCAGTGCCGTCATTTTTATTATATTCTTGTCCATTCCCTCAGGATGCATCTGGTAGCGGAAGCCTCTGCTATTTCCATTCACTTTTATAGTCCTCAGCGTCTGTCCATAGTCTAGCATGGAGTAGAAATTCAATACAAATGTGTCAGATGGATGTGCTAGCAAAAATAAAGGGCTCAGTAGTGGCTCCAGTATTAAATCTATGCTTCTTTTGTCATTATCCTTTAATTGTCTGTCCTAATTAGACCCATGGGGAGCTCTGGTTACATAGTAGATAAGGCATTGTGCTGCCAAGCCAAAGGCAAGAGATTTGAATCCATCACCTGCTCCAAGAGAGAAAGATGGAAAGATGGACAGTCTTCTCTTGTTCAATTTACCACTTCTGAAAACCCACTTGAGGGTCAGCTATGACTCAATAACACATGACAACAATTAGACCCCAAGACATAGTTTAAATGAAAAGGTATTATACTTCCTAGTGCTCACCAGCATTATTTTGAGTTTTAATGGGGTTCTAGTACCCTGTGTTAGTTTGAAGACTAAGGCCATAGTCTTTTTAGTCACTTGCAGCATATCTGAGAGGGAGACAATAAATAAGGATGACAGAAGAATTAATGTCTTTGAGTTGTGTTGTTGGAGAAGAGTACCGAACAGCCCATGAACTACTGAAAGAACAAACAGGTCTTGGGAAAAGTGCAGACAGAGTGCTCCTTGGAGGCAAAGATGGTGTGCGATGTTTCTCATGCTTGGGACATGCTGTCAAGAGAGGCTGTTCCTTGGAAAGCTTCATCATGCGTGGAAAGGTGAAAGGTCAGTGAAGGAGAGGAAGACCCCTCAGTGAGATGGATTGGCTCAGTGACTGCAGCAATGAGCTCAAGTGTGTCAGAGGTTGTGAGGATGGCACAGGCTAGGATCTGTTGTTCACAGGTCCCTATGTGTCATCTTTGATGGCACCTAATAACAACAACAACTGGTACCCTGTGAGCATGATGGAGAGGGTGATAATGATGCGGAAGAGGGCAAGGTTCCCATACATTGTTCATAGGATTGCTGTGAGTCTAAGTCAACTCCTGGGCACCTGACAACAACAACCGTCCCCTAAGTGGAGCTCTGATGGTGTTGTCGGTGAGGAGTTATACTGCTGATCCAAAGGTGAAGCCTCTCTCAGGATTCGAACCCACCAGTGGCTCCTCAGAAAAATTGGCTATCTCCTCCTACACTGTTTACAGCCCTTTGAAACCCACTGGAGGGTCAGCTTTGCATCGGTTCCTACTAAATAGTAACAAGTTTTGAACTGAGTTCTTGAAACCACACTTGTCAGTCTCTCCTGCTGGAGTGACTTGTATGTGTCTATGATGTCAGGTGCTGTTATTTTAAATGTATCTGAAATGCCTGCCAAGTTGTCCACGGGAGACGGGCTTCAGTGGGGCTTCCATACTAACACAGTCTAGGAAGAAAGGTTTGGCGATTGACTTTTTTTTTAAGTTTTTTTTTTAAATAATTTTAATGAACATTTACAGAGAATTTGGATTTCCATTCATTCATTGCTGAACTTCTCTACCTGCCCAGCCCTCTCCCCCTGCCCCCCAGTTCGCTCCTCTCTTTCAAAAGCAAAAGAAAGACTCCCTCCCTGGTACACAATCCCCCCGCACCCCTCCCACTGCCTACTATGCAACCTTAATTGTGGACTCTTGTGATAACCATAATACCCTATCATACATCGCTTTTAAATTATTCAGTCCCTCATCTGTTTCAGTGCAGTATACACAATTTATCCAGTTTTTCTCAGTCTTACCCCCACCCTGATATCAGTCCCATATTTCAGCAGTGTCACCATGCAATATTTGTCCTTTTGCGACTGAGATATTTCACTCAGCATAATGTCCTCCAAGCTCACCCATTTTGAATAATATTGCATCCTTGTTTTTCAATGCAGCATTGTATTCCATTGTGTGAATATACCACAGCTTCTCTATCCATTCATTTGTTAATGGGCACCTGGGTTGTTTCCAACTCCTTGCTATTGTGAAGAGAGCTGCTATAAACATGAGTGTGTATATATCTGCTTGGATGTCAGTTATGGTCTCTTTGGGATATATTCCCAGTAGTGGAATTGCTGGGTCAAATGGTATCTGTATTTGCAAGTTTTTGAGAAAGCACCATACCGCCTTCCACAGTGGTTGCACCATTTTACATTCCCACCAACAGTGAATAAGGGTTCCAGTTTCTCCACAGCCTTGCCAGCATTTGTTGCTTGCTGTTCTGTTAACTTTTGCTATTCTGACTGGGGTGAGATGATATCTCATAGTTGTTTTGATTTGCATCTCTCTTAGAGCTAGCGATTGACTTTTTAAAACTAGCTACTGAAAACCCTATGGATTGCTATCGGATATAGTTTTAAACAGTACTAGGCTGTGAACCTCTGAGGTTGGAAGGTGCTAAAAATGCCGAGTGGCCACAACAGGAGACTCCAGCTGGCCAGTGGTCATAAGCCAGTTTCGGGGTTAGGAAAGCTACATTCTGTAGTGAATGACTGTGAGTTGGTACTGATTTCATAGCACTTACAACAACGATGCCAACAACAACATAGCCAACGGCCTGGAACATACGGGTGCTTCCCTTACATAAAGGCTGGAGAGGAGTGGCTGCATGTTATCATATCCAAAGCAACAATCAGGAGCGCCTCCCATTCTCAGTCACCACAGAAATCTGAAATGAATGGCGCCCATCTCTATCCGCCTGCGTTCTTCATCCACAGCAGAATGTTACAGAAGGAGGAGCGTGGGGCAAAGCAGATTGGAAGATAGCATTTCCTGCGCTGTGGCTCACTTTTTAGATACCCTGCACAAAGACGCTCATCAGCGGTGCTAAAAAGCCTTTTGATCTAAATAAAATTACTTTAAATTGACTTTTTGAAAATTAGAATTGGGCAATTCTGGCCTTTTGATGGAAGATGAATTGGTTTTCTGTGGTCCTGTCATTTAATAGAAATTGACTTCTGATGATTCTTATCTGCATGTAATATAAATCACCTTGCCTGCTAAGAGAATTTAGTCCATTCAACTGCACACTCTTATCCCAGAGTTCCCCAGTTTAGGTTTGTGGGGATTCCCCACCCCCATGTCTGAGCTGGTTGGGGTTTTTTTCCTCTTGGGTTTTGTACAGGTTTTTTTGTTTGTTTGTTTTTTGCAGTTGGGCTGATTTGTTTTATGCATCTAAAATGTCTTCAGGTCTGAAAGACTGGGTAGTATCTGTCTGTCAGAGAAAAAGTCTATTTTAAACCTAAAAGACCAGAAAACTGGCTTTGTATATGTGCTGTAGGTGCTAACTTTCTGATGTTTGTGTAACATGAAGAAATAATGTTCAGTTTTGAGTATGAAAGTACAGTTAATGTTGTACATACTTGACTTTAATAGCCTGAGGGTTTGGCAAAATATATGTGAATAACTAGGTGTTAAAATCTACTCTTGACATTTTCCCCCTCAACTTAATTTCAACTTTGAGGATTGTTACCCTAGTAGGTCTTTCACAAGAAGAGCCTTGGTGGCAGAGTGGATAAGTGTTCAGCTATAACATATACAAAGTCACTGGTTCAAATAGACCAGCCACCCTGCAGAGAGGGATGAGGCCGTCTGCTTTTGTAAAGATTTACGGTTTTGGAAACCCAATGGGTCAGTTCTGTCTTGTAGAGTAATTATTAGTTAGAATCAATTAAACAGCAATGGGTTTAGAATTTCAGTAGAAGCAGCTCTGGTGACACAAAGCTTAAGTGCTTGGCCGCTGACTAGAAGACTGGTGGTTCAGATCCACATAATGGCTCAATGGGAAAAGTCTTGGCCATCGACTCCCATAACAACACCCAGAAATCACTTTTGGTTACATCTCCCCTGTCACCTGGAGTTTCCATGAGTCAAAATCCACTCCAAGGAGCACAACAGTAAGTCTTTAATCACTACATTTGCATTATTAAGGGAAAAGTAGAAAAAGATGCACACTCTATAGTTTGTTATGTCTTCAAGGTGGAGTTAGTTGTATGGTATGAGGGTAAGGGAGAAACTCATATTCTTTCCATATGTTTTATATCTAAAATAAGCTTGTTTTGCTTTTGTGATTGTTGTTGTTGTTCATGGAGTTTCCGGAGGCATGCTATTTAGGAAGTAGATGCCACTCCTGCTTCCAAATACAACTCATCAAATCAGATTTAAGAAAAATGGGGACGGAAATAACCTATTAGTTTAAAAAAAATCAGATGAATAATCTGATTAATTGACTCTCGTTCATTTTATATTCTCAAAGCTGGGAAACCTTGCCTCAGTCAGATGTTTGAATGGAGTCAGAGAGAGGGGAGATGTGTTTGATCTACTGTTCTCTGGATCAAAAATGCATTGCTGTGAAATGTCCTTAGGGCACACACAAAAACCGGCATGGCTGAAGCAGCCGACCTTCCCTGACTTCGCCGGGGGGAAGGAGATTGAAGACCACAGCCCCAGGCAGAGTCCTGTGAGGCAGAGGAGGGACAGGCCTCCTCTCTCCATTCCTTCAACCAGTGTGACACCAGCCTTCCCCCCGACAGAATCCCTGCGTCTCTTCTGGCTTGCGTTGGCCTCATAGGACTCACAGATGATCCTCCAGATTATAGGGGTTTATGAAGGAAGCAACAGGCTGCAATCGGAAGTAACAGGAACAATCCAGGCTCGGGCCCGTTTCTTCGTGGGCCTTACCAACAGGCAGTTATCTATTTCCCTGGTTCTGGGCCTCTTGGCCATCAGCCCTTGGGCCCCTTGGGCTGGATTGACCTCTGCTTTGCTTGGGTAAATGTTACAAGCTAATTAGCTGTGGCATTTAGTGCATCAGCTTGAAGGCGCTCGGCTCTCTCACTCCATGGGTGGGCAAGCCCAGCTCTGTCAAGCACCAGGGGCACTCGCTCTGCCAGGACCTCCTCATACAGGCACTTCACTCTCACTCTAGGGGCCAGGAAGCCCACTGTGCCATCCCCTGCCAGTCCCTGGATTCAGCTGCTGTTTTGTTCCTTCCCTGGTGGTCTCTTAACATTACAGCTCTCTCCTGGGACTAGAAAGTTCTCAGAGCAGGGACCCTAAGAACAGAGGACAAGCTCTACTTACCTCTTCTTCTTGGAGGTAGTCAGGTCCCCCCTCTGTGCTGGGATTGGCTCCTTTTTAAGCCTAACAAGTGGCAGAACTAACCAATCCCTTCATTAGGGACCCTTACACCTTATTTGCTTAGACCCAACCCCCTCTAGGTTCTCTGAACTTTTGTTTTATTCACTCACGGCTGTCAGGTGGGTCCCAGCTCAGTGACCTTCCACCAGGTTACCATTTCACAAGTCAATGGGAGGAGAATGGCCATCTTAGTCATAGGGACCTTCCGGGGGATTCAAGCCACCGGAGACGTGAAGTCTGGGTGAGCAGCATGGCTCGCTGCAGACTGTGTCACCGGAGCAAGCTGTAAACCCCTGGAGGGCCACGCTGTTGTTATGGGTTATGTCATCCAGTCGGAACCGACTCATGGTTGACCGCCAGCCCCGAGCAGGTTTTTGGAGACTGTAAATCACATGAGAGGAGGGGACCCGTTATTCTCTCCCTCACAGTAGCCAGAGGGTTCAAACTGCCCGCCTTTGTGTTGGCAGCACAACTCCTCACCGCTGAGCCACCAGAGCGCCATTGTGGCTGCATATTAGATCCATCATCCCATCCCATCATTTGGCGAGAATTAAAGATGGTGGTGAGAAATGCTGGATAAACGTGATCCATCACTCTGGAGGGCAATGGCTTTCCGTGGTTGTGAGCATGAACATAACTGTTCACATGAAGTCGTGTTTTTCATAGCTATCACGTAGAATAAATACATGGAAGAAAATAGGAAGAGGGGAGACACAGTGTTGTGTAGTTTTGGAGAAGGAATGTTGGAACCAGCTAAGGGGATCTGAATTCTGATGCTATCTCGTTCTGGCTATCCGACTGTGGGCACATTACCAGACTGCCGTGTTCCTGAGATTGCTCATCTTCTCAATAAATCTGTGACTGACCTCAAGGCATCAGTTTAGGGAGGGATTCAATGATTTCAAGCACACTGAGGAGTACCTGACATGTATGCGCTATGTCACTTAGCTTGTGCTGCAAAGCGAGTCCTCCAGAGCTCACCAGCATCTTGTTGTTAGGTGCTGTTGAGTCACTTCTGACGCAGGGAACTCTGTGGCAGCGGATGGCAACCTTGCCTGATGCTGCATTGTCCGCACAGTCTCCACTTCATGCTCCAGACTGGAGTTGGCGGGGCAGTGCTGCTGTTGGCCCAGGCTGGGGCTGGATGGCCCAGGACAGAGTCACTTACAGTAGCACAGCTGTGTGGGCAACAGCAGTGACAGGGCAAAGCCCAAGCGCACAAGTGCATTTCACGACTCTGCTTATATCACATCATCTGCAAGTATTCCATTGGTCAAGGCCAATCTCATGGCCAAGCCAGAGTCCGAAGGGAGGGGACTGCTCAGAAGGCATAGGTACGGGGACAGGGGATCATTTGGGCTGTTTCTGCAAACACTCTGCTTCAAGCTCTCCATGAGTATTAGCTGCCGCTGTTACTGAGATTGCTAATGATAATGTTATTATTAACTCTCTGAACATCCAGCTGCTGGAAGTAACGTGCTCTTGAGGATGTCTTTAGTTAGTCGTTAGCATTTGCCATTTTCAAATATTGTGGGAGCCTCAAAAATGAATACTTGCAACAAGAGAGTTTTTAAGAGGAGCTTATTCTGCAAGGCTGAAATTATTATTTTTGTTACAAACTGTGGCTGTCCCTACTGGTCTCCCTGGGAGCATTTTGCAGGTTATAAAATACAGCGATTACTATGGTAATCATATTGCAAGTATAAAATGGCTTTGACCTACTTGTTAAAATGCAGTGTGTATTAAAATAACGACTGTGAGCTTCAAGCTAAATGAACTCAGAATGAAAACAGAATAGCAAGTCCAGAGTGCAAGAGAGAGCTTCAAAGGGAAGGCAGGCCTTTGATGAAGAGAACGATCTTCCTTCAGCCTCTCTATCCTCCCTTGGGTGTGATGACACCCGGGAAATGATCGCCGAGAATGTGCCTCTCTCCTCGTCTGATCCACCAGCAGAATGTTGTGAAAATCAGAAGAGCTACCATTTGTAGGACTGTTTACTACGTTAGTTACCATGACCCTGGGTTAGGTCTTTCAGTACACTGTTTCACCTCCTCATCATGACATCCTTCTAAAGTGTGAATTATTACTTGCTTTTTCCCCACAAAAAAAGGAAACCGAGACTCAGAATAAATGACTTCTGTGAGTTGGAAATCCCTGTCCTAGAGGTTCAGTAAGGACGCATGAATCAAGGTGACGGAGGCCTAAAAGAAAGAAACTACAATTGTACAACCCACTTTGGTTTTCCTAGGACTTTTCTGGTCTTGAGACATTCCCATTATAAATGGAATATGAACTATAAATGAACTTGGAATATGAACTTGTAAATGAACTGATTTATTAATGAATGCATATGTTCGTTGTTGTTGTTTGATGCCGTCGAGTTGTAGACGACTCATAGCGACCCTATAAATGAACAGCCTGAGCACTGTTCGTCCAAAGAGTTTCCGGAGGCAAGCCATTTCAGAAGTGGATGCCGCTCCTGCTTCCAGGCTTGATTTAGTCGGGAAACTCCAGCCAACACTGTCCATCATGGGTAACCATTACCACGACTGGCACATCACTGTCACAGTCTTCAGCATCACAGCAATCACGAGTTACCTCTGTACAGCAACGCTCAGACCAGTGCTATAGCACCTAGAAGAATGTTTGACAGGAAAACAATTTGAACCTGACCGATGAAAATCACCCACCTTCGGCTTGGTAGCATGAATGCATATATTCAACAAATATTTATCATGTGCCAGACAGCATGCTCAGTGCTGTATCAGCGGTCAAGATCCTTGAGAAGGTTTCCTGGCCTTAAAGAGACAGAATTTTCTAATGATCAAATAGGCCCACAGGAGAGTGGGCATCAGCCAGGGGAAAGGATGGAACAATGTTTGAGGCAGCCGGAGTAGTAAGACCAAGAACCCAAAGGCCTTGTAAGTGAATCAGCTTAGTGCAGAGTGCAAAGTTGGGGGCGGAGGGAGTTGGCATTATACACAGAGACTAGATCTTAACATATTCGATTCAAGTTCCTTTATCTGAGAGCCACTAGGAGCTGTAAAGGGATTTCGAACTGGAAATGACATGATCTGATGGATTATACTTTGTAAAACAGAGGATCGGTGAAAAGGAAGACAACCCTTAAGAAGCTGGGTGGGCACAGGAGCCACCCCAGTGGGTGCACAGTGATTACTGGGATAGTGGTACAGCATTTGGCAGGCTCTGACACTGTTGGGTCTGTGAGTTAGAGCTGACTTGATGGCACTTAACAATGAAAACACCACCACACACAATGCCTAGTTTGATGAGGAAATAGTTAAAATGTGTGATTCTAACCTAAAGGTCGGAAGTTCAAGTCTAAGCAGAAATGCCTTAAAAGGAAGACCTGACAATGTGCTTCTTAAGATTCAACACCCTCGAGCTCAGCTCTGCACCAGCTTGTATGGAGTCACTGTGAGTCACAGTTGACTGGATGGCAGCTGAGTTTTAATGAATAGTTTACAAGATCATTCCAACCGTAATGTGTCAGATGGGGTGGAGGCCGAGGTAGGAAGAGAAGTAGCTGCGTCTCCAGCAAGGATTCCAGAGAGCAAAGCTGGTGCTGCCATCCAGGAAGGAGATGACTGTGGCCTGGACCAAGACACGGCAACTGCATTAGAAAAGGCAACAACAGTGGCAGCTGTTTGGAACCTGCATGTTGAAGGAGATAGAAGAGTTAAAGTAGACGTCTGATGTGTCTGACTTGGAGAGATGATGCCACAGAGTAAGGGATCTCAGAAGGAAGTGGAGGGCATAACAGTTATGTTGACTGTGTGCCTGTTGGGGCTTCAGGTGGCTATAACCCACAGTCAGTTAGGACACCTTAGCATAACCCTCTGCAGTGACCACTGGGCTGAAATCCAGGGTTGTGGTCATCTGTGTCCAGCTGTGTTAACCTCAGGAAAACAAAGATTCTCACCACTGGGCCAATTGGCTGCATTGTTCAGAGAAAAGACTGAGGTTGTTAACGTCATCTTCCTCAGATCCACAATGAACACTTTTGGGGCCAGCAGTCAAGAAACTAAAAGATGAATTGCATTGGGCAAGTCTGCTGTCAGAGACTTTTCCAGAATGCTGAAGATCAGTGATGTCAGTCTAGAGACTAAGATACTCCAAATCCCAGCCATGGTCTTCTCAGTTGCTTGCTGTGCATCAGAGAGCTGGACAATGAATGACAGAAGAAGAATCGATGCCTTTGAGTTGTGCTGGATAAGAGTATTGGACATTCCATGGACGGTCAGGAGAACAAACAGGTAGGCCCTAGAGAAGGTGAAACCGGATTGCCCCTTGGAGGCAAGGATTTTGAAGCTCTGTCTCACATTCTTTGGGCATGTGGCCAGGAGGGACCAGTCCTTGGAGAAGGATATCATCCTTGAAAGGGTGGAGAGTCAGCACCGGAGAGGAAGACCTTGGAGGTGATGGATTGACATGGTGATTGTGGTGCTAGGTGCAGATGTGTCAGAGACTATGAGGTTAGCTCAGGATAGGGCAGGGTTCACAGCTATTGTTCATAGGGCCGCTATGAGTCGAAAAAGACTCGATGGGACATAACAGCATGTCTAGCTGCTCCAGGAGAGGAAGCAGGGCAGTCTCTGCCCATAAAAATTTACAGCTTTGGAAACCCAATGGAGGGTGGTCAAGAGTCACAATAGACTCAATGGAAGCGGATTTGGGGGCTTTTAGGGAGATTGTTCTCTAAATTAGCACTTCTGCCCTCTCCCCAGCATTCCCTGTCTCCTGGAATTTATTTTGCTTATTAGTGTGGGCTTGAATATATCAGAGATGATGAGGATGGCACAGGCCAGGGCCCAACTCAGATCCATTCTTCATAAGGCCACTATGAGTTGTAGTCAACTCAATGACACCTAACAACAATAAATGGTTTTGTTATTTACTATCTTTTCACTGCAAGAGAATAAAATCTCCACAGGGGTGTGGGGTGTGTTTGCTTTATCCAGTGCTCCATTATCCCTGGTGCATAGAGCAGTGCTGGGCTCTGAATGAACCAGTAAAGTCACCAGAAGGTGAAGGATGCCCTGATTCAGTGCAGGGAGTAAGTGAGCTTATCATTGAGACTGGAGGGGAAGAGGGGCCTGGAGAACCTGGAGGAATTCTATTAAAAGAAAGGACAGAGAAAGGGGAGCTTTCCAAAAATAAAACGAAACAAACCTGAGACAATTTCTCATCTCTTTGCTCTGCAGGAAACCTCAGAGCAAGCTAGGATGTTGAATGGCAAAGCATCTGAACTTTCAAATATCTAAACAAAGTGGCTTTGAGGATCTGATGATTTCTGAGAAACAGTAGGCAGGCTAAAACCAAGTAGATATTCTTCTATTCTTTGTTCTGGGTGGGAGGGGGAAAGCCAAATGCCAGCATGGTTTTCAGAGCAGAGGTGAAGAGGAGTAACTATCAGTCAGTCCATCTGCTTTCTAGGGAACCAGATCGATATTATCTTGCATGCCAGGTAAACATCAACAGAGGCTCTTTATGGGAAATTGAGTTGAGAATGATTCTGAGGCTAGACATAGGCCCCCCCTGGAGGACCACCGTGATTGTCCGGGGTGGGGTCTGATGTGGCTGAAGACCCACCTTTCATGTCTTCACCACTGTCATGTAGAGAAAGAATGACTCTCAGTACTTAAGGCTCCAGACACACATGCTTCATCTGTCACATGTATGACTGCCTTCCCACATCCCCAGTTGCTCTCTAGGGTGTAACTCACTGAGGTGGTTGTTTTGTTGTTGTGTGCTGTCAAGTTGAGTCGAATTTCTCAGGACCCTGTGTAACAAAGGTCATTCAGGCCGACACCAAGTTTGATGTTTTACAGTCTGAGCATTTTTATGCCACCAGGGGAAACTGACGCCTGGTAGCTGATAGGCTCAGGTCGTCAGTTTTGTCCGTAATTATTTGTTCTTTAGCATAGATAATTTTGAAACATCAGCCACCCCCCAAGCACTGC
This sequence comes from Elephantulus edwardii, assembly GCF_000299155.1. Classification (NCBI taxonomy): domain Eukaryota; kingdom Metazoa; phylum Chordata; class Mammalia; order Macroscelidea; family Macroscelididae; genus Elephantulus; species Elephantulus edwardii. The sequence goes on along the minus strand of NW_006399882.1, from coordinate 4,538,179 downwards.
AATTATCAGAGTCACATTAATTGACCTGCCGATAATTACAGTCATGAAAAGGAACGACACATGTAATGGCTGATAAATTTAGAATGGCAGGAGCACTAATTCTGGAATCTAGGATCTCCATGTGAAAACTTCATTTTCAATAAGAGACTCGTGTGTGTGTGTGTGTGTGTGTGTGTGTGTGTGTGTGTGTGTGTGTGTGAAATGATTTTGAATTTTCAGTCCCGTTGTAAAAGGTAAACGGGGCAGTAGGAATTAATGATGACTTCAGATTTAACATTTTACTTTATAATTTCTATCAACATCTCTCTTTTTTTCCTAGAGAAGAATGAATTCTTCCAGCTTTCTTGTGGTTCCCCTGAAAAAGGGTAGAGCAGATAATGGACAGTGCTAATGAAAGACTTCCTTTTGGCAGTTCTCCAAGTTGCATCTCCTAATTTAGAAACTAAACCCAAAGCCCAGTAAGTGGAAACCCTGAGCTTTATGTCCCAAGAGAACCGGGGCAGCAGAGCCCGGAATGCCAGGGCTGTGGAGACTTCTGGTTCGGCAGCTTGCCGTTCAGGTAATTGACCAGTTATTTGACCTCCAGAGACAGTAATTTTGTATAAGTGATTATTGATACGTAACGGTTCATTTGAATGCCGGCGTGGAGCTTCAGATCCCTTCAGTCATGACTTGTGAGAGTTGGCACTAGCATCTAATACCTCTTCTTCGTCTGCCCTTTGTCAGGAGAGGGCTGCTATGGCGTGAATCAGCACCAATTTACTAAGTGTTTGCAATGAGTTAGCACTGTTAGAGACACACAGAGCGATTCCAGAGTCTTTAAGATGTCACCACCATCTTCCCAGTGCTGATTTTTACAGGGAGAAAAGAGGAGCACTTATCCCCTCCCCTCTCAGTAGACCCACCAAAGCCATTGTGCATTAATTCCAATTCAGCCCAAAACGGAGTTTCCAAGGCTGTAATCTTTTTTTAGAAATTTTTAATTTTTTTTATTAATTTTAATAAACATTTACAGAGATTTTGGATTTCCATTCATTTATTGTTGCACTTTTCTCCCTGCCCATCCCTCCCTCCCCCAGGTTCACTCTTCTCTTTGAAAAGTAATAGAAAAATTCTTTCATTGGTATACAATCCCCACCCCCCCCACCCCCACCCCTAGTACACTCCACTAGGCAACCTTCATTCCGGACTTTTGTGATAACCATAATACCCTATCATATATCTCTTTTAACCTGTTCTCTCCCTCGTCTGTTTCAATGCATGGTGCCCTTCTCCAAGGGAAATTGTCTCTCCTAGTAACTTGCCCAAAGTATGTGAGGTGAAGCTTTGCTATCTTGGCCTCCAAGGAGCTCTCTGGCTGCATTTTCTCGAAGACATCTGTCTGTTTTGTTGGTTTTTTGGTTTTTGTTTGTTTGTTTGTTTGTTTGTTTTCAGTCCATGGGATATTCTCCAAAACCACAATTCAGTTGAAGACCCTCAATGACATAGATTGGTATAGTGACGGCATCAGCGGGCTTGAGTGTGTCAGACATGATGAGGTTCATATTCAGGGAGTTCCTATCTGTCGGGCCACTGTGAGCCATACTTGACTCGATGGCACCGTACAGAAACAGTCTTTACCAAAGCCACATCTTTCTACTGTGGAGCACTTGGTGGGGTAAAGCTGCCCAGTGCTTTACCCACTGCATGGCCAGGGCTCCATCTCCCTTGACAAGATGCATGGTATTTCATCTACATAGTGTAGGGACAGCTCAGTGGTTGGGAAACCTCCAGTGGCCCACCTTCCCCTCTCTGAACAGTGGCGAGAGGCTTCATGGAGGAGAAATTGGGGAATTCTATTCCATTAGTTTTCTGTTGAGGAACAGTGGTTGACTTCTTGCCTCTCTTGAGGGAGACCTGGATCATTCCTGGTCAAAACATCTCTTGACGCAGCCACTAACCCATTTGTCAGTGTCAGATGACCCAGGGAGCAAGGTAAGCAAACGTGTGCTTGTGCTTACTCACAACTCCGTAGTGAACAATGACATTTTTCTTTTCTTCCCTCCCCTCCCTTCCCATTCCTTTCCCTCCCCTTTCATCCCCTCCCTTCCCCTTCCTTTCCCTCCCCTTTTGTTCCCTCCCTTCCCCTTCCCTTCCCTCGCCTCCCTTCCCTTCACCTCCCCTCCCCTGCCCTTTTTTTTTCCTTTTCTTTTCTTACATCCTCTTCCAGGTATAGATAGATAGCATCTGTCTCTCTCCTGTCCCCACAGCACCTTCCTAAAGAATCAAAGCCTCTTTTTATATTTACAGTCCTTAGCAGGGATACATATCCAGAAATCAATGTAATATGATGCACCTGCTCACACAGAGACGGTTATCTGCACATGATGTTGGCATGTGATACTTGTAACACTTGAGCTTACCTTACCACAACAGAAACAGGAAAATTATCTGTATATTGGTGGATCCAAGCAGCTCAAACCCAGCTGTTCAAGGGCCGACTGTAAATCCTACACGGACTTTCGACTATATAAGAAGTTCACACAGCATTGGTCTGTGGTCAGCTGTATAGTAGAGCCCTGTTTCATTCTCCACCAAATTGTGAGTTCCTCTTGAGTTTAAACTATTCCTTCCCTGCCCCCAATCTAATTTCTAGAGCTTGTAGCTGTAGCGTCACATTGTAGATACCTTAGATTCTCAACAAATGCTGGGTGGATAAGATGAGTGCATTGAAAACATGGAGAAGCAGACTATGACTACTCTTCTGTTTCCCTCTGCTTTTCTTCTGAATGTCCCTTGTGGCCAGTGGCTGGTATATGATCTGTGTACTGACCATAAACTCCAAAACCCATTTACAGTGAATTGATTTCAGCTCATGGTGATCCTCTCTCAAGTTTCTGAGGCCGTAAATCTTAAGGGGAGGAGATAGCTGTGTCTCTTTTCTGTGGAAGAATCCCAGCCTGCTGGATTTGAACTGAGAACCTTTCAGTTACACAAAGATGTAAAGATGTAATACACCATGCCACCTAGACTCCTTATTTATAGATCAGAGTGAAAAATATATTTGAAGATGGGAATCTGAGCATTTTACAAGATAAACTCCCTAATGCTAAATCCCATCCCTTTCACTTACAAGTTACTCTGTTCAGGTGACTATATTCAGGTTACTAAACTTTTCTGTGTCTTCAGATCTTCCTGACAAATGAGGCGATCTTCACAGGTGCCACTGCCAAGCACTGTTGCTAGAAATCAGAGAGAAGGATTAGGTAATGGTAGAGTGGGCGGGGACTGGGTGAGATATTATTTGCATAATGGTTCCCCTTATATAATGGCAGTAAATGCTAAGTTCTGCTCCATCCATCCACCTGATTGGTTGTGGGTCTGACCAGTGTGACCCATAGGTGGTTTGTTGTTTTTAATTAAAATGCTAGTGAGTCAGGGGAGAGCAGAATCAAGGAGTCAGCTGCCCTAACTGTCCAGGGAAGAACTGAGATGCCCCAGGACTTAGCAAATACTCTCTCTTGGAGAGGTGGGGTATAAGAATACAATAGAAATATTTTGGTTAATTTATCTTTCCAAATATTTATCAAACATTATCTAGGTTAAATTCCAAGTAAGAAAACGGTCAATAATAAAACTTTAATCCCTTCAAACTGTGGATAACCTTGAGAAAAATGTGAATTACAGAACCCTTGATTGTACTTAGGCAAAACCTATACTTATTTGGACCAGGAGACAGTCATCAGAACAGAGCAAGGAAATACTGTGTGGTTCAAGATCAGGACAGGTGAACACCAGAGATGCATCCTATCTTCATACCTTCTCAATTTATATGCAGAACACATCATCTAGGAGGTTTGGGCTCTATGAGAAGGAACGTGGCATCAGGATTAGAGGAAGACTCATCAACAACCTGCCTTATACAAACGACACAAACTTGTTTGCTGAAGCTGAGGAGGACCTGAGGTATTTGCTACAGAAGGACAAGGACTGCAGCCTTCAGTATGGTTTGACGCTCACCATCAAGAAAATGAAGATTCTCATCACTGGACTGATTGGCTGCATCGTGATAGATGGTGAAGAGATGGAGAATGTTAACAGCATCAGCTTGCTTGGCTCCACAGTCAGTACTCTTGGTAGCAACAGTGAGGAAGTCAAAAGATGAATTGCATTGAGGAGATCTGCTGTCAGAGACCTCTCCAGGGTACTGAAGAGCAATGATGTCAGTTTAGAAACTAAGGTGTGCTTGATCCAGGTCATGGCCTTCACAATTACTTGCTATGCATCAGAGAGCTGGATAGTGACTAAGCATGATAGAGGAAGAATCAATACCTGTGAGAAGAGTATTGAATATACCATGGATTGCTAAGAGAAAAACAGTTCTGTCCTGGAATGGGTGAAACCAGATTGCCTCTTGGAGGCAAGAATTTTAAGCTCCATCTGACATACTGGTCCCCCATAAGGGACCAGTCTTTGGAGAAGAACATCATGCTTGGCAGCATGGAGGGACAGCTCAAGAAAGAAAGACCCTCGATGAGATAAACTCAGTGACTGGGGTAATGGGAGCAGATGTGTCTGAGACGATGAAATTGGCTCGAGATAAGCAGGGTCTAGAGTTGTTGTACATAAGGTCACTATGAGTTGTAAGTCACTATATTGCAAGCACATAGCAACAACAACAATAACCCCATCAACATGGGATTTCTGATCTATGTTATTTCTGAAGCTATAAATTCTATAATAATAAAAAGCTATAATAGTTGTGAAGGAATAGAATCACTACCTGGTCAGTCCTTGTCGTTTTCTCTCAGCCACTTCCCTCCCATAGGAGGGGACTAAAAGCAAGGTTTCTCGGAGGAAATAAGTAGGGAAGTCTAAGACAGATGCATCTAAACCCCAAGGGATCCCAAAGGTCCCCAGGCAGGGCGAGGCTCTGACCAGCCTGAGGAGACTGGAAGACAATAAATTGCAGGGCGCCTCTGAGGCTGCTCCCTCTGCCCTTGGCTGCATGCCAAAAGGTTTGGGTCCACCCCTGACCTTGGGGGGAGGTGTTCCTCCTTCCTCTGATTTTCTCTTTAACTCTTTCTCACACTTATCTATCTTTCACCAATCAGGCCTCCTTTGCATTATCTTACTAAACCTTTTCCACCTGACTTGCTAAATTACCACTCTGTGTGTGTCTGTTCACTTACCTACAGTCCCCTCACCTCACCCGCTTGTGGGGAATATCAGCGGGTTGAGAAGAGATAAAAATAACTCTAGTTTTAGCACTCTTCAGTAGTGACCCTCCAGGGTAGAGTAGAATTGTCCCACTGGGTTTCCAAGGTTGTACATCTTTACAGAAACAGAGACCCTATTGTTCTCTCTCAGAGAGACTGGTGGATTCAAACCAGGAACCTTCTCAGCAGTCCAGTAATTAACCCTCTCTTACCAGGGCTCCTGTCTCACAGTGTGAGATGGTTTCAAGGAGTTCTGGTTAAGCATTTGGTTCCTAATTAAAAGGGTAGTGATTCAAATGGGACTCAAGACCTGCAATCTGCTCCCATCAAGATTTACAGCCTCGGAGACCCAGAAGAGTCCCTGGGAGATGGTTCTGCTGTGTCCTATCGAGTGTCTCTGCTGCACTTCAGCGTCACCTCAGCGGCATCGAGTGGCGTATGAATTTGAAAATATTCACTAGTTAGTCTTCTAAACTTCTAATATCGTGTGGCACATTAATTTAAAAATATTCACTGTTCAGTCTTCTAAACTTTGTGATTACCTCAAGGAAGAAGTCACATTTGGGCACCAAAGTTACCACTTGCTCTAAAAGCCAATCATCTCCCTATTTTAATGAAAAAAAGAACAAGCTTCAGGTTTGTAGCCTTGGGCAGGCCAAATTTTCTAGTTAACTTTTTTGGAAATTTCTTAAATATTGTTGTAAGAAAGATAAAGAAAAATGCGTCATACAAAAATGAAAGATGAGACGACTCGTTGGAGAAGTTCAGTATCAGCTGTGAAAACTAGGTCAGGTGCTGATTGTGAAACAGAAAGACCATCAGCTACTCATGTGCAAGTTCAAACTGAAGCTAAAGAAAATTCAAGTCTGCAAGAACCAAAATTCAACCTTGAGTCTATCCCACCTGAATTGAGAAACCATCTCAGGAACAGATTTGAGGCCTTGAATACTAATGAGTGAAGGTCAGATAAACTGAAGGAGGATATAAAGAATATTATCGATGAAGAATGCAAAATGTTATTACAAAGACAAAGGAGGAAGAAAGGAACAAGATGAATGTTGGAAAAGACTCTGAATATTGCACTAGAGTTCCAAGAAGCCAAAACAAAGGGAAGAAGTCAAGAAGTTGAGAAGTTAAACAAAAGATTTTAAAGGGCAGCTTGGGAAGACAAAGCAAAATATAATGAAATGTGCAAAGAGCTGGAGTCAGAAATTCAAAAGGGTTGAACTCGCTTGGCATTTCTCAAGCTGAAGAAATTGAAGAACAAATTCAAGCCTCTAATTGCAATATTAAGGATGCAATGGGCAGAAAATGGAATGATCCAGGAACCATCTAATGAAGATGGAAGGAGTACACAGAATCATTGTATCAAAAAGAATTGCCTAACACAGAAGTACTTAATGAAACAACTTATGTTCAAGAGGTAGTGGTGATGAAGGAGGAAATGAAAACTTCTCTGAAAGAATTGGCAAAAAACTAGGTCCTGGGAATTGATGGCATACCAATTGACATATTTCAACAAACAGATGCTGTTCTGGATGTGCTCATCAAGTTGTGCCAAGGAATCTGGAGGACAACCATCTGGCCAACTGACTGGAAGAAATTAATATTTATTCCCATTCCAAAACGAGATGACCTGACAGAGTGTGGAAATTATCGTACAATATCACTAATATCACATGCAAACCAAATCCTGCTGAAGATTATCCAAAACCTACTAGAACGGTACATGGACAGTGAGTTTAGAAGAGGTCATGGCACTAGGGGTATCATTGCCAATGTCAGGTGAATCTTGGCAGAAAGCAGAGAGCACAAGAAGAATGTCTATTTGTGTTTTGTTGACTCTGCAGAGGCATTTGACTGTGAGGATCACAAAAAATTGTGGCTAATTTTGAGAAGAATGGGAATCCCAGAACACCTGATTGTGCTCATGTGAAGCCTGTACTTGTACCTGGAAGGAGTCATCAGAACAGAGCAAGGAAACCCTGCATGGTTCAAGATAAAAAAAGGAGTGTGTAAGGAATGTGTCCTGTGTCCATATCTTTTCAATCTGTACGCAAAATAGATCATTCGAGAGTCCAGACTTTATGAGGAGGAATATGTCATCAGAATTGGAGGAAGATTAATCAACAATTTGTGTTATGTAGACAACACAACCTTACTTGCTGTTATGTAGACAGCAAACCTTACTTGCTGAAACTGAGAAGGGCCTGAAGCATTTGCTGCAGAGGGTCAAAGACTGTAGTTTGTAATATGGATTAAAGCTCAACATCAAGGAAAAGAAAGATTTTCACCACTAGGCCCATTGGCAGCATCATGGTTGGTTCCACAATCAACACTCTTGGCACCAGCAGTCAAGAAATGAAAGGATGAATTGCATTAGGAAAATCTACTCTCAGGGACCTTTCCAGAGTGCTGAAGAGCAAGGATATTATTCTAGAAACTAAGGTGCACCTGATCCAGGCCATGATCTTCTTAATTACTTGCTATGCATCAGAGAGCTGGACAGTGACGAAGGATGACAGAAGAAGAATCAATGCCTTTGAGTTGTGGTGCTGGAAAAGAGCATTGAACATACCATGAACTGCCCAGAAAACTAACAAGTCTGTCCTGAAAAGGGTAAAACCAGGCACTCCGTGGAGGCAAGGATTTTGAGATTTAATCACACATACTTTGGGCATGATGCCAGGAGAGATCAGTCTTTGGAGAAGCATATTATGCTTGGAAGGGTCAAGGGACAATGAAGGAGAGGAAGACCTCAGATGAGATGGATGTGATTGGATGTGCCACATCTTAGCAGGGCCAGACTCTCCTTAGTTAACTGTTATGGACTGACTGCCCAGGATATGAAGTGTCTGTATGAAAAGAAATAAAGGCTTTTTCTTTTTCTTGCTTTCACTGATGCTATCTGTACCACTTAACAGAGAGTACATAACAACAACAGCATGGTAAGGATGATCTTAAACCCCAGCCCCTAGGGAGCTCTAGTGGCCTAGTGGTAAGGAGTTGAGCTACCAACCCAAAGGCATGTGGTTCGAATGCATCAGCTACTCTGAGGAAGAAAGATGAGCTGTTTCCTCCTATGCATTTCCCAACTTCTGAAAACGGGCTGGATGGTCAGCTTTAGTGAGTTCTGTCTCAAGGGCACATAGCAACAACCCTCAGCACATATGCACTTTTCATATTTGCATACAGTAGAATCCATCCATCGTTTAGATTTTCTTGAATTTTTACGCTTGTATATAGTCATGTAACCCCAATCAAGATACAGACCAGCTGCTTCATACCCTCCTAACTTTTTTTTTTTTTTAATGCTGTGCTTTCTGATCAACCCTAACTTGCTTCCCCACCTTTGGAAACTATTGATACCAGTTTCTGTTTCTAGAATTTTTTTTTTTTGCAATTTTATATAATGGATATATGAAATACAGTAGGTAGCATTTGAGTCCAGCTTCTTTTCACTTAGTTTACAACATTTGAGATGGATCCATGTGGTTGTGTGTGTCAGCACGTCTTTGTTATGAAAGACCAAGAGGATTCTCTTACCATTTAGGACATTGAATTCAGTTCTAGGCAGAGGCCTGTACACTTGTCCCAGGACAAGAGCTGACCTTAAAAGTCAACTCCAGAGGCAGCTGTGAGCTAAAGGGGAAGACCAGCTCTATCTGTGTTGGTTTTGTTACCTTTAGTGTCCGTGAGCTGGCTGTTCCTTGGAGGTATCCAGGTGTCCTGGTCTTCCTTGGTGACAAGAATCTTCTCAGCTCAGAGGCCTGGATCCAACAGGAGGCTGTCTGTTTCTGGTGATTGTTACCTGGTGGTACTGAGGCGCCCCTCTGCTTGCCTGTCTCTGCTCCTGCTGTCACACTCACTCACTGCCATCGAGTTGGAACCACCACATAGCTGTCTCTCTACTGGGCTTCAGAGGCCAGTACAGGATGAAATTATTCATATTTCTCTGGAGGAGCCAGTGGTGGATGTGAAGAGCTGGAGAGGTGTGGCCTCTGGTTAGCACAGCAAGTCCCTACTAAATATGCCATCAGTGCTCTCTCCTTTGTTCCCAGTGAGATAACAAGTGTTAGAGCTACACCCTTGGGAAGCTTGCTTTACTCCTGATCTGGACTGTGCTGGATTCCATGCTTAATTGCCTTCACCTATTTGGTTTGTCAGACTATGCGGGATCCTTACGTCACTCCCAAATTACATCATTACCTACATAATATTTGAAGGTGGACAGAAGTCAGTCTATGACACAGAGCTTAGCAGTTCTTTGTTCCTTCTTACTGCTGAGTCATGGTCCATTGAATGAGAGTACTGTAATTTGTTGATTCATCGTAAATAATGACATATACTCAGGATGACAAATCATGAACATGGTATTTCGTAAAAGCACATTTGGCAGAAATCCTGAAGGTGGTCAGCAAATGCTAAGGTTTTGGGGGAAGGTCTAGTTTGGCCAATTCACTGAAGTTTTACTAAGAACTTGCTGGAGGAAGGCTATTTCTTTAAGGTCTTTATCTGTGTATTTGGCTGAAATGTTTTTGGCACTCGACTCGGAACAGACTTTTTGGGGTTTTGAGGTGAGCCCGTTGGTCTCCAGAGCATCGGCTCTTCTTCCCACAACAGGTCATGCTCATGTGCTCCTGCTTTCCCTACCTGCCCGCTGCTTCGCTCCCTCTCTCCTTTATTGTCTCTGCCCTCCTCTCCCCCCATATTTCATTGGTGTTTATGTAACTGAATTAATTAGGCCTATTTCTCAAGGAGTTGGTTTCCCATAAAATTCACTTTGCAGTTGGCATAACAGAAGAACTGGCATATTAATCAAATGCTACAATTTGTTCTTTGTATCTGAATTGGGCTGGGGTAGAGCTTAGTTCTTATCTGTTGTCTACTTGTACCACCCAGGCCTTTGCAGGGAATGAGTCTGAATTCTTTGTGATCAGGCTAGGTGATGGTTGTGAGCGTTTCTAGATTGGGCGTGGAACCTCTTAGCAGGGCCAGCCTCTGTCTCCTTAGTTAGTGTTACGAAGTACCCAGGATATAAAGTGTCTGTATGAAAAGAAATAAGGGCTTTTCTTTTTCTTGCTTTCGCTGATGCTATCTGTACCATTTAACAGAAGGAAATGATAAAAATCTTTGCTGTTTCTTAAATAACATATTAATTGCTGTTCTATGTGTTTATTCATTTTGTAGCTCTTTAATATATGCACTTTATAGACCTTTCTCTCCCCCGATGTATTTTAAATCCTCAAGCACATTCTGCTTTAGTGTAATTATATGTATAGTGTGTATACACAAATCAAGTTGGTCACTTTCTCCGTGTACTCATTTTTTTTCTGAAGAATACAAAGACTTGAAAAGGATATAAGCCTGCATCTTAAAAACTCATCCGAAATATTCCAAGCTATAGATCTTCTCCCACCCCCTCTGTCTCAGCAACATTTCAGATATGGGAGTTCTCCTCGGTTGCCCCTGATAGTGCTGTTGAATTCAAAACACCACAGAAAGAAAGGAAGATCTGTTCTGCTTTCTCATCTATGGAATGAGGGGGTTAGACGAGATGGGGATGTCAAATGTGCAGGCAGAACTGGTGCTGTCACTCCTCCTCCAGCCACATGACAGACATCACTAATCAATCACTGCATGCTTTCTTGACAATTGCAGCTTCAAACTTGTCAGGTCAGCACTCCAGGAAGCTAATCAGTCAACATTAGCCTAAGAGATAACATCTTTTTGATATTCTGAACCAAAAGGGTCTTTAAACTAGATGGTCCTCTCTTTAAATTCAATGCTGTTGAATTACTTCTGATTCATAATGACTCTATAGGACAAGATGGTTCCAGAGCCTTTCCAAGGTTGTATGTCTTTAGGGAAACAAAACGCCAGAGCTTTCCCCTGACAAGTTTGAACCCTTGACTTTTTGCATAGCAGTCTAGCACTTAGCGAGGCTCCTTTCTAAAGATGATTACTCATGCTCTTGTATACTTGAGATGCTCGTAAAGGTTAGCCATCCATTGCACAGTGGAAAGTTGGAAGGCATTTCAGTTTCAAGTGAAGAGGCTTTCAGATCATTGTGTTTTATACTCCTTAAAGGCAGTATCATGTTTTATTCATGTTTTACCACCTTTACTTATTCTGCTAGGCAACCTTTTCTCATCCTAAGCACTATATAAATGTTTGTTAAATGGTGCATAAAGGAATGAATGAGCATGTCTCTGGCCAATTCTTCCTTCCTTAAGACTTCACAACTTAGTGTTTCTTCCAAAGGGCAAGCACAACTCTTGCCATTATTGAATTTCTTCCACTTTAATTCAAGCCATTCCTCCAGATTGGCTGGATCACTTTGGGGCTTTGTATTTTTGGTTTGGGTTTTTTTTCCCATTGAACCTTGGCAGAGCCCAGCCACTTGGCATCATCAGTTGGAGTTTATGAGCTTCCTGCCCACTTCATCATCTCAGTCATTCACAAGCCTGTGAGGTAATGGTGAGGAGGACCCATTTACTGTCTCCTCTTGCTCGACTCTGAGGGTTTTTTTTCCTTCTCCAACATGATATTTGGTTACAAATCTTAATAATATGCATAGGAATTCTGTCGCAGTTGCAAAATTGAACTCTGGAAAGAACTATTATTTGACACTTAATATATGCAACATCTATTACATATTTTGTGGAATGAGGGTTTTAAGCTCCTTGATAGAAAAGACCAGGTTTGAGAGCTTTTTGTATTTTGACAGCATCATGATGTAACTTTCACATAGGAGATACTAAGCAAAGATTTCTTTCTTGTGGTTGTTGTGTTGTTAAGTACCAGCTATTTGAGTTTGACTCCCAGCAACCCTATGAACAATAGACCTGAACCCTGTCCTGTCCTGAGCCATCCTTATCGTCACCTGATCCCATTGCTGCAGCTACTGTGTCAATCTATGTCATTGAAGATCTTCCTTTCTTTTATTAACCTTTCCAAACATGATGTCCTTTTTCAAGGAATATGCCCAAAGTATGTGAGACAAAGCCTCACCATCCTTGCTAAGGAACACTCTGGCTGCACTTTCTCCAAGATGTATCTGTTTGTTCTTTTGGTCATCCACAGGACCCCCAGTACTCTTCCCTAACGCCACAACTCAAAGGCATCAGTTTTCCCTTTGTCATCTTTATTCATTGTCCAGCTCAAGTGATTGAAGAGACCATGGCTTTAATCAGGTGCACCTTAGTCTTTAAGCTGACATTACTTAAAGAAGAGCTTGCTAACAGCAGCTTTCCCACTGCAGTACATCGTTTGATTTCTTGGCTACTGATACTGATGGTGTTGACTATGGATCCAAGCAAGATGAAATAATTGACAACTTCAATCTTTTTTCCATCTATTGTGATGTTGTCAGTTGGCCCAGTGGAGAGGATCTTTATTTTCTTGATTTTGAAATGTAATCTATATTGTAGGCTGTGTAGTCTTTGATCTTCTCCAACAAGTGTTTCAAGTCCTCCTCATGTTCACCACACAAGGTTGTGTCATCTTCATAATGAAGGTTGTTAATGGATCTTCCTCTGATCCTGATACCACACTCCCCATTTCTGAGAAAGTGATCCAACATAATATGCAAATTATCAAACAATATCATTAGTATTACTTGAAAATAAAATATTGCTGAAGATCATCCCAAAATGGCTAGAACACTACATTGACAGAGAACTGCCAGAAGTGCAAGCTGGGTTTAGAAGAAGCTGTGGCACCAAGGGTACCATTGCTGATATCAGATGCATCTTGGTTGAAAGCGGAGAATACAAGAAGAATGTCTCTTTGTGTTTTGTTTGCTATGAAAAAAACATTTGACTGCTTGGATCAAAACAAACTATGAGGCGAGCTCTGGTGGCCTAGTGGCAAGAAGCTGCAACTGCAATCTCAGAGATGCACGGTTCAAATCCACCAGATGCTTTGCTGGAGAAGGAGGAACAATCTCCTCCTGTACCAGTCAGATCTGATTTGACGGTACACACACACACACACACACACACACACACACACACACACACACCAACTATGAGTATCATTGAGGAGAATGGAAATTCCAGGGGCATCAGCAAAGGAAAGGAAGACCTCCAATGAGGTGGATTGGTGTGGTGACTTCAGCAGTGGGCTTGTGTCTCAGAGACGGGGAGAATGGCACAGGATGGGGCAGGGCTCTGGCTGGCTGTTCATAGGGTTGCTGTGAATTGTTGACAGCACCTGACAACAGCAACAAACTGTGCTTATGTGAAACCTGTACATAGACCAAGAATCTGTTGTGAACAGAACAAGGGAACACTACCTGATTTAAAATCAAGAAAGGCCTGTGTCAAGGCTGTATCCTTTCTCCATACCTGCTCAATCTGAATGCTAAACAAATCATTTGAGAAACTGGACCTTATGAAGAAGAATGCAGTATCAGAATTTCTTATGGTAATTTCATGAAAATGGGCTGGAACCTCTCGCTTCTTTAATTCATAGAGTAAAAGAATGGAAAAGCTACTCATGTAGTAAAAATAAATTCCAGTGAGATATTCTGTGTTGTATGTGTGTTATTTCTAAACCATGAAACAACCTAAGGGTAGTGATAAGAATTCTGTTTCACAGAGTAGAAAAGGAAAACTTAGAGAAGTGTCTAACTTGGTCAAAATTCCAAAAGGCATGACTAGAATTCAAAGCCAGGTCTAACTCTGAGGATTTACTCCCCCCCCCCCCCCTTAAAGATGTCAGTGCAGACATTCCTTGTGCCAGGAAGGCTCCCCTGAGGTATTACGTCTGCTAATGCTGGTTGAACTGTGAAGTTCCTTGGCATTTCTAAACAGATTAAAGGTGTTTTCAGTTGCTGTCAAGTTGGCCCCCATGCACAATGGAATGAAACAGCAACGGGATCAAAGCTCACCCTTACTGGCTGCAGATTAGACCCTCGTCATCTACATTATTGGCTGGTGTATCCAGTGCTGCTCCAGCAAGAAAACAAACTGAGCTTTAACAGAAATGTAAGTGGGTAACTTGAACAGAAATAGATTTTTTTTTTCACAGTTTCAAAAGTCTTGAATCAGTTCCGCTCATAGTGACTCCACATCAGGTTTCTGAGGCTGTAAACTGTAAGGGGAGGAGTCACCCCATCTTTTCTTCAAGGAGGTGCTGATGGATCTGAACCCTGGAGACACACCGCCTTTGGGTTAGAAGTCCCGTGTGCTGCGAACTTTTCCACCATAACTCCTCTCTCACAGTTTAGGAGGCTAGGAGCACAGCTGCAGAGCACTTGTTCCAGGGGAAGACTTTCAGTTCGTCAGATGGGAGGGCGGGGATGGTCTTCTTTCAAAACCTGCGGACATGGCATTACCTGGAGACTGACATCCATCTGCCTTGGCATCATCTTTCTCTAGGTAGAGGAGACTCTGCTTTTTCTCTTTTATAAAATAAGAAGTGGTTCATGCCATAGCCCCTAGAGAAAATTGTTATATTGAGTTAGGTCTGTGACTCAAGCAAGGGTATTACTTCTCATGCTAATACTCTTACACATGATTGGCTAAAAACATAAGGTTACATCATGAGGGATAATTACATTATTACTTAATAGCCTATGATATTTTTGGAGCTTTCTTTGGTTTTTTAATTGAGAGCTTATACCTTGTAAAGGGAGCCCTGGTGGCCTAGTAGCAAGGAATTGCACTGTAATCCTGAAGGCACATGGGAGATGGATGGGCAGTCTCCTCCTGTGTGATTAACTGCCTCTGAAAACTGACCGACTCCACAATACAGCTCCTTGGAATTAGAGCTCTGCTAGCTTATTGGTTAGGGAATTGCACTGCCAACCCAAAGATGCATGGTTCAAATCTACCAGCTATTTGGAGGGAGGAAGAAATTCTGTGAAATTACCATCTCTGAAAACCCACTGGAGTCAGTTTTGACTCAACAGTCAGTTATGACTTTTTTTGTTTCTATGTAGTGGGGATGCTTGGAGCCTGGACTAAAGAAGTGGCTCTCCGGGGAAATTTTTGTTTGTTTTGCTAAAGCATTCTTGGTATATCATAAACATGACAAATTCTTGTATTTTTTTTTTTAGCGAGAACATCATGATTTTATCTTTTGCATAAATCTGTACTCAAAAATTTAAGAAATAAAGTATTAGGGATTCTAATTCTCAGTTAAAACTTCCCCCTCCCAAATATAAGACGACAGGGACCGACAAGTTTCTTTGGGTTGGTTGACCATTTAAAAAAATCCATTTATTGAGGGCATTGTCCTTATGAATAACCTTTGCAATATTTAGGAGTCTCAATACATTTTCCTGCTCTTGATTATCTCAAGGCTTTGCCTCTTCTCCCGCATAAGCATAAACCTCAATATTTAGGGCACCAAAAGAACCCTTTTCCCTGCTCTCAGCCACTTTCCCTTCCACCCTATAGCCACAACACAAATTCACATACTTACTCTCTTTATTTCTAGCACCTGGGCCTCTTCCTTTCCCTTTTGTAACTGAGCTAAGCATTGAAAAGAGTTTTTGTTGCATTTTATCTAGCACATATAGGTATTGGAATTTTCAAACTGTCATCATCTGGCATCTTGCTAAACCAGAATCTTATCACAAGCTCATGGTAAAATATTCAAATAATGCACGATGATATATAACAAAATATTCCTTTCTTTCCCACGATGTCCTCAGTCTGCAGTGCTCGAGATAATAAACTTCACCAGGTTCTCAGGCATAGTTCTAAAGGCATGCTGGGCATTAGTGTATATGTATTGTGCAGATGTATATACAATGCATATTTATTGTACTACAATGTATACAATATGTGCAGACTTATCCACTGCATTGTGGAACAGTATGTCTTGGAATTCATTACCTATTCATGCACTTATCTCTGATTTTTCTCCTCATGTATGCTTAGTATTCCATTGTATGAATGTACCATTATTTAACCATGCCTCCTATTATTATTCCATAATTGTGTTTATAGTTAATTTTCTAAGATAAACTATCCTACAATGGAAAATTCTTATACATATGCCTTTGCTCATGGATTTTGAAATAAGTCTCCATTTGTCTACTTTGTTCTGCTCTTCTTTTTCTCACCACACTGTTAGTTCCTGTGGTCAAGGACTTCATCTTTTCACTGGAGACTTCCATCACCTGACTCGTGACCCTGGCATTTAGTCAACATTTGGTTCCTCCTGGCTTCATGAATGAGTGTGTACCTATCAAAAAACAATCAGGCAGTCAGACAGTCCCAACCTGCAGGACCCAGTCAGAACCAACTCAGAGCTGACCCCCCAAGTTTCCCCGAGGCTGTTAATGGCATGGGAGGAGATCGTCCATCTTTCTGGGGAGAAACCACTGTGGGTTCACACCACTCCTCTGAATTAGCAGTTCAACTCCCTACCCACTAAGCTCCCAGAGCTCCCTAGCAAAGCTCTTTTCATTTCAGAAATAACAGCAGCTGCTGTTGTTCGGGCACCTGTTCCAGTCTGTGCGTGATTGGACGCAACCTCACAACCCTGAGACAGTAGGCTCCACGGGTGTGTTTTATAGATAAGAAAACTAAAAACATGACTACCAAACTAGTAGGAGATGGAGGCCGTGTTTGAACAGTCTTGGCGGAAATCAAAGCTTGACCTCCTGACTTCTGCTTCTTGATGAGCATTTATATTATTGTCACAGCCTGTAGGACAGTTCGCTATGCACTCATTCCATCAGTAACTATTCACAATGTGCTGGGCAGGGAGAGATTCGGAGCTTCCTGCCCTGGTGGAAGAAGCAAACACAAAAGTGCAATATGGTGAGTGACCGAAGAGAGTGGGACGGGGTTCCTGGAGCAAGCCCACACTCCTTACCAGGAGCAGGGGCCATGCAAGGTCCCAGGTGTGTGATGACTTGGATGAACCTTGAGGGATGAGAGGTGGCAGGGAAGGTGAACGGGAGCGTGGGGCACAGAGTTGGCTCGGCCTGTTTCTCTCCCCTGTGCTCAGAGTAATCTCGGGCTTCCGGCCCCTGCCAGCTATCAGCATCGCTCTGTGGAAGGACCAGAAAGCCTGTCTCCTTCACCTTCCGAAATGTGGATGAGCGCCCCCCGCCCCCCTCATTTCCATCCCCCCATCGCTAAAGCCTTTTCTAATTTTAAAGCAGTAGCTCCCTTGATTGAAATCTCAATTTGGGAACAGGCCTAGGATTGGCCCGAGGCTCGCAATTTTCACCAATAAGCGGAGCGGGAGGTGGGAGGCTTCTCTTTAAGCAGCTGGGAGGCAGCTCTGAGCTTGGAGCTTCTCTTCCCGGGACCCGAGCGATTTCCTTGGATCTGGAGCTGCGCGCTGAGCAGCGGCTGCCCCCTTGGGAATGTTGCCTCCTGCGTGTAGAGCCCCAGAAGTCTCCCCTCGGGCTTCGGGTAGTGGGCGGCCGACTCCCCTCTGGGCTCCTTAGCTTCAGACGTGCCTTGTCCCAGGGGTCTCGGGGTCCCCTCCTCCGCTTCCCACTCAGTTTCCGGGCCCATCGGAGGCTCCGCGGCGGCGGAGCAATGCGAGGCTGAGCCGGGTGAGTGGCCCTGAGGCCGGGGCGCAGTGGGAGCGCGCCGAGGGGGCGCCGGGGCGAGTTTGCGCCTGGCTTTCCGGACCCTCCCGTGGAAAAGGGAGTTAGAACTGGGCAGCGAACCTCTGGGAAGACACACACTGCTACATAGACTATGGGGAGATCGTGAGCTCTAGGGACGAGACCTTGGATGGACTCGTCGGCCTGCAAGCTTCTGCATAGCCACTTCAGGGTGGCTAATAAGAATTTAATTATGGTGTTATTGATTGTATTAGGACTGCTTAGAGGGAAACGTTTGAACTTTTCTCAATTTGATTGCTACAAAATACTTTCTGTTGCAATTCACCCCCTTAAATATTTTCATTTTATTTGAAGCCTAGTGATCTACTTTATTTCCTTAACTGTCGGGTTCATTTCTTAATGTCTCCAGTAGATCTAACCTGAAACTTACTTTCCTCCCTCCAACGCGCCTTGAGTTTTTGAGCTTATATCCTCTAAAATGAAAAGAGGACTTTTTCTCCAGAATAAAAATTACCTTCTTTTCTCCTTGTTGGGTTTCTGTAATTAAGCACCTCTGGGTTTGTTAATTTCTTTTTAAACTAGTGGATGGAGGGGAGAAGACCCCTTTCCAGGCCTTCCCAGTTGTGCATTGCAAAGTCTCTAGGATGGAGAAAGCTTTGGGGGATGGTGGTAATTCGAACTCTGCTCTCCAGGGTTCCAAATGCAGCCTTTGAGCTGCTGGAAGGAGGAGGACACAGACAGGGGTGGGGCCATGTACATTTAGGTTGTCTAGGCAGCTGCGTCTTGGATTTTTTTTTAACAAAAATAATCTAGAGGGATGGGAGGGGGATGGAAAGGCATAGGCTTGTTTAAAAGATGTGGTTTCAGCTCACAACCCCCACCCCACCCATGTTCCCTTGCATGGACCTAAGCAAGAAGTGGCGAGTCAAACCCAGGCTGTCAGGGTTTAAGATTTGGCACCCTCGTTTTACAAAGATGAGGGAGCTGGAAGAAATGCCTTCCAGAATTGCAACAAAATCTGGTCTGTGGATTGCCAACCCCATTTCCTCTCATGTGAAATTGTTTTGGCTATTAGCAGCCCTCATTCTGCTGGGCTGGCTTTCAGACGTGGCTGTTTAGCTGGTGTGAATCATTTGTATACTCTGGGTTCCTTGCGTTCTGCAAACAGATGTTTTTATCTGCGCAGCTAGCTGAGTAATTAGAATAATTAGATCATGGCCCCCAGTACACAGCCCTGAACCAAGTGCCTCTTGGAGAGAATCTGGGCCTTGCCTTTGCGAATCGTCAATTGCCAAACCTTCCCAGCCGCTGGGCAATTCAGATATAGGTAGGTGTCAAGTGAGCTGAGCAGTGAAGAATTTCTGTGTGTGCAGCTGATTCTGCTCGTCTTGCTAGAAAACATCTTCCAATGAGGCCAAAAAGTCGGGGGAGGAGAAGGCTTGTGAAAATGATCCTGTGTTCTTAGTCACTGCCTGCCTGCCTGCCCTCTCTGCTTGTATTTCTGAGAACCCACCAGGAGGAACTGTTGACTGTGAGGAAGTTTGAAGAAACGCAAAACAGAAAGCAGGACAAGGCCTTCTCCAGCGACTTTTTATTTCTGTTTGCAGGGAAGGAACACTTTGTTAGAATAATAAATTGTGGCTGCTTTTCAAGGGCAGAAAACGGTTCTTGTTCCAAAGACAGACTCCTCTCAAGAGTGTGAATCATTTGGTTTGGGTGGTTGTGTTAGGATTGTTTTCCCCCCTTCTTGTCCCTTGTGTGGTGGAGGTTTGGAGATGATTAAACGTCCTGTCTGCAGGAAATTACCAGGAGATTTGAGTATTTTCCTGAATCAGCCTCAGATGGTACACAGCTTCGGTGTAATACAAGCAAGCTCTGTTACTAGGCAATGCACTGGGCAGGAATAGCCCAGCCTCTCAGGTTTTCAAACCTGCCATCAACAAGCTTTTTATGTGGGCTTGGGAGGGATGCTTCACAAGCCTCTCATGCCCTTCAGGAGCTTTGAAAGACAGAACTTATTTTTGCGACAGTTTTATCACTTCTCCTTCCCTACTGACCTCCTCCCAATTTCCTCAACAGGAAAAGCACTTGGCTCTTTTTCCCCAAAATTTCCTATTGAAGCCAAGGATTGTTATCCTGTGGGACACAGATGTCTCAAGGAATGAGGGCGATGGGAAAGTCTGACTTGTGCTCGCCAATTTGGTGCTGACATTTATGGTCTTTGTAGAGCTATTTGCAAGGAAGAGAAAGTGGTGAGGGTTGGTTTTACTCCATTGTGCATCAGCAGTGCAGAGGATGGGCAATTAAAAGCCTGGAAGGGGCAGCTGAGGGACCTGTGGGCCCTTTGTGGGAGGGATACTTGCTGAGATGTGTGAGCTTTACTAATCTGGAAAATCAGATTGCGACCATGATGTTCTCCCCAAGCGCTTCTTCCTTAATCTTCCCTGAAAGGTACCCAGCCACTTCAAGCCCCTCCTAGCTGTGCAGTAAGAGAAGGGAGCTCTGGGTGGGTATAGACTCAGTGGGATGTTCTGGTGACAACGTGAGGAGGCAGAGAAATAATTTTCTGGCTGTGAGCACGAGAGGGGAAATGCTGGTGGAACGGAATGAAACTTTATGGAGATTGCACTGACAGTGGCGACGTAATGTTCCCCAAAAGTTTCTTTGGTATTTTGCATTTTCTCAAAATTGAAAGGGCAGAGGATTCTTCTGTAGGCTCCTTAGCATTTCATTACCATGCAGGGTTTACGCACGTGTGTGAGAGTGTATCTGCAGGGGGAATGACAGACTTTCTTCATATCCTGTGTCAGGCAGAGGAAGACTGCTTTTGCAAAGATTGCCTCTGGTCATCTTCTAGGAGAATGGAAGATGCAGGAGTGGTGGGCGTGGGGCGGGAGTATACGCGGTTGCTGAGGGACTGGTGGTGGTTGTTGTGTGCTGTACAGTAGGAACTAACCCATAGCCGACCCTCCAGTGGGTTTTCAGAGACAGTAAATCACATGGGAGGAGATTGCCCATTCTTCTCCCACAGAGCAGCTGGCGGAGTCAAACCACGTGCCTTTGGGATTACGGCATAGCTTCTTACCACTGGGCCACCAGAACCTGGAAAGACTTATTAATGATTTGCCTGCAAGTTTAGCCTATGTGCCTTGGAGAATTGCTTTAGATTTGACTTTTAAAGGCACCGAGCTCCCTCACTTGGGTGCAGGAATCATTATACCCAACACCACTCCTTCCTCCTTATGAATGAAGCACCTTTCTAGGAAAGATGCCAATGTACAGAGTTATGTCCATGACTTCGCTGACCATATCTTAGTAATCATTTACTAAAACATAGTTTACTTCTTATTACTTTTCTATTAAAAAAGAGGAGAGGTGGACTTGATTCTTTGGGGAAAATTGACCAGAGGTTACTTTGCATTCATGTCACTATAATTATCCACTGGCTACTTTCCCCCACGATTGAGGTTCTGTCCACAGTTCTGGTTCTGGAAGTCAATGAATGGCTGTTGAGTTGGGCTTGAGGGACACTCTTATTTGAGCACTGTGTCTTGCCTGGAGAACAGCTCTCACTTCTGGATGTTGTAAATGATAATAGAGTAACACGCAGAATGATGGGCACTGACTTGCTAAGTACAGATGTCACATCTTCTCAACCAAATTGTGTCATGTGTAAGAATGTCTGTCCTTCATTGAGACGGTTTCTGTAGGTCTGTTGTAAGACCTGGCCATCTGCGTTTTAACATGCATCTCAGGAGGAGCTTGGACTTTGTCTTGAGACATACCTTGAGTTTTGTTCTTCATCATCATCTTCAACTCCTCACAAAGCCACTATGGGGTAAATGTCATCATAACTCTTGATTGACACATGAGAAAAGGTAGTCTTAGAAAAATACATTCACTTCCCTGGGCCCCATGCTTGTTCAACAGCCAGGCAGAGGGCCTGAACTGTTGTTGGCTGTCCAGTTGCAGAGCTCAGGATCCCAAGCACTATGATTTGGGGATGTTCTTTTTACAGTTGGGTCCGAGTGAGGATCCTCTGCCCTCTCTGCTGATTGTCTTGTACCTAAGACACTGGCTTTCAGTAAGAAACCATTTCTTTTGGCAAACATTTTACTGTAGTTTGGGTTAAAGTTTATAGCCCAAACTTGTTTCCCAGTCAGTAGTTTATATGCATTCTGGTGTGTGTAATTCACTGCAGGCCCCTCCATTTACAGCACTTGTCCTGCATCCTCCATGGGCTCCTGCTCCCATTTGCCCATTTTCCCTGCCCCTCCCAGCCTTCTGAGCTTGGTTTTCATACAAATGCTGCCCTTTCGGTTTCACAGGGTTGGTTGATCAGAGAAGCTTGTTCATTCTCCAGGTCTGCCTCTTGGCTAACTGAAACGTCTTCGCCACGAGTGGATGCACTTAGTTCTCGCTCTGAAGGATGAGCTGGGATTCTGAAGGAGGTCACGGTTGTGTGGTATCTTCAGTTACTGTCAGACCATCAAGTTTTGTCTTTCCATGGTTTTGAATTTTTCTATTTCCCTCCTCCCCTGTCCAGGATCTTCTATCTTCATCCCAGTTGGCGTGACCCTTTCCCCTGCTCTGTAGCTTGCATTGTGATTCCAGTTGAAGTGTCTGGTGCTGGTAGCTGGACAACATCTAGCAGAGACAGCCATGTTTGAGGACCTCTTTTACGTCGTCCACTCTGGTAGCTCTCAGGGTAGACTGCACAGAGAGAGAAGCTCGGTCTAACACTGGAGGAGTATCCTTGGGTTTCCTTATATGCTGAACTAAAATGGATTTGTGAGATCCTTCTAATCCAGCCCCATCCCCGTTCCCACAGTGAGTGTACACAGGTTTACATGCTCAGCTGATACTGGATGGTTGGAGCTCTGTTCTTCTCAGAGGTTCACCAGGAGACAGGTCTGGCAATCTGCTTTCAAAAAAATCCACCATTACAAACTGTTTGGAGCACAGTGTCACTCTTGACTCACAGGAACTCATTTTGAGTTGGAATTGACTTGGCAGCATCTTTTCTCCCTGACTCTCTTTGATTTATGAAATTATTAAGGCAGCTTTATCCTCTTGGATAAGTCCTTTCTCAGTTTTCTGTGCCATTTCCTTTTCCCTGTCTATGCACTTCTGCTAGATCCTCCCTCTAGTCCCTCTGGAATTCACAAACCCAGGGAGGCTGAAGCCTTTTGCTAATGCCCTTGCTCTGAGCCCATTCCTGGCCCCTACTGGTCTCCTTGTCCCTTATATGAGCCCCAGTCCCCTGCCCCATGTCTTGAGTGTATCCCTGTGGAAAGCAAACACTATCATTTTAAAGGAGAGAGGCTGAGATGACAAGTCGAGGTCTTATTTAGGTGTCTTGCCTGATTCTCCCTTGGTGTGACCTGATTTCTCTCTCTCCTGAGCACAAGGACTAGTGCTGATTTTTCTTGCTTAATTGCTGCAAGATTGTGACTCAGGACAAACCACTTAACCTCTTGAGCTTTGCCTTCATTATCTGTAAAATGGAATGCTCCTGTCAACCCTTCTCCTTTGGGTAATGTCTGCGAAAGCACTTTGGACATGGTTCAAACGCATTTTTCACGACTTGATCATGTTGCTTTCTAGAAGTGATTCCCTCTCTGTGTTCTCAGGAACACCTGTTTGTCCAATTGCACTTTTCTTTTTAAAAAAGAAAAAAAACAAATAATGTTTCCTTTTGTGTTTGGAAAATGATCTGCTCTATCTCCCTCTGGAGGAATCACAAGCATACTAGCATATTAAAGGCTCTGAGCAGCCGAAGTGAAGAAGGTGGTTTGACTCTGCTTAGCTCAGCATGCTGTTAATGGGACTGTGGAACCCCCATACAGTCTCTTGCTATTCATATTCTGCAGAATACCCTTGGAGGGAAACTGCTGAACAGAATATAATGGCCCTCCACTTACTGGAGTGACTGTACACAAGTCACTTACAACCCTCAACCTCACTCTTCTTCTTTGTAAAATGGAAAGGATAATAATAGTTCTTAACCAACAGGGTTTTGTCGTTGCTAATGTTGTTGCTACCTATAATAGAGTTGGTCTCACAATGGGTCATTTATAGATTGGATCATTGTGACCCACAGGGTTCCCTATGGCTGAGTTTTAGAAGTTTATCACCAGACCTTTCTATCTAGTCTACCTTAGTCTGGAAGCTGTGCTAAAAATGGCTCACCATCAAAGGAACACAGACTTTCAGTGACGGTTGAATGGTCACTGCACATAAGGTTGCAATTGAACCTGAATCTCTCTCATGGAAGGCAAGAATTCTAGCAGAAAATCACGAGTGGAGATCTTAGGATCAACTTAAAATAAATTAGGGGAGCAGAGCCTCGTGCCTTTTGTCTGTTGGTGGTATTGCAAGGGACCTTTCCCTATTTCTTGGCAACCTGGTTTTTCTCTGTAGACATCTGGGTACCGCACATGTCTTGCCTTCTTTCTAACTTGTTCTCCTTTGCTATTTATCTGCCTCTTTCTCCTCTCGTTCTTCTCTTTTATTTCTGTTTGTTCCCTTATTGACACCAATCAGCCCATAGCTTTAACTGCTACCATATCTTCATCCTGGCCCTCTCTCTGAGCTTGAAATGTCAGTCTGTCTGTCAGTCTGTCTATCTATCCATCCATCCTTTCATCCATCTGATCTGTCCATTCTTCCATCCACTCATCTTCCTCAGGCATCTTTCTCATTATTAAATCTTCAGTGTCTTTATTGGATGTTAAATAAAGGCTTCTCACACTTAATGCATCAAAGCACAATTCTAGATTTATTACTTTACCCAGGCCTTTACCATACCAGCAAATTAAGCCTCCAGACACCCAGTTTCTTGAGCTAAAAGCTGCTGGCATTTCTTTAAGTCATTCTCTTTTCCTCAAACTCCTGTACGCTAACTATGCAAGCAGGTCTTTTCAGCCCAACCTCAAAGAGGTGTCTCAAATTGAGAGATGGGAGAGGAGGGTGAAGTGGAAAGGGGTACAAGGTAATGCCCCTGAGTGATGAAAATGGTTTCTATCTGATAGGAAGAGGGTTATATGGGGATATTACTTTTTTAGAATTTATTAAACTCTACATTTAAGGTCTGTGTCCTTCAGTGTGTGTAAATTGTTATTGTTGTGTACCTGTAAGTTGCTTTCAACTCAGTGACCCTATGTGACAGTAGAACTGTTCCTTGCCTGTAATCATCTATAGAAGCAGATAACCAGGCCTTTCTGCCTCAGAGCCACTGGGTAATTACAAACCACTCACCTTTTGTTAATAGCAAAGTGCCTGACCATTTGCACCACAAGGAGTACTTACCTTTTATACATTTGTTGTTGTTACTGTGTGACGTGAGTCAAAACTGACCCATACCTGACCCTTTAGCAGGTTTTCAGAGGCAGTTAATCACATGGGAGGAGATTGCCCATCCTTCTTTCCATTAGGCCACGAGAGCACACTATTTACACCTTTATTCAAGGGAGAGATACTTGAGTAAACTACAGGTCAATTGTGGTTTGTTTGGGTTTTATTTTTTTGTGGGTTTTTTGTTTTGTTTTTTGTTATTTTTGTTTGTTTGGGTTTTTTTTTTAAGAAAAGATACATCCCAAATGGGACCACTGTTCACTAACTTTAGTCCAGACCTTCATAATTTCTCCCAGCCGCCTTGATTACTTGTGTCACCTACTCTAAAAGTGAGTGAACAACATAAACAAAATGATCCCATTTCCCTATTTAACATCTTCCAACAGCATCACGCTATAATAAAGGCAGAATCCAAACCTTTATCATGACTTCACTGGTAAAGAGTGACACTGGCAATCCATAGGCAGGCAGTTCAAATCCACCAACTTCTCTACAGGAGAAAGATGGGCAGTGCCACTCAAGCAATTTTCAGCCTTTGAAAGTCCACTGGGGGAAAACAAAAAAGAAAGTCCAAGTCCACTGAAGGGCAGGTAGGTTATGAGTCAATCGCCATATAACCACAGTTCACCCAACAGGGTGGCCCTGCCTCACTTTAAAAGTCTTCTTTACCCCATCTTGAGCCCTCCCCCTGCCCTGCTAAATTTTTTCCTCTACTGTATTTCCTTAGTAACATTTCTCCAAAGCACTTCATAATATCAGAATTATCTTTTTAAGAAAAAGAAAAACTGTAACTCCCTTCCTGTTTCACCTAGTTCCTTAAAGGGGGTGGGGGACTGTGTCATTCAGCAGCTACCCCCCAGCGGGGACTTACTAAGTACATTCTGACTGTCTGACTGTTCCCTGGCACAGCATCTGACCCAGCATCTGCAAGGAAACGGATAGCTAATTAAGAACTGTTAAATTCTTTTTATTACTTACTGTCTCCTTTTCTCATCTCCCTCTTCACCCTGGGGAGTGAGACCAATGTGCTGTTTAACCACGAGTCCTTCCACACGCCACTCTGAACCTCAGCCTCATGACTGTAAAACGAGGTCAGCAATGGGAGCCCCTAGCAGAGGTCGTGTGCAAGCCCCTCCACAGGGTGTGTTAGCACAGTGGGAGCCACGTATTGGTGTTTCATCACCTTTTAAAAATTGCACCTCAGCTAACGATTCTCTTTGAAGACTCGGAGCTTCTGAACTTTCCTGCTTAGAAGCAGTCTGATCAGATGCAGCTGCCCTGGGACTTGGGGCTCCAAAGGTTTTCAAGATCAACTACAACTCCCATGAGTGGCATCGGAGCTCAAAAAGCAGTAAACATGTAGGGCTTTTAATCAGTTAATGAGAAAGCCTTCCCAGAGAACAAAGGTAAGACTGCGTATGTGAGACCTCAAATGCCCTTCCGTCCCTACTCCCAAAGCTACCACCTGTGACTCCATACTAGATCTTGTTTGAAAAGCAGTCAAAGGTGTGTATGTTCTGGAAATAGAGGAGGGGGAGAAATATCAGCAAATGTTGGTAAGGAGGGAGGACAGCCTTCCCTGGGTGGTTGTTGTTAAGTGCCATAGAGTCGTAGACGACTTATAGCGACTCTCTGAATGAAAGACCTGAACACTTGTATAACTTTCATTGTCTCTCCAAGTTCATAGAGTTTCTGGAGGCAAGCCATTTCAGAAGTGGATGCCACTCCTGCTTTCAAGCTTGTTTTATTCGGGAAGCTCCACCAACCACTGTCCACCATGGGTAACCATTATCGCATTTGACACGTCAGTGTCACAGTGTTTAGCATCGCAGCAACCATGAGTTACCTCTGTACAGCAAATGGAAAGACGAGTGCTATACCAATTAGAAGAATGTTTGACAAAAACAATTAAAACCAGGCCTGAGGGCCACAGATTAAAATCATCCAACTTTGACTTGGTAGCAAAACTTTTTATCCATGAGGCCTACAGAGCTCTGTGTTGTTGGTGGTATTGTTAAGTGTCGTTGAGTTGTAGATGACTCATAGCAACCCAACGAACAAGACCTAAACACTTGCATAACTTTCATTGTTTCTCCATGTTCATAGTGTTTCCTGAGGCAAACTATTTCAGAAGTTGATGCCACTCCTGCTTCCAAGTTTGTTTTAATTAGGGAGCTCCACCAAACACTGTCCACCATACGTAACCATTATCACATTTGACCCATCAGTGTCACAGTGTTTAGCATCACAGCAACCATGCGTTTCCTCTATACAGCAAATGGACAGACCAGTGCTATACCACCTAGAAGAATGTTTGACCAAAGAGAATTAAAAATGCATCTTTTAAAACCCACAAGCCAAATTGTGTTCCTTTGAACTGGTCATAGTTGCTAGACCATGAATAGCACAGAGATTTTTTACCTGTAACTGTGGATGGGAAAAGTTAGGGTACACTTTCTTTTTTTTTCTTTTGGATTTCCATTCATTCATTGTTGCACTTTTCTCCCCACCTCCACCCCCCAGTTCTCTCTTCTTGAATAGCAAAGAAAAAACCCCTTCATTGGTATACAATCCCCCCTCACCCCCCCACCCCCACCCTGAGTATACTCCACCCTGCAATCCTCATTCCGAACTCTTATGATAATCATAATGCCCTAAAATATATTACTTTTAAACTGTTCTCTCCCTCATCAGCTTCAATGCAGTATACATAATTTATCCAGTTTTTCTCAGTCTTACTCCCACCTTGATGTCAGCCTCATTCTACAACAGTGGCACCATACAGTGTTTGTCCTTTTGTGACTGAGATATTTCACTCAGCATAATGTCCTCGAGGGTCATCATTTTTAATAATATTGCATGAGTTCCTTGTTTCTCAATGCTGCGTAGTATTCCATTGTGCAAATATACCAGAGCTTCTCTATCCATTCATTTTCCAACTCCTTGCTATTGTGAACAAAGCCACAATAAACATGGGTGTGCATATATCTGCTTGGGTGTCGGTTATGGTCTCTTTGGGGTAGATTCCCAGTAGTGGAATTGCTGGGTCAAATGGTATCTCTATTTGCAACTTTTTGAGAAAGTGCCATACTGCCTTCCATAGTGGTTGCACCATTTTACACTCCCACCAACAGTGAATAAGGGTTCCAGTTTCTCCACAACCTCGCCAGCATTAGTTGCTTGCTGTTCTTTAAATGTTGCTGGTCTTACTGGGATGAGATGATATCTCATAGTTGTCTTGATTTGCATCTCTCTTAGAGCTAGGGATTTTGAACATTTCTCCATGTGTTTGTTAGCCATCTGAATGTCTTCTTTGGTGAAGTGTCTGTTCATATCCTGTGCCCATTTTTCTACTGGATTATTTATCTTGTTGTGGTGCTCAAGTATTTTATAAATTCTAGATATAAGTCCCTTATCTGGCTTGTCATTACCAAACACTTTTTCCCAATCTGTGGCTTCCCTTTTTACCCTGTTGGAGAAGTTTTTGGATGTGCATAGGGATTTGATTCTCAGAAGGTCCCATTCATCTATTTTATCTTCTCCTGGATGTAGATTTTTCAGGATACTTGGAAGACTGTTTATGTTGTGGATTAGGACTACTAAAGTTCTTCCAAGCTTTTATTTAATGAAGTTTATAGTCCTTGGTCTTAGTCCTAGGTCCATGATCCACCTTGAGTTAGTTTTTGTATATGGAGTGAGGTGTGGATCTTGCGTAAGTCTTCTGCAGATAGTTTTCCAGTTCTGCCAACACCATTTGTTAAAAAGGCTATTGTTTCTAGGGGACACTTTCTGAATTTAGTGATACAGTGCTGAGATTGCTTAGCAATGTCTGCCATGGAAAAAGGGCCTCCCTGGTGTTGTACATGACGAATTCAAGAATGGACTTCAGAAGGCCCACGAATGTCTTTCAGTCCAAATCTTGCCATGATAACTAGTAAAACCTGCTGTGGGACCTTTAGAAAGAGGAATCATGAGTGTACCAAAGTCCTAGCTTCCAATTCTTAAGGCTTTTGTGCCTTTATTGGTCTCATCTGTGACTATCTCATTGTAGTTTCCAGCAACGTTTTCTGAGATTGTTCTGTGAAACCCCCTACTGCAGCTCCGTGGCCACCTCAGCCTGTAAAATTCTACATTACCATATCCTCTTGCCATGACCCACAATGCCCAAAAACAATATCAAAGATCCAAAGAAACCCAACATACAAAAAATGTGCTTAAATTTACAACCAGGAGAGGATAAAATCAATAAATGAGACCTTCTAAGAATCAAATCCCTATGCACCTCCAAAAATTTCTTCAAGAGGGTAAAAAGGGAAGCCACAGAATGGGGAAAAATATTTGGTAATGAAATGTTTGATAAAGGACATTTACCTAGAATTTATAGAATACTTGAGTGCCACAAGATAACCCAATTGCAAAATGGGCACAGGATATGAACAGACACTTAACTAAAAATGACATTCAGATGGCAAACACATGAGGTAATATTCAAAATACCTAGTTCTAAGAGATGCAAATCAAAACAATTGAGATAACATCTCACCTCAATAACAATAGCAAAATTCAACAGAGCAGCAACAACAAATGCTGGTGAGATTGTGGAAGCCCTATGCACTGTTGGTGGGAGTGTAAAATGGTACAACCACTCTGGAAGGCAGTATGGTGCTTTCTCAAAAAGTTGCAAATGGAAATAAATATCACTTGACCCAGCAATTCCACTACTGGAATATACCCTAAAAGAAACCAGAACTGCTACCCACGCAAATATATGCATACTCATGTTTATTGCTGCTTTGTTCACAATAACAAACAGTTGGAAACAATCCAAGTGCTCATCAACAAACGAATGGATAGAGAACTTGTGGTATACTCACACAATGGAATATTGTGCAGCACTGAAAACCAAAGAAGTAATGAAATAGTCTACAAAATGGGTGACCATGGAGGACATTATGCTGAGCGAAATTTCTCCGTCACGAAAAGACAAATACTGCATAATGCCACTGTTGCAGAACAGGACTGCCATGAGTGTTGGGGAAAACTAAGAAAAGAGGGGATAAATAATGTACACCGCATTGAAACAAACGAGGGAGAGAACTTTATAAAAGGAATATATGATTAGGTATTATTGGCATGACAAGAGTCTAGAATAAGAGCTGAATAATAAAGTGGCTGGGGTTGGTGGTGGTTGTGTGATTCTGTATAACAGTGAAAGAATTTTTTTATTTTTCCAAAGGAAAAAAGTGAACTGGGGTAGAGAAGGCAGGGAGTGCAACAATGAATGAATGGAAATCCAAGTTGTCTATAAACGTTCATTAAAATCTTAATAAAAGATAAAAGTAACATTTTTAAAAAAGGAAAAAATGTGCTTAAGACATGTACACCAAGAACAACTGAATGGTGCCTAGCTACCATTGCAGAACATCTTCATCAAAGGTTCTAGAAGAATCCTGATCAAAAGTGGGGAACTGTAGAATAGGCTTTCAGATTATCATTTACTTTATGGAGCCAAGAGACCAGATGAACTCTTGAAACTTTTGCCCTGAGACCTTTTTATAAACTTAAATAAAAAATGTCCCCTAACGTCTTTAAACCAGATTGTAGTTTAGTTTCACCACTGAAGAATGTCCGCCTGGAACGTCCTGCCATTTTAGTAACTGTTTATAAGTGATTGAAATGACAACAGCAACTGAAAAGTGCAACAATGAATAAATGAAAACCCCAAATCTCTGTAAATGTTCATTAAAACTAATAAAATTTAATTTAAAAAATAAAGAGAGAACCTTAGGAGTTTCTGATAATGGTGGAAGAACTATAGAGACAAAGAAGGGAAGAGAGATTGTGAACTCAAGGGGTTGTCATTCAGTGTTCCTGAATTGTACCTGCAGACATTTGATTTGGTTTATCTTGTGGTATGTCTTCTCAAAAACAATAACATTTTTCAGGAGGACACCAGTGACAAATCACAGCAGCAAATTGGCAAAATCAATGATCCTAATGTTTTCCAACATACAAATGGATAAACAAAATGCAGTAAATTTAAAAAATGGAATATTACTCAGCTATTGAGAAAAATGAAGAACATTCCACATTCATGAACCCTGAAAGCACTATGCTGAGTAAACTAAGTATATTACAAATGGGCAGATAATGAAAGATCTCACTCACTCCTGTGAAATATCTGGAGCAGGCAGATGTAGACAGACCCAAGTTTATTAGTGGTTACCAGGTGTGGGAGGAAGAGGAATAGAGGGTCATTGTTTAGGAAGCATTGCATTTCTGTCTATAAAGATGGGAAATTTGGCCGTGGATACCAGTGATGGTTGCACAACGTGATTAACATAATTGATGCCAGTAAATAGTGCATATAAAAATGCTAAATTTGTAAATCTGAGATATACACACACAAATATATATACACACTCACACACAAATATATATACACACACAATATATATATGTGTATATATATATATACACACACACACACATTACTGACAAGAGATAAAAAGAAAGAGCTTTGTAGAAGCTCTGTTGTCATTTTGTACAACACACTCCTTAGGTGATATCGCATGATGTTCTGATGAGAGGGATGTAAGCTAGTTTCCTAGAATTGCACTAGCAAGTAACTTCAAACTAGGTGCTTTTTTTTTTCCTATATTTTATTAATTTTCATAAACATTTACAGAGATTTTGGGTTTCCATTCATTCATTGTTGCACTATTCTCTCTACCCTCCTCCCAGTTTGTTCTTGTCCAAATGCCACAGTGCTTGTCAAAGCCAGTTCTGATTAATCTTCTTTGTCAGTGTGTCCTTTGCCATTCCCTATCACTCCTCCCTGAGAGAGACTTCACCCTGAGTCATAAGGAAAAGGGGACGGCGTATTCTCTTAGCTACTTCCTGCTGAAAAGGGATGCTGTGGGTTTCAGGGTGAAGATCTTCTCTCACTACTCTAAAGGGCCCCTTTGGCAGTAGAAAACACATAGACTGTTATGGAGATTGATTTTGGAATTTAGATGGACTCTTATTGATTGTGCTTGGCCGTACATGTTCATATCCTTGAAGATGTATCATGGGGGTGTTGCAACCTAGAAGACACAAATTTGACTAACAAGTTATAAGTGCATGAGTCCAAAAATTATGGAAAAGTAAAAGAAAAGATTCTTTCATTGTTTTACAAACCCTCCCCCAGGTCCCCTCCACCATGTAGCCCTCGCTCTAGTCTCCTGTGATGACAGAAATACCTAGTTATATATCTCTTTTAAACAGTTTTCTCCCTCTTCTGTTTCAGTGCAGTATACATTATTGAACCCATCTTACTCAGTCTCTCCCCAACCCCAAGGACAGTCCCATTCTACAACAGTGGCATCATGTAATATTTGTCCTTTTGTGACTGGGATATTTCACTCAGCATAATGTTCTCCAGAGTCAACCATTTTGAGTAATATTGCATGAGTTCCTTGTTTTTTAATGCAGCATAGTATTCCATTGTGCGAATATACCTAGGTGCTTTTAAACTACAGACATTCATACACTTAACGGTTGTGGAAACAGGGAGTTTCAAAACAAGGTGTGGTCAGGATTGCTTGCTGGAGGCTCTGGGGGCGAATGTCCTTCTCGCATGTTCTACCTTCTGTTTGCGGCCAGCACTCCTGGGAGGCCTGTGCCTTGGGCAGCATTGCTCTCCTCCCTGTCCCCATCTCCACATGGCCTTCTCTGTGCTGCTTTCCTTTGCCTCTCTCTTTCAAGGACTTTTTTGATGACACTTAGAGCCCATTTGGTTAATCCAGGACTCCTTGAACAAATGGTTAACATGCTGGCTGCTAACTAAAAAGTTGTAAGTTCACATCCACTGAGAGAGCACTAAAGAAGGAAGGCCTGGTGATCTGCTTTAAAAAAACAAATTATTTGCCATCACGTCAGAACCCGCTCATAGCTGAACCTGCAGAGGGTTTTCAGTGGCTGTAAATGTTGTGGGAGGAGATTGCCAATCTTTTTCCTGCAGAACTCCTGGTAGATTCGAACCTGCCTTTGGGTTGATAGCACAATTCTTTACCCACTAGGCCACACTTCTGGTCTGGCACACATGGAGTCACCATGAATCAGGGTCAACTCAGCAATAACTAATTTACTAGTTGATTTGGATACTCCATGATAATTTCCTCATCTACAGAATGTTTATGTATCTGCAAATACTCCCCTCCCCCCCAAAATTAGGACACACTCCAAGACTCCATGGATTAGAAACTGGAAGTATTGGTAGTAGGCAACCTTTGAACCTACCCCAGAGAATATTGACTTAGCAGTTGTTCAGTCTGGACTAGATTCTCACTTGGCCATGAGCTCCCTCCCCACCACAGGGGAACCAATTAGAGTGCTTCAATCCAGAGTCAAATCCTATTTGCAAATCCCTCAGTACATCAGATTATGTAACTCTAAACTGTGATATGATGATGATACATTCTTTACCTTTTAGGGCTGTTATAAAGATTAATGAAATAATCCTTGTAAAGTGCTTAGCATATGTGAATAGAGTAAATATTAGCTTATTAGTAGTTGTATTTATTTTTTACTGTTGGCGCTGTGACTGTTAATCATCCTTCTTGCCTCTGAACATCTTTGGCACATGAAACGGTATGGGGTTGGGGGAGGGCAGCAGTACCCAAGGTTCCTGTTAGAATTCTTGATCCTTCAAAGAATATATTTTACTTTAAAAACCGTTTCCTTGAAATATGTACTTGTAGATCTAGATATGTGTGCACACACACATATGAGCTTTAGCTCAATGAATTTTTATAATTGAACACATCCATGTTACCAGTAGATAAAGAAAATATTACCCGTGTCCCCATAGTCACCCTCTGTGCCCCCTTCCATTCTCTTAATGCCAACTTCTAGCTTTATTTGGAACAGAATTTGACTGTGTTTATATTTTACAGAAGTGGAATCCTACTAGATTTACTCTTTCACTGCTGATTTCTTCCAGTTGTGTCTTGTGTGTAAAATTCATTCATTTTGTTGTATATAATTATAGAGCATTCATTTTAACTCTTATTTTGTATTTTTTAGTTAAATTGATTACCATTTATCTATTCAATTGTGGATGAATTTTGTTTAATTTCTAGTTAGATTTATTCTGACTGCATGTTTGTACCCACATAGGATAGTGGGACAAAGTATATGGTCCTTCTAATTAAGAATTCTTTTTAAAAAAAATACCTCAAACCCCTAAGTTGCTCTCTATACAACATGGGGAGGTTCTTATGACCAAAGGTCAAGGTTGATTAAAAGAACCATACCGACTCCCTAACAAACCTGTTACCCTACAAGCCATTGACTATGCTGGCATTTTCTTGATATGTTGAAATTTTTTTTTTACTGTAGCTTTTTATTTTTTATTTATTTTTTAAATTATACTAGCTTATTTAAAAATTGAAAATACATTGTTTCTCAGAATAGATTCTTCCAATTTCCCTCACTTCCTCATGTTGAAATCTTTTGAGCAATAATTCTTTCATGAATGTTTCTTTCTTTGCCTACCTTCCAGTGGGCTGAGATTTGATATGGTGATTTTTTTTAAGCCAACACCCAACCAGAGACGCAGCCCCAGGTCCCAGCATCCCGCACTGGACCATCTCAGTCATCTGTTCATTCAGTCCCTCTTGATTAGCACCTTTCTTCCATGGCGGCCTTAACTAGAGACCTGAGGCACCATCATGGGCCTTTCTTTTCTCCACCTCACCATCCACTGAACTGATGCTGCACTCCCATTTCATGATCTCAAGCCCGATGTGTAGAAGAATCTAAATGACCTTGTAGACTAGAGTTTTCAACTAAAGGCCGGAGGGAAGAGGTGACATGGGCTGGCAGAAAACTGTGGACTTGAGCTAAAAAGTTGGCACCATTACCCAAAGTGTTTGGGAGCCACTGGTTAAACTCAGGTATGTCATGTTCCTTTGGTTGGGGGCAGGGCAGCACTCATTCTCCCACAGCCTCTGCTGCCACGTGCAGGAGAGACTCTTCCTAGTCTTTAATTGAGGTTGGTCCACGCATGAAGTGTTGCCCAAGTGTGGTGAATGGTGGAATCATATTGGTGGCTTTGTTTAGGGTTTTGTTCTTTTGTGCCCAGTTGGCAATTTACACATGTCAGTTCTGGAGTTATCTGGGGAAATATGACCTAAATGTTCGAGGGAGATCAGCATGAAGTTACAGTTGGTGCTCCAAGTGACTGTTTTGTTCTGTAGCCTTAAAGACAGTGTTTGGCAGCTGGAGTGGGGAGGTAGGCTTGGGGAGACGGTACATGCTAATTGTCTCTGTGTTTATTTATTCTTTTTTTTTTTTCTTGCCTGGTGACCAAGAAGTAGGGAAGAAAGTGGAAATGGTTGGAAAGAGAGAGGCTGACTCTGGCAGATTTTTATCTGTCCAAGTCAACAAAGAATTAAGTCATGCTTTTCAGTAGGATTAGAACATCTTCGAAGAAGGAAGACGTAATTGAGAGACTTCTGTGTCTAACTCTTTTGCAGACGTAACTGTAACAGTGTTCTATGAGGCGCTGTTGAGTCCATTACATTTCATAGAGACCTCGGAACGCCAGATGGAAACCTTGCTATGTCCTCCCCGTCTCTGATGTGCTCAAGCCTCTGTTGTTGGAGTCACTGTGTCAATCCATTCCACTGATTCTTCCTCTCATTTACTAACCCTCCGTTTTCCCAAGCAGTTATAAAAATAGCTATTACCTATTAAAATATTGAGCTATATTTGGGACCATCCCACCTCATGGGTGAGCATACTTTAAGAACAACCAATCAAACAGAAGTCCAGGTAATAAATATTTTAGCTTTTGCAACCAAGAGGCAAAATGAAGGCTAGTACTGAAGCACTTTGGTAACTTGGTAGAGCTCCGGGATCATAGTACTTTCTGTTTTGCATGGATCACCGGAAGGGTCAGCTGTTGGGAGCCACCAACTGTTTTGTGGGAGGGAGATCGACACAATCCTCCCATAAAGATTTACAGCCTCAGAGTCCTAATGTCTGTGCATCACGACTACTCTGTGCTTGTGGATTTCTATCTACAGAAAACAAGTTTCATAAATTCTTTCTTGACAAAATTAAAAATATAATGATAAAAATGATGTATAACTTTTATTTTCAAGGGCAATCTAATGAGAATAATGAGTTTCTTTTTTTAAGGTGGTAACATTTTGCTTAGTTTGGGTTCAGAGTTACTGTTCTGAGTATCAGTTCACTTGCAAGTATTTATCTGTAAAAACCGTTCCGACTTTATGAGCCATCCAGGTAGATGGGGCTGGGTTTGGCTCGTGGGCCGCCAATTCTTTCACACCCTCACTGAACCTTATGTTTCAGTTATGGCTAAATTGGGCTGCACGGGGCAGAAGGTCTCTACGTTGGTCCAAATGAGTTTGAGTCTTCTGTCTCTCTGTGTAAGGAGAGCTTAGCTGTGTAGGGCAGGTCTGACAGCTGCTTCATGTTGTAGGAACCAGGGTTCCTTTTGTTCAACCTCAGCACCACCACAAAGCACTCTGCCGTCTAGCTGACTCCGACTCATAGTGAACCCTCCGTAGGGTTTCTGTGACTGTAAATCTCAACAGGAAGAGACTGCCCATCTTTCTCCCAGTGGATTTGAAACTCCAGAGATTTGAGACCTTTTGGCTAGCATCACAACATGCTATGTTTTGACTCTGTTGACAGAACTCCTTATCCTTACATATGGCTTTTTATCTCAATATCATGGAATGGTCCCACCTGCCGCTAATATATCTGCATTCCAAGCAGTAAGAAGAGGATGGAGGAAGAAGTCTACGTTCTTGCCTTTAAGGAAACTTCTCTGAAGTCCCTGTCCGTGCTCCTTGGCTAGAACTGTTCAGGGAGCCATACCTCTCTGCAAAGGAGACTGAAAGATAGTCTTTTCGTCACGTTAGTTTGCTTGGATAAAAATGGAAATCTTGCCACTAAAGAGGAGAGTTGATGTTGGAGTAGGCAAGTGGATACTTTGCCAAACTTAACAGGGATGAAATTGAGCCTGAGAGAGTTTGTCACCGTCTCCAAGTTCTTCCAGTTGCCGGTTGGAATTTGAACTACATTCTGCTCAACTGCCGAGTCTTCCTCTCCCTGTGTCTGCCCCAAGGATTGTGGAGAGGTTGGCATAGGCATGTTAGTAGGAATGAGGTCAGACATAGTTTTAGTTCTTACTCCTTATGTTGATGTTGGAACCTTAGAAAGGATGGTGCTGTTGTATTACTGTTATGAACCCTTGAGTCTGAACCAACTCATAGCTCACCTTTTAGCACGTTTTTAGAGGCAACATCATATGGGAGGAGATTGCCCATATTTCTCTTGCCAAGCAGCTGGTGGATTTGAAATGCATGCAACTCCTTACCACCATAGCTCCTTTAAGAAAGGATAGCAACCTTTATCTTTCCTGGAGAACCTCTAAAAGCTAGTGGCATGTGACTAGATTGAAACCTAATTCTCCTTACACAGAAACACCACTCTTGAGATCCTGCCCAGCCACTTGCAAGAGGAAGTAGGTGCAGTGACCAGCAGACTCAGACATGCCAGCAGAGAGCAGGGCAGTAGGGCTTGTCCAAACCCCTGACCTGCCACGCTGCATGGAGAGAAAGACAAATATAGGAGGAAAACAATGGCTAGGTGTGTGGCCTTTGAAAGTAACCCTACCCAGTTGAAGGGAAGGACACTATACAATGAGGAGGTGATCAGCGCAGCATGGCTAAGAAAAGGGGAAACGTGGAGAAGTGGAGGACTAAGAGAAATCAGAATTATAGGGAGAAAGTGGGGAAAGTGCCGTGATGTTGTGGATATTATGGTTAATGTCATGAAACAAAATAAGTATGAATCTTGAGTGAAAATCATTTTGTTTGTAATCTTTAGCTCAAAATCCTTTAAAAACAACCCTGATCCTACTCCCTGGGATCGGGAGCTCTGATGGTTTAGTGGGTAAGGAGTTGGAAAGGCAAGTGGTTGGAATCCACCATCTGCTCCATGGGAGAAAGATGGACAGTCTTCTCACATGCAGTTTATAGTCTCTGAAAACTCACAGGCAGGTCAGCTATGAGTCGGCTCGAACACAATAGCAATGAGAGTGAGAGACTAAGGAGGATGAATTAAAATCTGCACAACAGGGGTTAGAACTTCTTAGCTTGGACCAGGCAGTTGAAAGGAGAGAGAAGTGGACATTGTTGGTTCAGTGGTAGAGATCCAGGTTCAGTTCCTGCCAAGGGTACCTCAAAGCCACCTCTTCTCTGCTGTGGAGGTTTGTGTGTGGCTAGGATGTGGAACAGGCTTCAGTGGAGCATACAGTTGAAGACAGACCACGAAGGAAAGCCTGGAAAATGTCTTCTAAAAAATTAACCCCAAAGCCCCTTATGACTCATAGTAGTTTAATCTTTTTGGTGTATGTGGTCTCTATCATTTGGGAGCAACACAGAGATAGCTGACAACATCTGAATGGGAACCAGCAGGAAGGTAGATATGAAATCTTAGGTTCTTTCTGCATCTCAGTCTCTATCTATGTCCAGCTAATAGGGAGAATTTGAAGGCATGTCTATTGGGGCACTGTCTCAGTTACCTAATGCTACTGTTACAAGTACCACAAGTGGGTAGCTTTAGCAGACATGATTCTGCCACAATCTGGGAGGCTAGAAATTTGAATTCAGAGTGCTGGCTTAAGGAAAAGGCTGTCTCTCCATCAGGTCTGTGGGAGATAATTTTCTCTCAGTAACTGTGGGTCTATGGTTCCTCTGAGTCTTGAAATCAGCCTTTTCCTGTTGTCTAGGAGGGTCTCTTGACTTTCCTAGGGAGTCCCCTCCCTCTTCCTCTGCTTACTTCCTTCTCCTATAATCTCTTGTAAGATAAAAGCTAATATAGGCTGTACTCCTGGTCAGGGCTGTGAACTGAGTAAGGGTGTTGTTTTCCACCTTAGGGCTGCTTTAATATAACCTAACCCTGCTTCATTAACCTTCCAGAGATAAGGACTGACCACACAGTATTTATATTGGATCACAAGATAGAGGCCAGCCACACAATGCTGGGAATCAGGGCCTAGCTGAGTTGAACGTGCTGATAGCAGCACAGTTAAATTCATGGCAGACATCAGCATTCTTTCATTTTTAAAGAGCAGTATTGAGAGGTTAACCTGCTCAAGTCCTACAACTTGAGTTGGTGGCAAAGCTAAGCAGTAGAACTCCGTCTCGCTTCCAGCCACACTGTGACTGTTTATATGACCATGCTTGAATTATTAGCAAAAAGCATAGGATTATAGGGAAGGAAGGATTGGTTTCGTTTTTTTTTCTAACTTGAGGAGAAAGTAGGGGAAAGATTTCCAGAGGTGGTGACATTGAACTGAGCTCAAGGAGTGACTAGGGCAGTGTGAAAAGAAGAAAAATGTAATGAGAGACATTACTGTTGGTCAGGTTGGTGAAATCATCATCATCATCATCTGCTCTGGCTACTTAAGAGGTGAGAAGTGGATTCTGGGCTTGAGCCTTTTTGCTCTGAGCCCCTACGCAGTCATATATGGTTAATGTGCTCATTAGCTAAGTGAAAGGTGGGTAATTGGAGGAAGTTCAACCAGGGTGGTCCTTAGAGACGAGGATGGTGAAACTGTCTTACATACTTGAGACATGTTGTCTGGAGGGGCCATCCTTGGAAAAAGACATCATGCTGAGAAAGGTGGAGGGCCAGAGAAGAGAGGAAGGCTTCCCACAAGAGGGATCGACACCACAACTGTAACAGTGGGCCCTGAGCATCAGAGAGGATGAGGATGGTGCAGGACGAGGCAGGGTTCAGATCTGTTGTTCACAGGGATGCTCTGAGTTGTCCAACAACTACAGAGGTGCGTCAGAAAAAAAGGCCTGGTGATTTTTATTTCTTTTTTAAATAAGAGATTCAGACCCTCTGGAGCACCAGAGTCAGACACACGTGGGTGGCCAGGTGTCAGAATCAATGAGTTGCCTTGATGGCCGCTGCTTTCCACTTGTTTTGTTTCCCCTCAGCGATTCACATTGGTCCCCTGGGTCTAAATATCGCCATCACCAAGGATGAGCATTGCCAGTGCCCTTCCCAGCCCAGCTCTATTTCAGACCACCCTGCCACTTGGGAGATGGGTGAAGAACTCATTGCAAGAAGGGGACTAGTCCTGAGATTTGATGGTCTGGTATTGACTTGTTGGTACCGCTTCCTACTGTGTTCATGACTTCGGTTTGTCTAAACTCATCTGGGTGTTAGTGTAAAACAATAAAGCTCATAAATAAAAGAGGAGATGAAAGTAGGTTTTAGTAATGAGGTTTCTGTTTAATCGCATCAGCAACAAAGAGAGAGCCATTAAATATTTATTGACTGATTGCATTAACATTCCCCCTGGTCCCGCCCTGTGCTGGCCATGGACACAACATCTTTCCCCAAGAATGTGACTCTCCCTCTAAGCACAAGGACAGAGCTGAGACTGAACCAAAACACAGCACTCAGCTTACCTACCTGCATCCAGGGCCCCAGGTATTGCATTCAGGACCACCAGTCACACGGGGGTTAAGAGAGTGACACAGGGCGCAGTTGTGGCAGGAGCAACCCTAGATGTGGCACCTTGGCATGCTTCTCCCAAGAAGAAAATGCTCATTGAAAACAAGAAGGGAATTTTCTCTATGGCTTCCAGATCTCAGGTACAGTCAAGCTGCCCTTTGGTTTTATCCAAGAACTGCTCAAGGTTCTTTGAGAGTTTTGTTTGCAATCAGTTTAACGGTGATAAACCACTAGAAGAGGTTAGGCCTCTGATCCTTTCCCTTCGTTCTTTTAGCTGAAGGAATTCTTTGCACAGGGCTGTGCCTGCCTGGGTGAGAGGCTGCGGATTGCATCAGCAGAGCCTGGCCTGTCCGTGGCTGCCTTCCTAATAAGGCATACCATAGGTAGTCCAGTGCTGTAAGGACTTGAGCCGGTCAAGGAGTCAATTATAATGCATTAAAAAGCAATTCATCATCTCTGCTAGTGCACTCATGTGTTATTTTTAGGCCAACCTTTTAATTTATGTGGCATGCAAGAACAGAGTTTCTCACGTAAACTTCTAGAAGGTTCATGGGAGAGTAACCGGGCCAAGGGAAGGGACCGCTGGCCGGGTAGGTCTCTAAACAATGTTATACAAGTATGCTTTTATAGTTCCAAGTGTGGGCCCTGGAGGCAGACAGCAGCTCGCACCCAGGTTCCTTAGCCTGCTGGAGTCTCAGTTTCTTTACCTGTAAAATGGGATGATTGGAACAGTGACCTCAGTCACTATTGGGAGGAGGAGATGAGACAGTGCTCATAAAGCCCTCAGCGCCGTGCTTCATGCAGAGAAAACACTTCACATATTGCAGCTGTCATTAGCGTTACTTCTACAGTTTTCATTTCAACTCCGAACATTCTAGATTTTGTTGTTGTTAGTTGCCATCATGTCCATGCTAACTCCTGAAACCCCTGTGTGCTGAGTGGAACTTCCCTGGAGGGATTTGAAGGGTGTGACCTTCCCAACACAGAACGCCGGGCCTTAACACCAATGTTCCTCTAGGTGGGTTTGAACCTCCAGCCTTTTGGTGTGTAACCCAGAGTTTAACCATTTGCTCCACCCTAAGATCCTTGGATCTTATGTGTCATTGGCTACGGGATAAACTAGAGTTGAGGATGCATAGCATGGTTCATTTAAGTCTCCAAATAAAACGAGATTGCTATGCAGAAACGGAACAGCCAGTCTGTCTGAGGGGGCTCGGGTGCAGACTTGGAAATTGCAAAGTTCAGAATTGCAAATCAGGATTCACGGTGATGGGTAACAGACACCCAGATGTAAGCATGTCTCCCATGCTGACTTCTCCTGTGCTGGGTGTGCAAAACCAGTCCTCTGCCTCTCCACAGATATGTCCGGGGGGCCTCGTGGCTGCCCCCGTCTCTCCTACTACATGGGGTCCTCCTTTTCTTTCCCAGTCTATTATGTCATGTTTAGGCATTTGACATGATGGCCACAGTGCTTGGAAGCATCTATTTCTCTCCTTCTCCACCAATAAGGATCCCATGTGGAGCCTGGCCTTGGGGGGAGTGGGAGGGAGAGCACACAGAAATGGTGACAAAAAGGGAACATCCCTCTTTGGAGACTGTTTTCTAAGTGGAGGGTTATCATTCTCTCTCAGCCTTGAAGAGATGAGGGTTGCCTGCACAGAGAAGGTTCCCATTGTTGAATCTTTGACATTGTCACCATGTTCGAGTCTAACATCTATGGAAATGGAGCTCAGCAGCACCTTAGAAGTGGGCATAGTGACTCAGATCGATACCTTTATTAATTCAGTCAGAAGACACCTGTCGAGCACCTTCTACATGCCCTGCCCGTAATGATAGAGGAAATACACTTGTGTATAGAAAAGGACTGACCACAAGCAATTATATGGTACCTCAGATGGACGCATGCATTCTGGAGGTGCGTTGGGGTGCTCTCTTCTATAAAGTGTGGAGAAAGCCACACTGCCTACAGATCTGGAGTGAGTCAGGAGTGCTGGTGTTGGGAGGCAGGAGTGCGCCAGGCGGAGGGACCATGGAGCTCGAACCTGGGGTGTCAGGGACTGCAGACTAGAGCATGAGCGGGAAGCAGGAAGGTGCAGAGCAGTTAAGACCTCACTGGCCTGGAATTGGAGTTGACTGTCATTCTGCAAAGATACAGCCCTGCGTAGGACGTCAGGCACCACAGTAGTACAGGGTGTGGGTTAACTACCTCTCGGGGAGCTCTGGTGACGTTGTCCCCAGGGAGGTACACTGCTGAACCAAAGGTGGTGCCTGTTTAGTGGTTCAAATCCACCAGCAACTCTGAGGAAGAAGGAAAGATGCGCGTGTGGAATAACAAACGGTGGGTCGTGTAGCCTAGTGGTGTGTAATGGACCATCTCCCCAAGTCTGCTACAGTTAAAGTGGTGTTAGTTTCTGGTAAGTTGCATCTAACTGAGAGTAACCCATGTTCACCAGAGCAGAGCGCATCATCTGCACAACTGAGTCTGTCACTGTGGCCTCTGTGTATCTTGAGCACGTTCCAACCTAGACGGCTAATTTTGAGAAGCCCATTGCCAGCCCTTTCTTCTTAGTCCATGTAAGTCTGGGAGTTCCAGTAAAACTTGTCTGCCATGTGGGTCTCTGTTGCTACTTGACATAGCGATGGCGTAGCTGCCACCAGTCAGAGCAACATGGAAGCCACCAGAGAATGTCAGAGTAACAGATGGGTGGTGGACAAAGAGGATGAAGCTTCTTTTTTCTCTTGAATGATTCATGTATTTATTTTACTTTTTGGCAAGAGGGGAAAGTATCAGAATTTCAAATTTTGGAAATTGAAGAAATAGTAAGTCGGCAAGTCAGAGGACCTTGTTTGAAATCATAATCTTCATTTGTGGCTCTGGACGAGATATCAAGAAGGAATTTTTCAGAATTAACTTCACAATTCATTTTTCAAGTTACCTTCGGTTCCCAGCCAAGATGCTACGTTTCAGGTTTCTCTGGTGCGTGTGATTGTTTGAGGCTGTTTCTCTAGATGCTTGTGTCATTTGACTAGTTGGGGGAGAGGGACAGCAATGCTTTTAAAAAGGAGGTGATGTATCATCACATGAAGGGACAGAGTTGTCCAGCTGGATTTCTCTTACTGTCTTCGTCCCTCTTTCCTTTGATGTGAATAGTGATTGATCTTTGGTCCAATCACCACCTTCCTAACAGCTGCCAGGAGTTGACCTCTCTTTCTCTCTGGGGTGAGGAAGGGGTGTAGCAAACTTTAATTATTAGCTGCACTCCACTGAAATATGTGGGTGTCCCAGCATCCACACCCTGGTTCATGTTAATTAACTTTTCCTGGGTCCTTTCTGATTGGAAACTCATTGGCGAAGAGAAGCAATTTCCCTTTGGAGTGAACTGGCAAGTTTCAGCACCACCCCGCCTCATGATTTTCCACTTGCCCATTATTAAACACTTTCCTTGAAATGAAGAAGGAGGATTGAAGAGGAGTTAGGTGAAACAACTTTCTGTCAAAGAGAGATCATTATCAGAAGTTAGTGGGAATGACTCATGAAAATTAACTGATGTTAAGTGAATTCTTTCTAGTGTGTATTTTAATGTTCATCTGGTAAGAGGGTGGGCTGCCTTTTTATTTTTTAAGTAATCTTATCCGTTCTACTTTGTAATGTAGAGTTTTCTTTCAGCAAGTCAAAGTTTCAGTTACATAAGGCTTAAGAGAAGATGGTTGGGGTTTGAAGTTTCATGGATTGGGGTGTGAGCACCTGAGGAAAGCTGGCCCCACTTGCTGCCCACCACAGGACGGAGGGCCGGATTGTCAGCTGGCAGCAAGCTGGTGAAACCAACCTCAACGCAAAGCCATTTTGATCTCGACGTGATTTTCCAGTCACTGGTACCTGAAGCCTGTTAGAAAAGAAAATTCTAGGCTGGGAGTCCTAATTAAATTAATTGTCTTCATTAAGGATCAATTTAAGTGTCAGCCCAGTGTTATCCCACACGAGAAGGCCTATTTTTTTGGATACATCTTTCCATCTCAGCACACTGCTAAAGCAAGTTGTACAAGGAGAAAAAGTTCATTTTCTCCCAGGGCCTGGGTAAAGCCTGGATTATTGAAATTGTGACCCACAGCACTTTCATCTCCACAGTTTCTCTTGTGAAATGTTGTCTTATTAAGGAAGAGGAAAGAACTTTTTGCCTTACTCCTAATTGCTGCAAAATTTTGCATAGCTAAACAATGGGATGAAAGGATTCCGCCTACAATGAGAGCTTGATCCAGTGAGATAT
This sequence comes from Elephantulus edwardii, assembly GCF_000299155.1. Classification (NCBI taxonomy): domain Eukaryota; kingdom Metazoa; phylum Chordata; class Mammalia; order Macroscelidea; family Macroscelididae; genus Elephantulus; species Elephantulus edwardii. The sequence continues at coordinate 4,493,258 of NW_006399882.1, read as the reverse complement.
AGGCGTATGTGTGATGATGTAAGACGAAAAGGTGCCAAATAAAAAGTCTTTGTCCCCTAAGTACAATATCGTTGTCATGTTAGACTGGTAGTTACTCTTTCAAGATCAGAATGCTTAGAGGTGATCTGTAGGCTATAAATATATGCAAAGGTAATAGAAATAGATTGGTACCACTGAGAAAATAACCTTACTTTTCTGCACATTAAAATTCATACATCGTAATAGTTGCACTGTTAGAGGATATTTTTAAGCAGTTTCTGTTAAAATGCGGGGGGGGGGGCGGGGAGTGCATGCTCTCTCGCTCTCTTTGTTTTTGAGGCTGAACCTACTCGTAACTGACCCTCCAGCACATTTTCAGAGGCAGTAAATCGCGCAAGAGGAGGTTGTTCATCCTTCTCCAGTAGAGCAATGGGTGGATTCACACTATCTGCCTTTGGATTGGCAAAGCAACTCCTTACTCACTAGGTTGAGGGGAGCCAAGTCTGCTGGCAGGGAGCTCGGTGCCAAGGTGAAGTTCAATTCCAGGTGTAGCCCTGCCAGGTGCTAGCGTGGTGACTCGAGGCAAGCCCTTTTGGTTTTAGGATCTTCATCTTCAGAGGAGTTGCTGATATATTCGATTGCAAATATGTGTTTTTTATTTGATTTTAATGAAATGGACTTTCAGTTGGATTCTCAGGGCCAAGTATTGAGAAAAGAAGTACTTGGAGGCTAAGCAAAAGGTTGATAGCTCAAAGCTGCTTATGGACTGTTTTACTATGCTCATCTACTCTATTCTAAAAGGTCCACTGGGGGAAACTGGAGGACATGTAATTGTTCCGATACCTGGTCATTTTACCTTCTTCCTTCTTTCATACCTGATTTCTCAGAGATCAAATTTGGGCTTCAAACTTATAGATCACCAGTCAGAAGATGCTTAGCCCGGAAATCATCGTTTGGTGTCCTGAGCAGTATCTTCCACAAGGCTCTCTGTGTGTGAACTGTTGGCCCAGACTCACAGCAACCCTATGAACCCTGCCCTCGCTGGGACCCCCTCATCTTGATTCAAACCCATTGTTAATCACTGTGTCAGTCCATCTTATTGAGGGTCTTCCTCTCTTTCTCTGACCCTCCACCTTTGTTGAGACCCTCAAATTGTTCCCTGCAGCTTCCACATTTGTAGAATGAGTATAAGGATCCAAGGGGAGGGTGTGGAAGCTGAGGGATGAGGATGTGCAGGGGGAGGGGAAATTATTCATGGGTGTACAGTTTGATGGGAGGGGGTGAG
>NW_006399882.1:4478906-4491264 GCF_000299155.1 Elephantulus edwardii | reverse complement strand
GAGCCTCAGTTCATACTGAAGGCTGCAGTCCTTGACCCTCTGCAGTAAGTGCATGAGGTCCTCCTCAGTTTCAGCGAGCAGGGTTGTGTCATCTGCATTACGCAGATTGTTGATAGATCTTCCACCAATCCTAATGCCATGCTTCTCCTCATAGAGCCCAGCCTATATGGCCTTTTATTTTTTTTTTTAAAGTCTGCCCTCCAGGGCTCTTCCTTCATGATGATCTGTTGTTATAAATTCACTTCAACTCATTGCCGTAGAGCTGGAACTGACTCATAGCTGACCCTTCAGTGTGCTTTCAGGAGATTGTAAATTGCACAGGAAGAGATTGTCCGTCTTTGTCCCAAGGAGCCACTGATGGATTTGAACCTCCAGAGAGAGAGGTGCTGCCTTTGGGATGGCCAACTCCCTGTGGAGCACGCCCTCAGAGCTCTCTGCTGTAATAAACTGTTGTGGTGTGCTGTGGAGTCGGAACTGACTCTTAGCCAACCCTTCAGCTGGTTATCAGAGTCAGTAAATTGCATGGGGAGAGATTGTCCACCCTTCTCCCACAGAGCAGCTAGTGGATTTAAACCGTATGCCTTTGGGATCTCCGCACAGTTTCTTACCAGAGTTCCCCCAGGAGGTGACATTATAAAGAGAGAAAACATGTACTTTTTAGAAAAGCATTATCTACTACCCATTTGATGGAGCAACCAGTTCCAGACAAAAGAGAAAGAACAGAAGCACTCATTTCCATGGAGCCACAGCCTTGGGACACAGTCCTTCCCAGCACTTGACCTTGATCATCCACTGTTATAAGTAGGGACTCCAGTTCCAAGTTTAAGCAGCAAGCGTCATGTAGAAGTGTGTGTGTGTGTGTGTGTGTGTGTGTGTGTGTCTACTCTGGAGGCTTGATCTAACTGTGAGAAGATGGTGGTGGGAAATAGAGGCCAGTATTGACGTGGGGCCCTGGGACATACATGGTTAATTTGTTTAGCTGCTAATGGAAAGGCTTACCTGTTCTCATTCACTCAGAGATGCCTCAGAGCAAAGGCCTGGCCATTTACATCTACTTGTGCAGAATCAGCCATTGAAACCCCAGTGGAGCACAGTTCCCCCAAACACACTTGGCATCACCTGAGTTGCCTCAAGGACAGCTTTTTTTTTTTTAATACTTCAGCTGATTTGTCGCAATTATTTCTTGCTTAAGAAACCCAGTATAGTAGCTCTGGTGATGTAGTGACAAGAAGCTGCACTGCAGTCCCAAAGGTGCACAGTTCAAATCCACCAGATGTTCTGCTGAAGAAGGGGGGGCAATCTCCTCCTGTGCCAGTTGGATCCAATTTGACAGTACACCCACACAAAATAATAATAATTTTTTTTAAAAAAAAAGAAACCCAGTATAACTCTCAGAAGTGGTGTTTCCATCTTTCCCTCCAGCCCAGCCAACCTTTTTTTGTGGAATACTTCCAAATATTAGAATTTTTGGCAGGACATTTTAAGAGATTAAACTGTGGTCACTTTTTTTTTATTTTATTAAATTTTATTAGTTTTAATGAACATTTACAGGGATTTTGGGTTTTCATTCCTTCATTTCTGCACCATTTTCTCTACCCTCCTCCCCAGTTTGTTCTTCTTCCCCACCATCCGAATGTCTGCTTTAATTGTCCAATTGCCACAGTGCTTGTCAAAGTCAGTTCTGATTAATCTCCTTTGTCGGTGTGTCCTCTGCCATTCCCTATCACTCCTCCCCTAGAGAGACTTCACCCTGATTCATAAGGAAAAGGGGATGGCGTATTCTCTTAGCTACTTCCTGCTGAAAAGGGATGTTGTGGGTTTCAGGGTGAAGATCTTCTCTCACTACTCTAAAGGGCCCCTTTGGCAGTAGGAAACACATAGACTATTATGGAGATTGATTTTGGAATTTAGATGCACTGTTATTAATTGTGCTTGGCCGTACATGTTCATATCCCTGAAGATGTATCATGGGGGGGTTGCAACCTAGAAGACACAAATTTAACTAACAAGTTATAAGTACATGAGTCAAAAATTATGGAAAAGTAAAAGAAAAGATTCTTTCATTGTTTTACAAACCCTCCCCCAGGTCCCCTCCACCGTGTAGCCCTCGCTCTAGACTCCTGTGATGACAGAAATACCTAGTCACATATCTCTTTTTCACAGTTTTCTCCCTCCTCTGTTTCAGTGCAGTATACATCATTGAACCCATCTTACTCAGTCTCTCCCCAACCCTGAGGTTAGTCCCATTCTACAACAGTGGCATCATGTAGTATTTGTCCTTTTGTGACTGGGATATTTCACTCAGCATAATGTTCTCCAGAGTCAACCATTTTGAATAATATTGCATGAGTTCCTTGTTTTTTAAACACTTTGTTAAAAAGTGGTCACTTTTTAACAATTAAAAAAAATTGCCTTGGGGGAAGCTTCCAAGTTATCTGTTCATTGAACACATGGTGTTTCTTTGAGAAAGTCTGCTTGACACCGCCTTATAGTTTTTACTGCCCGTAATTGACTTCCTTGACGCCAAGTCAGTCACCTCCTTCCACATTCTTGAGGCTAGATATCAGTAGCAAATCAGAACAACCAGCACGTGTCCCCTGTGAAACACTTGACGGTCCTCGAGGCTAAATCGAAGGTAATTGAATGTCCATCCCTAGCCTGGGAGGACTCTCTTCTAAATATGACTTGGTAATTATCCCTGACATTTTCAAATGAGAGACTAATTACTGGCTGCATTACTACACAGCTCCCTTCACTAGGCATCCTAGCTCATAATTCCCCTTAAGATGACAAGACACAAATAAATGTACAAAGTAGAGCGTGTCTAGAGCGTGTTTTTCCACCAGGGCTAAGCTCATGGGGTTTTCAGCTGTGGTTGCCAAGACCTGGCACCAACATTCTCACTCAGCAGAATGAAGTACCGTGAGGTTTGCTGGAGATTTGGTTCCTGTGCTCAGACTATCTAGGCCAAGTGCTGGGAGGGAGGCACCCCGTGCCCCATTGCTGTGGTTCCATGGAAATTAGCACTTCTGTTGTATCTGTTTGGTTTTCTTTCGTCTGTGATTGGTTGTGCCATCGCATGGTTGGTAGGCTTCTAAAAAGCACATGTTTTCTCATTCCATAATGTCAGCACCAGAAATTGAAACCTTACAATGGTGACATGGGAGAACGTGGAGAAATGAACCTACCAGGGTGCTCCAGGACACAGCTTAGTGAGAGAAAATGATCAAAGGTATTGGGAACAGTGGCCAGCTAAATACTTGGATTTCTTAAAGAAATAGCCTGGGGCCCAATTAGAATTATAATTCCTGTTTCTAAACCTCTGACAGAGTAAATATATTGTACTTCTAACCAAAAGGCTTTGCTAGAGGTTCAAATCCACAGGATGAAAGTGTAGTCTCCTGTCAAGAGGAAGGCCCTCAACCAGGTGCATTGACAGTGACTGTTGCAGTGTAACAGCGATTGTGATGTGGGCACAGGATAGGACAGGGTTCAGCTCTGTTGTTCACAAGGCCTCTATGAGTTGTACTTGAAGGCACATAACAACAACTTTCTGTTAAGAGCCTCAGAAACCCAATGGAGGATTTCTGTGACTTAGAATTGATTTAATGGTAGTGTGTTTTAGTTTCTGGACCTCAGTTTGTTCATCTAAGAAAAGAGGTGCTTAAGTATCTTCCACTCACCTGCTTTTCTTATCACATCAGTAATGCTTGAAATTCTTGATACTTGGTAATACTTGATATTGTTAAGAACTCATCAACAAACATTATCTACTTCAATCATCAGAATACTATTATTAGTCCCCCTCTGACCGTGAAAGGTTAGGAGTTGAATAATCAACCCAAAGCCACACAGCTAGTAAGTGGCAGAGCTGGGAGTCCAGCACACTTGTGTTTGACGCCAGAGTCTGCACTCTTACCTCTTCCTCATCCAGCTCCCAAAGAGGCATTGGCAGCCTACGACAGGAAAGGATTCGACACTATCTCTAGACAAGGGGGTTCCATGGTGGTCTGTTCCATGGTGGAATGCATATTGGGAAGCTAACTGAAAGTTGGAGTTTTGAGTCCACCAGGTGCTCTGCAGGACGAAGATGAGGCTGTCTACTCAGCTTAGAACCTGAGAAAGCCAGAGAAGGTCACAAGGAGTTGGAAAGGACTCCATGGCATTAGGTTGAGTGGATTATGCGATTCCCAAGGAGACATTGACTGCATGTTGCAAAGTAGAATTCTCAAGCATCTCTGCTCAAGTAGCCTTCCAGCTAGGGGTCATTTTGCCCCTCAGGGGACACTTGTCAATGTCTGGAGACATTTTTGATGAGCACAACAAGGGAGAGGGGTGCTACTGACATCTAGTGGGTAGAAGCCCAGGAGGCTGCTAAATGCAAGATCGTTCAACAAAGAATTATCCAACATTAATTGTCAACAGTCTCTCCGTGTGTGTGTGTGTGTGTGTGTGTGTGTGTTTCCTCATTCCATTAAGTCAGAAACGACTCATAGCTGGCCCTCTTGTAACTTTCTGAGGCTGTTAATCTGACAGGCGGCACCTCAGAGATAGCACCTTTGTTCTTAGAGTTTTGTGCTCATGAGCCGCATAGCTCAGGCTGCTCTCAGCCCATCGTTGCGTTGAGGTGCCACAATGAACTCATAGCAGAGTTCTGTGCCTCAGGACAGAGCCCTGCCCGGTCCTGCCCCAGCCCCATGGCTGTAGGTCTGTCTGAACCCATTGTTGTGAGTCCATCTCATTGAGAGTTTCCCCCTCATTGAGCCCAGCCTGGTTCCTTATCAAACCTGATGTCCTTTCGAATGAGGACTCTTTTCCAGATGGCATCTCCAAAGTCAGTCGAAGGCTCACCACCCTTACTTAATAAGTCACAAGAGGCAGACGTGGAACCCCTGATGCATCACAGAAACGCACAAGCCTCGTGTTTCTCAGCCACCAAACGGAGTAACTGTCCCCTGGCGTGGAAGAGCTGAGACAGGAAGTGCTGGGGAAATTGTAACCACCACCTGCTATCACTTTTTCTCTTCCTGTTAAACTTCTTAGACTGCTGTTCTTACCTTGGTCTAGGTGTGTGTTTAACCCCCCCTTTAACTTGAAAAGTTAAATGGGATGGATTGACACAGCGGCCACCGGCCACCACAATGGGCTTTGACCACAGACGGCCCAGGGTCATGTGGGATCTGGTTCTGTTGCACGTTGGGGTCGCTGTGAGTTGGAGTTGACTCAGGGCCAGCTTGTTGCTGTTGGTGCTCAGGGTCTCAGAAATGCAGGCCCTGGAGCAGGCGACATGCATCCCAAGAAAAGCAGCCATAGAGTAATGGTGGACAGTAGGAGTGTGGGAGGGGCAGGAGCAAGAATCCAGGAACCCTGGCCTCTGGCCAATGCGCCCAGTGAAGTGGACGCTCAGGCTTGGTTAGTTTTATTGCAGAATAAATTGTTGCTCTGCGTTGTAAATGGAAAATTAACTTGTGTAACCACTCAAAAAAAAATCTTTGTGATTCTTTGTGAAATGTATCAGCCAGATAGCGGAAGTCTTTTCTCTCCAGAGACCTCCTCAGGGGTACATGGGGAAAGTCAGAGGGTACAAGTGGAAGAATGAGGGGTGGTTAGGGGGAGGAATTGTCTTAATTGAAGGACCCCCAAGACATACTTGTAAGTTGGAAACGCTGCATTTAGTTCATGTAAATGATGTTGAGATGCTGAGTTTGAGCTAGACTGTGAAGCAAGTGACATTAAATATGACCTTTTCTTTCTTTAAAAAAAGCTCATTATCCTCGTGTGCACATTATTTATTTACTTGAGTCGGTGTGGGAATGGGAAGGAGCAAGAAGGAAAGAGAGTGAAAGGCTACAGTAAGACCCTCTGATCCTTTAAGCTGCTTGCAGGAGAGGAAAGGTGATTAGAAGTCACACCTGGCATTCAGAGCTTTCCAAAGAACCTTCAGCTGTTCAGAGCAAAATCAGGCAGGCGGAGGGATTTCTCTTCCTCTCATTTGCTTGGTGTGAGATAGATGACGAGAGAATCAATGTATTAACCATTGACTGTTAAACATTTCCTTGTAAGAAAATGTTTAGCCTCCTTGATGCAGGGAAAAAAGCCATTTCCCCCCCACTGGCCATTCCTAGAGGCATGTTTGGGTTGCTTACAGGCTGTTGGTGTTGCAGGTATATCCTCTTGCAGAAAGCTTCCCCAGGCGGCGAATGCTTTGCTCTCCAAGTAGCTGCTGGAGGGAAGGAGGAAAGAGAATCTTTATAGTTAGGCACAAGAGAAAAGGTTACAGAATAAAAAATATTTTCAGAGCTGAGTTCTATGTGTCTGACTTTCAGGGATAATTGAGATGGGGGACCAGGGGACATTATGTAAATACTGAAGATAATAGATACTAAAGTGTGTGTGTGTGTGTGAGAGAGAGAGAGAGAGAGAATACACGTGGCAGCACTAAGTGTGCTTGTACATATATGGAAACATGTGTGTTTTCAGTGGGTGATTTTTTTTTTAAACGGAGATCACCAGGCATTTCTTGTAAGGCACTTCTGAGTGGACTTGAACTTCCGATCTTTTAGTTAGTAGTAACAGTGTTGAGCTATGCGCATCACCCAGGAACTACTTACCGAAAGTATTCCTGACCTTGAATCTGCATAAGAATCACTTGAAGACATTTGAAAACGGAAATGACAGAGGCAGCATCCAGGAGTTGCAGACTCATAAAAGGGGCCCAAGAATTTGAGAAGCTCTGACTTAGTCACTGGCTGATCACCAGAGTGACTCACTTGGCCAAAGGAAAGAATTTCTCTAGAAGCCGGGACAAGAGATACACTGAGGCAGTTCATAGCTCACCTGAGGACTTGCCCCATGAATTCTGGGGAACTGTACAGAGTTCCTCCATGATCGCCATTGAAGGGCATCTTTTGGAATTCATCAAGGCCCAGCTCCGTTTAGTCTACAGTGGGCCTCTGCTGTTGAATGTTATCCAGTTGATTCTGACTTTGAGTGAACCTCATATGACAGTAGAAAATGCCCATAGGGTTTTCTGTGCTGGAATCATTACTGGGACAGAAAGCCTAGTCTTTGATCAAAGAGCCACCTGTGAGTGTAGACTTTCTGAGCGGCTGAGTTAGCTCTTTCCATTGCACCACCAGGCTTCTTCCTCAAAGGAGTTCTGGCATTATAGAAACTCAACAAAGTTCATTGCTCTCAAGTTGGAACTGACTCATAGCTGACTCTCCAGCGGGTTTTCAAAGGTTGTAAGTCACACGGGAGCATTGTCCGTCTTTCTCTTGTGGAACAGTTGGTGAATTTTAACTGCCTGCCTTAGATTTGAATCAAGTACACCTTAGTCTTCCAACTCACTCTCTGTCATTATCCTCAGTAATTTGGAGAGGTTCCTGGCAGCTGACTTTCCCAGGATGTGACATCTCCTGATCTCTTGACTGCTGGTACCAGGCATATTGATTGCTGATCCAAGTATGAAGAAGTTGTTGATAGTTTGGAAGGAGTTCTGAGGGTTAAATTAGACGTTGTCTCTGTGGTAAATGTTGTTTGTGAATGTGCCTTATGCATTGTCTCCTGTGGTCCACAGGTGGTCCTCTGGTGGCCATCATCTTGTTAGTGACCCCGGAGTCAGTTCTAGCTCATGGTGACACCAGGTGGCCTTTGCAGAAATGCTCCACAGGATTTCAGGGCGTGACCTTACATAAGCAGCTCTCCAGGCCTGTTTCCCAAAACGCCTCTGGGTGAGTTTGAACCACTAACCTTTCAGTTAGTAGCCGCTGAAAAGATTTTGTCATCAAGAGAGCAAACAACTCAACATGCATCTTAATTCTCCAGAAATTTCCAGAGGAATGCAGGCCTGTGGCCTGTCCATGGATAGTGTCTGGGGGGGTCTGGTTCCTCACGTGAGCAACGCAGAAAGCAGCCTCGCTTTACCTGACTGGCCCACTTCTTTCCTAGGTGGTGTTTCTCATTGCCAACATTATGGCTCCCCTCTCTGGACCCACTCTGTGTATCTGCTCTCTGGCCAGGCTCCTCACGGCCTTCCCCCCACAGCAGCCACAGCCGCCAAGCCTCCAGCCCCCCAGCGAGGCTCAGTGTGCACCATTTAAAGGAAGAGGAATGTGTTCCTGATGCGTGAGTCACAGGCTGCTACCTCGCTGTGAAGTGTGCCCAGCCCCCTCAGAGAAGGGGTGCTAAATAATTCACCACAGCCACATGCTCTGATACCCATCCAGCCTGTCAACCTGGTGACCCCCAACAACACACCCACAGGGGTCCTGCTTGCTGTGCTCTGGAATGTCAGGGAGCAGGGAGGATAAAAGAAGCAGCTGCAGTGACCTGGGTATCAGGTCCCTCAGTGGGAGGACCATGGCTGTGGGGCAGTGGTTTGCGTTGCTGGCGGCTTCTCAGGCCTGAGGGCTTCAGACCCCCTTGCTGAATAGGGCAAGACTGATGGCGTGTTTATACTCAGGCTCGATGATATTTATTGAGCACCCTCTGTGTGCTTGGCAGTTTCACCTGATTCACATCATATAAGGAGGCCCTGGGTGGTGCAAATGGTCCTACACTCAGCTCCTGACTGAAAAGCTGGTGGTTCCAGCCCAGCCAGAGGCGCTCAGGAAGCAAGGCCTGGCGAGCCGCCTTTGGAAAAGGCTCCACGGCGAACCCTCAGAAGCAGAGTTCTGCTCTGACACGTGTGGGGGCACCGTGAGTTGGGTTCAGCCAGACGGCGGCTGGCTCTTTGTAGTATCTCATTTAATCCAGAAAAAGTCATGAGGCAGAGCCTGTTAGATGAAGCTTGGAGAAGAGAGATGACCTCCAGACTCACGTGACTGTGGTAAGGGGCAGGATCAGGGGTTTCCTTAGGCCCCCTCTTTCCCCTTATCCAGAAGCGCTTGGTCACTGGGAGGTGTTCTCCCTCCTCCAGACATGGCCTCTGGGTGGCTCAGTCTTATGTGGTTTTCATCTAGTACTGCCGACTTCCCTAAGGGGAAGCATCCTTCCCTCTTTTCCTCTCTCCCTCCCTCTTTATCATAGAGTCAGAACCAATTCATAGCTGACCCTCCATTGTTTTTCGAGGCTGTAAATCATCCTGCTCGAGATTGCCCCCCTTTCTCCTCAGGGGGTGCCAGTGGATTAAAACTACCTAGATGACCCACCTTTGAATCAGCAGCATGACTCCCTAAAAGGACACACCACCAGAGTATGATGCATAATTAAATCCCTCCTCGTATTCATTCTAGTTCTCATACCTGCTATTTATAGATTCCCAGACCAAAGGCACTGCTGTTGAGTTGATTCCTACTCATGGTGCCCCTTTGTTGGGTTTCCAAGGCTGTGAATATCCGTGAGAGGAGCCTGTCTATCTTCTCCTGTGGTTTGGTTGGTGAGTGGGTTGGAACCACTGACCTTCGGGTTAGCTGTGCAACGCACATATGCATTAGCTACTGGAATCCAAAGTTAGCCTTCTGTTAAGCATGATGGTGACTAGGAGGCTAGCTTCAAAACATAGAGCCTTGTCAAGGCACTTCCACCTTCAGGAAAGGCAGCAAGGCGCTCAGCATTCTGTGGGGTCAGTTTCATGTGGAGCTGAAGACCGAGAGCCTTGCTTGGAGGAGAATAGTGATGGGCAGGGAAAAGCAGAAACCAACAAGGGTGGGGCTCTTTCTAGGCCAACAGATCAAGAGGCCAGGGTTCTGCACTTGTGAGAAGGTACATATCTGTCTTCATAGCCACTCTCTCTAGGTGCACAGATAATACGGGGACAGGGGGCTGCAAACCATTTTACACAGAGTACTACTCAGGCCTCATATTTGATGAGCCTGCTTGGGGAAGATTATGTATCAGCACTATTTACATTTCCTCACATGAGGCTTCTGAAGAACAGAGAGTGTAAGGGACTTGCCCATTGCCACACAGCAAGCACCAGAGCCCAAAAGCATAGACTCCCAGGGCTAGTTCTGCCCCAAGAGGATCGCCTTTCTTGTCAAGATAAACAAAATGCCTTTTATAGCAAGCCATTTATAGATGTTAACGAATATTTAGGGTTAGAATGAGCAGCTGTGGAAATCAGCACGGAGAGCCGAGCAATGTCTGTGCTGGAGCCGCATTTCTTGTTCTCTTTTCACCATCAATCACCTGCCTGATGACATTCACAGGTGTGACAATCTCCCAGGGCTATGATCAGCTTCTGAGAAAATTGCAAAAGAAGAAAAAGTATATATGTGGAAATAAAAGACTGTAGCTATTCATAATTGTCACAGCCATAAATAGATTATCAACTGTGGCGGTTTGTATTCAGCTGTGACATAAGTAGGATGTAAGAGAGGCTGTGGGTCATAAGTTCTTTGCTGGCCAGTTTTCGTTCATTCCTTTGACCAGTGTTTAAGTGCTCCACGGCGAACCCTCAGAAGCAGAGTTCTGCTCTGACACATGTTGGGGGCACCGTGAGTTGGGTTCAGTTTTAGTGCTGTGTGCCAGCACTAGTTTGAGCTATGGGAATAGAGTTTTACCTGCATCATGCTAGGAAAGGTGCTCAGGGAAACAGAGGAAGCCCCTCAAGGAGATAGATTGACACAGTGACTGCAGCAAAGGGCACAGGATAGGTCAGGGTTCAGATCTTTTGGTCATAAAGTTGCTGTGAGTCTTACTTGACTGACTGACTCTACAGCACCTAACAACAACAATGTCTTATATAAGGAGGCTTTTGAAATATCAAAAATCCTGGCTCCTGTGAAGCGTATAGCCCAGAACTACCCCAGAGGACAGACCAAAACACAGAATGAACAAATAAAATAGGTACTGGTTTCAGAGTCCTAAGTGCAGGGCATCAGCTTCCAGAATGTCAGGGCAGGCACTTTCCCATCAAAACCATTAGTTCTTTGCTGAAAATTATTTGAAACAAAGAGCCAGTTAAGTCTCTGGAAATGACTTGAAAGGCATGCAGCACGTGGAGACCCTTGTCTCCAAGAAAATCTAGAAATCTTATCCAGGATTGTGAGTCTCTGGCATTTGAGCCAGGATCCACACACAGTCACCTCAACTTCATCACCTCCACCAGCCAGCGTGATGGCGCCTCTAGTGTGTGCAGCCAAGGAGATGGGCTTTCTTCTCCAGTTAGCTCTCACTCTAGGACTGGAATTTCACCCTGGGAGGGGCAGCCTCTGAAACTGGCAACACCCCACCAAAAAGCCCCGCTTTAATCAGATCAAACTGTGGAGCAACTTAGGCCCCAGGGTATTGTCAAAAACAATAGAGCATCCTCTTGTACCAGTCAGATCTGATTTGACGGTACACGCACACAAAATAATAAATAATAAAAAAAAAATTAAAAAAAAAAACAATAGAGCAATCATCTAGCAATTAGTGGAGGCTACTTTTGATCCCAGTAGATACTGGTCTGTCCCAAGTGCTCTGCAAGATTGCACTCAACACTCAACCATAGAGGAGGAGAAGGGGGAAGGGGAAGGGGAGGAGCTGTGACAGAGGCTGTGAGGGTGTTGCAGACTAGGCAGTGTTCCATCCTATAGGATTCACAAGGTTACTATAAGTTGGAACTAAGCTGCTGGTACTGGAAATAACAACATTATCAATAGATTTAAAGATTTACAGGAAACTCTATCTAAAGAATTAAGACAGTAACTCAAATAGAAAATATCAATAAAGAGAAATTATTGTAATGATTATTAAAATTATAATGGAAAAGCACACTAATTTAAGAATTCATAGAGCGGTTCTGTTGTAAATGTTAGTAGAAGGACGAATCATCACACTTGAAGAAAGATTGATCAGGGTCCTACAATCTAAGGAAGAAAGAGAAGAATGAAAAAACTCCAACTAATCATCACTGGGATATTGCTGCACCATTCAGGATATCAGCATATGCAAAGTGAGACAGGCAGGAGGGGAAATAGAGACAGGAACAGGGTAACATATTTGAGGAAATAATGACTGAAAACTTTTCTAATTTAATTTTAAGATGTTAATCTGCATATCCAAAAAGCGTAATGAATTTCACATAGGTAACCTGAGAGTCCACACTCAAATACATCAGATGCCACCTGTTGAAAGTCAAAGAAAACCTTGAAAGTAGCAGGAAAACCCCAATAAAGATAACGGCTCATTTTGTAGTCCTTGTCAACATCCCTAGACATATTCTCTTAGAAGGAGTGCTGGACCACAGGGCCAAGTAGGAGGAGGGTGAAAAAAAAATTAAAAATAAGACAATTGTTCAGAGTAAGAGGAGACAGGAAGAAGATGTAAAGACCCATCAAGAATTAGAGAAAATATTTGCAAATCATATACATATTAGCCAGAATATGTCATTTTTTTCAACTTGGTAAATGTCAAGAAGACAAAGATTCTC
>NW_006399882.1:4464910-4478231 GCF_000299155.1 Elephantulus edwardii | reverse complement strand
CAAAATGGATGAAGGACTTGAATATAGATTCTCCCAAAGCACCTCTGAGTGGCCGCAGACCTCAGGAGCTGTGTTCATCATTCATTTCCATCCAGTGGTCCCATCTGTGTACAGTGGAGGATAATTAAACTGTGTTTTGGAATGATAAACTGAAAACCCCAAACCCACTGCCTTTGAGTAAGTTCTAACCTACAGCAACTCTCCATTGGGTTTCCAAGACTGTCATCACTCTTCACAGGAGGAACCTGCCCTTTTGATTCGAACCACTGACCTTTGTGTCAGCACATGGTGTGACGCACTATGCCACCAGAGCAAACTTTGGGTTGCTCAGGACTAAGTAGAATAAAATGTACAGAACACGTGGTCCACAAGTTCTGCTCACTCCTTGAGGAAAATCAGTGTCACTTTATACTTCTGTGACATTTTGTCTTCCAGGACGACTTTTCCTGGCCAGGTCTTCACTGCCAGCTTGCTGCTTTATGATGCCTAGAGTTTTTCCCCCCTCAACATCTTCCAGGATGTCTTCTTCTTTGTCAGTGTCTGTTTCTTCAAGAAGCATGCAGGTGCCTGAGTACGTGCATTTAACAAGTGCTAAAAGACCTTGGCTCCCTGAGCAGCCCTTGCTGTCTTCCCAGTCGTTGGCATAGAGAAAATCCAGGCTTCTGCTCTGTTCCTTATTGAAAATTAGCAGTTTCATACAGCTGCCAGCTTTTCTAAGACAAAGCCAATATATGCTACCATGTCCTGTTGGTGCAACAATATATTCATAGAACTGCTCAGTGATATGCATTTTTAAATCATGGATACTATCTTTGATCTTTTGAGAGGGCAGAACAAAATCCTTAGCACTGTTTTTATTTGCACTGCCTAGCTTGTCCTTATTTAATGTAATTAAAAGGGAATAAAATGCTCTATTAAAATTTGGTGCACTAGATTACTGGAACCTTGAGTAATTAAAATGTATGAAATGTAGAAGATTTTAAAGAAGATGGAGTAAAAAAAAAAAAGGAACAAAGGCCCCTTTTCTGGATTTAAAGGGTGACAGATTCATTTTCACAAGATAACAGCAGTGTTTATGCTCAAAGTATTCATAGTCTGAAATCTTACATAAATGGACAAGAAAGGATTTAAAAATTTCATTAGTCATACTCATCATGAGAAGGTTTATAATTTATGATTATAGTTCTTCCTACTCTTCCTTTGAACATGACATAGGAATTAATATTGATTTGATATCTATTGTTGTTAGGTGCCATTGAGTCAAGTACAACTTAGAGTGACCCTATAAACAAAAGATCTGAACGCTGTTCTATCCTGTGCCAATCTCACACTGCCTGACACGTTACTATATGCTAATTAAGGAACTCTGGTGACCTATTGGGTAAAGAGTTGCTCTGCCAACACAAAGGCAGGCAGTTCGAAACCACCAGCTGCTCCACAGGGGAAAATGGGCCGTCTCCTCCCATGCAGCTTACAGCCTCTGAAAACCCACTGGAGGGTCAGCCATGTGTCAGTTCTGACTCAACATGATGAGCTGAGTTGAGAGCTAGAAGGGGAGCTCTGGTGGCGCAGTTCATGGTCAGTTACACCCCCAACACGAAGGCACCGCCTTTCTGGCAGAATCTGCCAGTGGTTCCATGGGAGAAAGAGAACCAGTCTTCTCCCCATGTGTTTCACAGCCTTGGAAATTTGGCAAAAGGATGTTAGGAGTTGGGACTGACCTGAAAGCAGTGCACTGGGTTTTGGTTTATGCGTGGAAAAGTGGAGAATGGGCAAAGAGGGCCGACTCTCAACCAAGTGGGTTGCCACCGGGACTGCAGCTGTAGGCTCAAGTGTGTCAGGGATGATGAGGGTGGTACAAGATAGGACAGGGCTCAGATGGGTTGTTCACAGTGTCAGTATGAGTTGTACTAGACGACCCCTAATAACACTACCACATATGCTAGGTAAGCATTCCCGGTGCTGTAATGATTAAGCACTTGGCTGGTGATGAACAATTCGCTGTTGTAAGCCTCCAGCAGCTCACAGAAAGGTGGCAATAAGAAAAAGAAAGAGGATGGTGCATAACAACAACCACCACCATGATTTCGCAGGAGAAAATGTAGCTGCTTTCATAAGTATTACAGTCAAGGAAACCTCATAGGGCGGTTCTACGCTGTCACATGGGATTGTTATGAGTTGAAAATTGGCTTCCTAGCACCCAATAACAGCAACATAATCAATGTACTCCACAAAATATGTTGTATACTTTATCTCGCCTAAATATCCCCTGGACTGCCCAAAGTGTAAACATGTCTAAGTCTTGGACGAAATGCAACCCAGGTAACTCCTTCTAGGCTAGGATGATAACATTCACCTCACATACTTTGGGTATGTTGTTAAGAGGGGCCAGTCCTTGGAGAAAGACATCATGCTGAGAAAGGTGGAGGGTCGGAGAAAGAGAGGAAGACCCTAAAAAGATGGAGGGATACAGTGAAATAACAGTGACTTACAATGGGCTTGAGCATATCAGAGATCATAAGGATAGTACAGGATAGAGCAAGGTTCAGATCTGTTGTTCATAGGGTCACTGTGAGTTGTAGTCAACTCCGTGGAACCACAGCCATCCTCCTTAAACATTTACTATATGAAGTCTCCACTTTATGGATGGGGAAACCGAAGCTTAGAGAAAGTCATTACCAAGGTCATGTAGTCAGGAGATGGTAGAACCTAGATTATATTTCAGGTCTTTGTATCATGCTTGTTCTACTGTAACCCCCTGCCTGGTACTTACAGTACCAACTTTATCGGCTCTATGAAGGCTTTGCACATTTCAGACATTCCTTCTTTTTTCTAATGGCTCTGGGTTGTTGAATACTCCCGCTTGTAAATTAATAAAAGTCTGCAAAGTGTTTTATTGTGCTATTTTCCTTTAGGGGTGAAATGGATGCAGCTTTGATCTCTTAAGATTCATTTAGATGGTTGATCATTCTTTTTATTGTTGTTAAGCATCCCTTTATTTTTAAGTTGCATTATGGATGTAGTCCATTGTATTTTACGTGACAGAAGGAGTCCTGGTGGCATGGTGTGTGCCTGTCAGACTGCTAAGAGAGATTGGCAGTTAGAATCCACCAGCTGCTATGCAGAAGGAAGAGGGACCTTGCAAACCTGGCGGAGAGTCGCCTTGAATTGGAACTTAACCTAGATAGTGGAGTTCTAGTGGCCTAGTGCTAAAGAATCATGCTGCCAGTCCGAAGGCACATGCTGCGAATCCACCAGCTGCATCATGGGAGAAAGACTGACGGTCTCCTTCCATGCCGTTACACTGTCTCTGAAAACCTGCATGAGGATCACCTACGTTGAATTCTGACTCCATGGTCCTCTGCAACAACAGCCTAGATAATCTGCCCTGAGATCATACAGACAGGAAGGAAGCTAGCAGATTAGATCCCTGAGTCACTGCTTGGAAGAGAGTATCTGGAGAATGCCACACCTCCAAGCAGACTCTATGTGAGGAAGAAGCCACCTTTGCTGTGCTAAGCCACTGAGGTTGGGGGGATTATTTTTGTTACCACATCCTAACTTAATTTGTGCTAGCTAAATTTACAATTCCTTGTCAGCTTCCTCACCTCTAATTTTCATAAACCCTACTGGAATTTGAAGTCTGAATATCAGTAGCTCTTGTGGCTTAGTGGTAAGGAATTGCACTGCCAGTGCAAAGGTGTGTGGTTCAAATCTATCAACTGCTCTGCAGGAGAAAGATGTGCAATCCCTTTCCATGCAATTTGTTACCTATGAAAACCACTCCACAATAGTCTACATGTTTCCTATTGCCAAAGGGGCCCTTTAGAGTAGTGAGAGAAGATCTTCACCCTGAAACCTAGCATCCCTTTTCAGCAGGAAGTAGCTAAGAGAATCCGCCGTCCCCTTTTCCTTATGAGTCAGGGTGAAATCTCTCTCAGGGAGGAGTGATAGGGAATGGCAAAGGACACACTGACAAAAGAGATTAATCAGAACTGACTTTGACAAGCACTGTGGCATTTGGACAATTAAAACAGACTTTCAAGGGGGAAAAAAAAGGAATGAACTGGGGGGGGGGAGGTT
Organism: Elephantulus edwardii; assembly: GCF_000299155.1. NCBI lineage: Eukaryota > Metazoa > Chordata > Mammalia > Macroscelidea > Macroscelididae > Elephantulus > Elephantulus edwardii. The sequence goes on along the minus strand of NW_006399882.1, from coordinate 4,474,148 downwards.
AGAGAAAATAGTGCAACAATGAATGAATGGAAACCCAAAATCTCTGTAAATGTTAATTAAAATTAATAAAATTTAATAAAAAAAAAAAAGAAAACCACTGGAGGGCTAGCTCTGGGTCAGATTCTACACAGTGGTGCACAACAACAAATGCTCACATACACACAAAAGCAATTTAAAAAAAAAGAAAGAACTTGGTGCTGGCCTTAATCTTTTTCAAAGTCTTTCAAAGATCAAGTTGCTGCCATTATATTCAATGAGTCTTGGTGGTTGTGTTCTCAGGTTCAAGTGAAATCCCTCCTTAGTTCATTTAAAATCTGTTCTTATTTTCTACCTTTAGAAATGGAGATTTAAAGTATACAATGTTTATCCCGTTTCCTCATTAGAGCCCTTCATCTCCATGGCACAACCCTGCTCCCTGTAAACTATCCAGCAGCAATTCGCTTAACCTTCCCCATAATCCTCTAATAAGATTCTGAGCAATGCTTCGTAGAATGGACCGGTGATTTGATTTTCCAGCGTGCAGGGAGCAGCATCTTTGTCAATACCTGCTGGCATCGAGTTGAAGCCACTCTGCTGCCCTTGTGGCCATTCAGGTGGGACTTTGACTCTGCATTTGTGTTGCATTTTCACTCTTACTGGTGCACTTCTTTCTGATCATTCCTTGGGCCAAACTCAAATCACACCTTTCCTCATTCTTGATCATCTGAGGACACAGTCTTGTCCTGGTCATCATCCCTAAATATGAGGCAGTTGTCGTCATTTATATCTTATCATCCCCACTAAAGTGAAACCATCCAGGGGTCAGCATTGATACCCTGCTGTTGTCTCCCATGAAATGCTGGAGGTGTGGTCTGTAGGGAGCTCCATTGCTGACACAAAGGCTGAAGCTCTCCTGAGGTTCAAATCCACTAGCAGCTCCTCGATAGAAAGATGGGCCAACTATTGTCGTGTGATTTACAGCCTCTTAAATTCATGTCAATACTTCTGCTACCAACAGCTAAAGTTTACTGCGTGCTTGCTGTGTGCCAGGCATGGTGCTTTGTGTTTCAAGGTGGTTCTTATTTGATTCTCACATCAGTCCTGGAGGATTCTTTGTATTTTGATAGAAAACCCACTGGAAAATTTTGTATTTTGATAGAAAACCCACTGGAAGTTCAGCTAAGAGTCCATTCCTACTCAACAGCAATGAGTTTGAGCTGAGAGTAGGATCTCAAAAGAGTACTCTGCGTCTCACCAAACCAGAAAACTAAATCCATTGCTGCCAAGTCAGTTCTGTCTCAGTGGTCATATTGGACAGAGCAGACCTGCCGCACAGGAGTTCCAGTGCTGTAACTTTTATAGAAGTAGATGGTCACCTCTTTCACCTGTGAAGTGACAGTGGATTTGGTTAGCAGCTAAATGCTTTCACCTCTGTACCACAGGGCTCTCTTAAGCATCTCACAGATCCCCAATTAATACTTGATTGAATCTCTCATATGTATTTTCTCTTCTCATGTGCTATGGGTTATGATTTTCTTAAAGGCAATCAACAACAACATGTACTTTTACCTCTATTTGTAAGCCCTGTGAGTTTTGTCCTTGCTTCCCAAGGGTCTGAGATTTCCAAAATTGCCTCACTCCATCCAATACCTGAAAACAGACAGGCAAACTCACTGCCATAGATGTAGATGTATTTACTCCCCCTAGGAATCCTATCAGACAGTAAAGTTACCCTACGGGGGTTCCCAAGATTGTTAGTGTTTACAACAGCAGCAGGTGGATTCAAACTGCTGAGCATTTGGTTAGCAGCCCAATGCTTATTCTGCTGAGCTACCAGACCTCCTTGTCTAAAAGCTAATGAGCAAATGCCTAGTAATTATACTTCCAAAAAATCCAGAAGAGAATGGTCTTCAAGATGAGAATAATTGTCGCAGGGAAATGCTGATTTGGTTTTGTTGATTTCGCTCATCTGTGGGAGATGCTGTGTCGTGTCTCCAGCTTCCTTATCACTCAGCACACACGCAGAGCACAGTGCATGCATTCATTCAAGGGGATGTAGGGGATATGGCGTGTTCACCCTCCTCCCACCTGCAATTAGCCCTGGGGGGGCCCCTGTGTTTGTCTAATCAGAACATGCATCACGTTCTACTCTAATTGCTTGCTTAATTGCCAGTCTTCCCCTCTTATTCCCAAGCTCTCTTAAGGCAGAACCTAGGTCCCCCTTGGTCACCTCGGTATCCCTAAGGTCCAACACAGAGCTGGCAGATAGTAGGTACTTGTTAAGCGGACACGTAAATGAATAGATGAAACATCCACATATTGCAGTAATAATCCTGCCTGTTATCCAGCTCTGTTTTTGCTTCTTTCTTCTTTGCTTTCGTTGTTGTTAGCAGCTGCCAGAATGGCCCCTGACTCAAGGTAATGCCAGGCGCCCCTGAATCTGCTCTTTGGGATCCAGGGGTTTTCACTGTGGATTTTCAGGACATTGTCAGGTTTTCTTCCGAGTTTGTCTTCATCTGGGAGTTCTGCTGAAAGCTGTTGAGTATCCCAGGAACATATGTGCCTTCACTGGCAATCAGGTGGTAACTGGGCACAAGGTGAACTGGCCAGGGAACAGTCCTGGGCTTCTTGAATGGAAGGTGAGAATTCTGACACTTTATGTCCTTTTCTTCGCTAGTTTCACAGCCATTAAAAAGCATTTGTAGTCTAGCATGTAGAGAAGAGCATGTCATTGCTTCACCCACTCTTAAGTGAACTTGGAGAGGTGTCTTAGGAATAGAGATGATTTGGCTGTCTTCCATTTACCTATTTCCTCCAGTGTTAAGAGCATTATCTGTTTATTTTACTAATTGGTGCCAAAATTAACATGGTTAATTTGGTACTAAATACTTCACATTAGTTGTTATTTGAACCTCACGTAAGCCCTGGAAGATCAGCACTGTGTGACTATCGCCACCCTACAGTTGAGAACCTTAAAAAGTTCCCCAAAGCACAGAATTAGCAGCTATCTGAGCCAGGGTTTAAGCCAGGAATCCATTCTTTACCCCATGTTATATGCTAACCCTTATCAAGTCAATAGCCATGTATTAAATCTACCCCATATTAAAATTAATCTTTCCTCTTTTCTATATTCCAGCCTTTCCCTTCATTGTCAATGACTTCTGAATTGCTTCTCATAATTCTCAAATGGTATTAAATAGATCAGAGGGAAATGTGCCCCTCTTTAGAGGGAGAAACTGGGGCATAGAATGTTAACACAGATTGTTTAAGTCAGTGACTTAACCATGGTCATTATCAGGGTAGAATGTCACTACTTCCACTTGGCCATTGGTGACCCCAAACTATTATATTGTTAATAGACTTTGAAGGATTTTTAAGATCAGGGGGACGTCCACTTCCCCGCAAATTCTGAGTTATATGACTTGGAGACCCAAGAGTGTTACTCCTCTACTTGGATTCAGCTTCTATTCGTGAAAAGTTGTTTCAGGTCCCGTGATTTTCACAGTGAAAGGTCTCTGTGAACTGGAGAGAGGCATTCTGAAAGAAGTTATTAAGCATTATTAATACAATTACATGTAACAAAAGGCATAATTTAACTTCCCAACATCCAACAAAGAAATTCATTTGAAGCTTCAGGAACTCCAGCTGGAAGGGCAGAGCTCATCAGCCTGAGTCCTTCAGGCGGGGGAGTGGGGGCCAGGAGCGGCGCAGGCAGCTTTGTCCCCCAGGACGCCCGCCTCTGTGCATGATGGAGTACCCCGCTCCGCGGGCTCCCTCCCCTCCGCGTTCACCCACGGCTCTCCCTTATCACAGGCGCAGAGCCCAGGATACTGGCTCTGCTTGCGCTTGTGTCACGCTTGGCCCAGGATACAGCACTGGCAGCTCGGAAAGAACAATTGGTTTTGAACAATTAAAGATGACCGTGGAAACACTGGGAGGGTAGAGACGGTGGCCAGCCTCGTGGGAGGAAAGCCTTGTGTGTATTTTCCTGGCATCATCTGCAATATCAGAAATAGCTCTGAGTTCTGAGCCCTTCCCACAGTCCCTTCAGATGTGATTGCTCTGGAACACGAGCTGTGTGAGGGCAGAGACCATATTCATCCTCAGACTCAAGAACTCAACTCAAAACCTCAGGTCCACAGCTGTTGGGTCGGAGCTGACTCATAGCCTCCTGCAAGTTTTCAGAGGAAGTAAATCACACGAGAGGAGATTGCCTGTCTTTCTCTCATGGAGAAGCTGGCAGATTCAAACTGCCAGAGAGTGTCACCTTTCGGTTAGAAGAGCAGCTGCCTATGGGGTACGCCACCTGAACTACTTGCCATGTGTTATTGTGTCAGCTCTGACTCGTAGAGACCATACGCCTGCTTTATCCTGAGTCAATCTCACTGTCTCAGATACACTTACCCTCATTACCCCAGTTATTTTCAGTTTATCTCATCCAAAGTCATCTTCTCTTGTTCAGCCCTTCCAAACATGATATCCTTCTCCAAAGACTGGTCCATCGTGGCTACATGCCCAGAGTTGCTAAGTGGTCAGTAGTTTTCGTCTAAGTGAATGGTACAGGCAAAGAAATGAAAAACTCTAAAGGTTAAGTTACTCGTCCATGGCCAGACTACTGGTAGGAAGCAGTCAGGATTCAATCCCGGAACTCCAATTCACTGGAGTCACTGGAGTTCTTTTTTCCAGTTGCTTTGATAGGCCTCTTTTTGGTAGACAATTGGAGGCTTCAAGGCCAGTCTGAGGTCCAGCAAATATGGGTTTTGGCCTTTCTTTGCTGAAATTTGCAGTGTGATTTTGAGGGGTGGGAAACTATGGCAACTTCAAAGCCTCAGTTTCCTAATCTGTAACATGAGACATGGAAGCCACGTTCCCTAAAGGTTTAAGGTCCTCAGATGCCCCTGGGCAGATTTATGCCTTGTGATAGCCCAGTCTCTCTTGGGGTCTGGGGAAGGGACAGGGATGACTTAAGTCATCCCCCAGGCGAGCAAAGAAAGCAGTAACTTTTGGAGTTGGCCTCAAACTCAAAGGTGACATTGTCCCAGGCCAGCAACAGCCACTGTGCCAAAAATGAAAGTTGGAGAAAGAAAAGAAAGGAAAGGAAAAAAAAACAAAACCGCAAGTAGAGGCATTTGCAGGCTGGACACAGTTTTTGGGGTGGGGGAAGTATAAGAAAAGCGGGCTTGTTTTGGCTGCTGTGTTGATGCTGCGGCAGGCAGGCGTTTAATGTGAAACAGGCCAGGTCGATAACTGTGCCCGGATTGGGCCCTGGCACAGAGGAGCACACCCCTTAAAAAAGAAAAACTAGGCGTGTCTTTTTCAAACCTCTTTTTTTTTTTTTTTTGTACGCAATTCATAGGTACTTGGGGGCTGCTTCGCTGGGGCCTTTGCAGTCAGCGAAGGCTTTCCCCCAGTCTCCAGGGTTTAGGGATTATTGATTTGGAAGATAAGGCTAATTTACATGTAAATAAATCTCTGCGCTGGGCAGCAGGGCCCGAGCGGCCAGATGCCGTGACGGGCTTGCTGACATCAGGGCTTCATTAGCATGCAGAGGATGGGAGCGCTGCAACAGCCACTTCCCGGCTCCGCTGGCGGCTCCACCGTCAGCTCCTATGATGATGATTATTTTTTTAAATGTTTCTTTTTTCTCGGCTGAGGTGCTTATTTCCTGGTTCGGCATCTTGGGCTTTGCAAGCCGCTGACTGGGCACCCTGGGTCTGCTTTGGGATCGGTTGTTGATGCCAAGTCTCTGACTTGCTGGGATGGCCGTGGAGAGGGGGGAGCTGGCCTGGAGCCCCGCTCTCAGGGAGGTGATTGGAGCTTGACCCGGTCCCAGAGGAAGGCACAAGCCGCTTTGCCATCCGGCCCGGTGGATCTCCCTCCTGGGGCTTGAGCCAGTGAAGCTGGTCAGGGAATGCGGAGGAGCTTGGGTGGACGGCTGCTGGCTACTTCAGGAAGGGTCCGCGTTTTGAGGAGAAGATGCTTTGGCTGCCAGTTGCCCTGCTCCAGTTATTAGGCGACAGTCCCAGGGAGAAAGTGAACTGGGGCAATTGAGAAGCTCAGCGGGTCCAGCAGACGTTTCCTCTGAGGCTGGGGGCTTCTTTCTTCCTGAACTGTAGGTAAGAAATTTACTCTACTTCTCAAATTGAGATGGGATTTTCCAGGAAGGGTCCTGCAGGTGTAGAGTTTGAGGAGGACCCTGGGGGCTGCATTACCTGGGCCAGGTGGCATTTTGGGGGCTGCTTTCTTTGCACCCGTTGACTTTCCTTCACCCATATGCAGTGATGTGTGTTTCAGCTGTAGGGAGTGCTGGAGGAACACTTAATCAGAGCTTAAGAAGTGGTATTTCTCTAGAAGAGCAGTTAAAGAAGTACAGTTATCTTGGAAAACAGAGCAAACGCGAACAGGGTTAACAAACCAAACACCTGGCAGTGTTTGGCACGGGGGCATCATCTCAGCCTAGGGTGCTGGAAACCATTAATGACCCGAAGAAGCGTGAGCTCGGCCGGAACTTGCAGGTTGGGAAATGGGGCTCGATTTGTTTAGGTTTCATTTTAGCCACTGCTTTCGGCTTTAGAAATGGTGACATAGCTCCGGAATATAACTGCACAGGCTGCGTGAGAGACATGACTGTTCTCCAAACCAGGTTTCTTGGAGGAATGTTCCTAGTTAGTTCACCTCACTCTTCTTGGCTTCCTGAAAGCCAGCAAGAGCATTACTAATCTGCCACGGCGTTCTAAAGATGGAATACAGATTTTTATTTTTTATTTTCTGAATACAGATTTTTTTTTTAGTCCTGTTTTTTTTCGATGGTTTCAGGCTATGCTTGGGTCCATTGGGACCCTTATAAATCATAAATAAGCCAGCTGAGGTCACATTACACACGGGACTAGTGGTCTGTCTGTAGGCGATGCAATGCCAGCCACGGGTCCAGGCGAGGGTCTTGTATTTGTATACTTTGCTCATGTAGATAATGCCCCTACCGGTGAGGTTCAAGTGCACTGGGAAGATATGTACTAGACAGCAGAGTCAGGGGCTTGTAGGGCTGCTATTTGCTTTGCTTGAAAATATCCCGTAGGGGAGTGTGTTAACCCATTTTGGTGAGACCTCAGCTAAATAGAGCAGCCTCGCCTCCTCGCCAGAGGCCAAGTGGGCTGTTCTAATCCTGCTCCCTGAAGGCTCCTCACTGGCTGCTCGTGACTTTCACAGATGGATCCAGATTCGTATCCACACCAGCTCCAGGATCAGGCCCACCTTTGGCAGAATCACCATATTCTGGAGATTCTGATTTTAGTTCCTCCTCAGATGAGTCGGTTCCAACTGGACGACACACAACAACAAGTCCTTATGAAGGCTCTGCCATCGAGCGCTCTTCCCCCTCAGGAGTTCTTTTTTCTCTGTGACAACTAAAACCCAGCCATTGGTGTTTGCTGCCTGTGTAAATAGTCACAAAACAGCTAGGAGCAGTAAAAGGGAGTCATTTGAAAATGGCAGGTATGCAGAGGGGTGCCGATGTGATGTGGAAATGAATAGAAAGAGGAAGGAAGAGTGATTCTGGAAGCTTCAGGAAGGAGTGGGGAGGTTGCTGGTCAGAAGGGAGGCTGTGTACCCCAGATTGGAGCACTGGATTTGGGAAGAGCTGAAGATGCTCTCAGAGCATCTTGTCTGTAGAATGGGGTGGGTGGGAGGAGAAACCCTACAGGCAGGCTGAATCTGAGGATTCAGTGAGATGGTCTACAAACAGCACACCACGCCTGGCCACACAGTAAATAGACTGTACGCACCTGCTGGTAGAAATGTTAGTTACCTTTTTGTCTTTCTCATCATTAAGTGGTGTTGCTAATAAGGGAAACAGGACTACTACAAGCATTGGTTTGCAGAAAGCTTTGCTGGTGGAATAAGTGTCATCTCTAATCAGTGTGATGTCCAGATCCATTCCCTCCTGAAGAAACTTTGCACCCCCTACACTGAGTGGACAGACGAAAATGAGTTGTCCAGGGTGGCTGTCGCCTGCAGAACTAAAAACAACCTGATGGCATAGCTGAGATAATCTGGGACGAGCTGGAGCTTAGGACCTTTAAAGGCCTCCTGTCTAGACAGCTGACCGGTCACATGCTGGAAGCCGTGGTATCCAAATGGAGATGAGTTTATTTCTGGGCTTTGTCTTCATATCTGGTTTTGCATGTAACTGCCAGTCCTTCCTTCTTGTCAGTGCAGACACTTGGCCATTCTCTTCTCCATCCAGGGATGCTTTGGATGAGTGATCCACCTGCTGATTGGTTCACCAGGACTTCTGAGATGGGACTTGTGCCACCATGTGGCCTGTATGAGCTTAAGAGCAGGCTGCGTGCAGGGAGAGGAAGAGTCCTGCCCTCCCGTGACCCGCCTCCCCTGCCTGAGTGTGTGTCCGATGCATGACGCGAGCAGCCTCCTTCATGTCAGTGAGCACACTTCAGTCACACAACCTGACAGCTGTCTCTCCCCTTCGCTTCAACATCTTTCTTACTAATTGATGTGCACAGGTCTGGAAGACAAAAGTGAGTAAGTGTGAGAACGATGGTATGAAACGTGGTGTGAATGAAGGAATATGTGAAACAATGCATACAAATTGTGTATGTAAACCAATATAAAGTAATTTTTTTTAAAAAAAGAATGCAAAAACACAATATTTTAAGAAAGTGAATAAGCGGAGTCAGAGTTTTCTGGCACAGACTCCTCTCCTCAATGGGAAGGAGGGTTGGGTTTGACAATTCCTTGTTGTTGATTGCACGTTGAGTGTGTTCTGTGTCACACACAGAGTGGCCTGTGTTCCGTGACTGTTGCTGGCTCCCGTTGCCTCCCACGGTGTGATCGTGGGAGAGCGGCTGAGCATTTCTGGGTGTGGGACTGTGTTTTCTCTTGGGGCCTGTCACTTGCCCATTTCTCATTTCACTCCTTGTGATCAACACGAGGCAGGAATTGTAGCACTCCTTTCCCACAGAAAACTGAAGGTCACACAGCCCAAGGAACTTGCCCCAAACCACACAGCTGGGGACAATTTCTGGTCCCCCAGCTAGTGCTTCTTCCATTACACATTGATTCCAGACACTGGGTCTAAGAGGGTTCAAGTGTTCAAAGTGCTCTGTCTGCCTCTGTCACCAGAGAGCTCCTTGTTCACCACCAAGCCATCGCCTTTTCCTTTCTCTTGTTTTCAAGCACAGAGGAATGAAACAGTCCCTGGAAGAGGAATTATAGAAGGGATCAGAGAGAGAGAGAGAGAGAG
>NW_006399882.1:4461151-4464810 GCF_000299155.1 Elephantulus edwardii | reverse complement strand
AACGAACATGAGTGATAATAACCCATTAAAACATTCTTCATTCCCTTCATAGCTGTGGTACTAACAGTCAGATAAGTGCTGGTGAGCACAAACTATCACAAAGTAAGATGCTTGGCAGCTCGGTGTTAGCCTAAAAGCTGTTTTTCCAGCCGATGCTTTTGACAGACATGTTCCAGTTTATTCTTCTCCCAACTTATAAAGACCTTTGATGGAAAGTTCTGGTTTTCATACCGTGTGTGTGTGTGTGTGTGTGTGTGTGTGTGTGTGTGTGTGTGTGTGTGTGTGTGTGTGTGTGGTGAATAATGCAAGGCAGAAAATGTTGGATAAGATCACTCTGAATTTCCACCGGCATAAGTCTCCAAAACCTCCATTTGGAACAAGGCCAGCAGAGTTTGGAGACTTGGTTTGCTGTGTTTTACTTTGGCCTGTTGTTTGAGTAGTTCTTTGTGAGGAGACTAAAAACTGGAAGCTTGCTTATTCCGTTATTTCTCTGGGGACAAGACAGAGGGAGAAAAAAGCAAGGCGGTGGGGGGGGGAATGAATATGAATGAGTGACTGTACGTGTGGTGAGAGAGGGAGGAGAGTATCAGAAGATGAGAGTGTGTGTGTGTGTGTGTGTGTGTGTGTGAGTGAAAGAGAGAGAGTGTGTGTGTCAGAGGAAAAGAGAGAGTACATGTGTGCAGTGTGTGTGCCCACAGAGTAGGGACAGTGTCAGAAGGAGAGAGAGGAAGAAATTGTGTTTAAGAGAGAAAAAGAGCAAGTAACTGTCTAAGTGTATGTGGCTGCAAGAAAGAAGAGTGTGTGGGAGCGGTAGAGAAAGAGTGTGTATGTGTGTGTGTAGGAGTCAGGAAGAGAGAATGAGAGAAGAGGCAGAATGAGGAAGCAGCTGGCAGCATATCTGAGAAGCCTCCTGTCCTCCATGAAAGCCCAAAGCTGAGAGTTTCCTTGGCTTGAAACACCTTAGAAGGTGAGAGTCTCGATTCACCTTTACCTCGAAACTGCACTCTTCTCCCATCTGTGCCACAGACCTCAGATTGCTGCCATGTTAAAATCTTAAAACCCTCCTAGGGGTTTGACATAGTACATATCTTCCACCAGAGCAGAAAAGAATAACTCAAGTCCATTTCCAAGTCCATTACACATTCCTTGCCCACCTCGCCTTGGTGGTGCAGAGGACAAGTGCCCAGCACATGTTTGCTAAGAAGGTCTGTAGAACTCAAGTTGGTGGAACCAAAGACTCAAATATGATCATTTCTACCACAGACATAACCACCCCAGAAGACACAAAACTGCAGAGATGTAAGTCAGCGATAGAAAGTGGCGTCTTGAAGGAATTCAAGTGTGACCTCATTTGACAGAATTACCAGCGTCGTACTTGCTCAACAGCATGGACCTGTGTGAACAAGGGATGAGGGGGATGCCTGCTTTGTTCCTGGTCCTGGCCCTGAGCTGCTGTGTCTGAATGATCCTGGAGTCTGGGGGGGTTCACAGGCACCATTGATCCCTGGGATGTGGAGCAGACATGAACAGGGGAGGGTGCCTTCAGCTGTACCCTGCCTGAACTCAATGATGAGTGGCTGCTTGGAGCTGTTTCCATTACACTCAGAGCGGGGAGCACCTTTAACCTCGTGTCTTCATCCCACCTTAATTGCTGTGTAGCGCAAATGCTTTGCTTGTGGCTAGTAAGGGGAAGGTTGGCTGTTTGAAAGCACCTTGCAGCATTACCGAGGAAGGTCTAACAGTCTGCTTCCATTACAGTTATAGGCAAGAGAACCCTGTGGGCTCAGCCGCCTTCTGTGGCCTCAGGTTACAGAGACTCACAGTTAATGCTATGGCAACAAGATCTGGGTTTTTTTAAAAGGGAGTGGCTTTAAATGAAACCTTAGAAATCTTTTCTAGCCCCATCCAGGGTTAAACATAACTGGGACAGGAATTCTTAGCACTTCGCCTGGGCAGGATGCCATTTTCCAGCTCTTTACTTGGCATCCGTTTGTCCTCAGAGATGTTTGTTCATGGAAATTCTAGAGTTCAGCCCAGAAACAGCCATCCTTCCTATGGTCTCAGGGTTAAATATCATTTCAGGCCAGCTGCTAGTGTATGTGTGAGTATATACTTTGAGTGTCCATCTGTCTGTATATAGTCTCCTGTGTGAATTGTAAAATAACCATCATATTGAGCATCTGTCGTGTGCCAACTGACATGGTTTTTATAGTTGACATCAATTCTTGCCGCAGTCGTGCAGCTCGGCATTATTATCTCTACCTAATAATTAAAAAACAAGACTCCTAGAGGTTGGATACATTGCCCAACATTATACACGCCGTCAAGGTGCTCACACCCAGGAACATCATAGTCTAAATCATGAAATATGTCCACCATCCCCAGAGTGGTTCCACTTTCTAACTATAAGATTCTCTGTAGATTTGTTTTCTTCTTTTCTTTCTAGGTCTTCTCTGAGGGTTTTCATTTGGGAAACACCTGATTATTTCATAGTTGAATGAAAATCCTGTTCCTGATCTTTTGGTAAAATTTGAAACCACCACGACAGAGTATCAGGCATAAAGAGAGGGTGCCAGCCCTCCTTGACAGGGGGCTTTGAGCCTTGATTTGACAGTGGAGAGGTGGTGTAGATTTCGAAGTCTGTAAGACCACTGGGATTAAGAGCAAAGACTGGAGGCCAAAGAAGAAGAGGCAGGAGGGACTATGTGGGCCCCTGCTGGGTTCAGCATGTGACCATGGGCTAACCATTGAGAGTCTGAGCAAAGGGCCTGTGTCATTGCTCTTGACCTTCAATGGCATGCCCATCAGTTCTCAGGGAAACATCCATGCGCTTCTGCCAGATACTCCCACTTCGAGTCAGTGTTTTCATCTTTAAAATGAGGGTCCTATGTCATATCATCCGGAAGGTGACCCCCAGCTCTGACCTGACTGAATGTGAACTTTCAGAAATGCTTCCCGCCTTGACAGTGAAGAGGTGTGACTTGCACCATTGGCTGCTCCTGGACAGGGAATGAAAAGGTCAAGTTTTCAATCACGACCCTGCAGCTCTGAGTTGTGAGTGCGTGCTGGAAAATGAGCAGCTTTGAGCCTCCAGAGGCTGAGCCAGGCTTCCTGGGGGAACATCTGACCTTTGAGTGTTTCACACCAGTGAGAGAGGGTCGATTCCTCTGTTAGCACAGCGAGGCTGCACCTCACTCTCATGCTCTCCAGGCTGGTGTTGTGTGTGTGTGAGTGCTGAGACCCAGGCTTCTCCAGCATCGTGTGCACACACCTGGGAAGCGGGTGTACATGTGAAAATGCAGATTCTGCATTTCTAACAAGCGCCCCGTGGTGCTGATGCTGCGCCTTCTAAGCCACCTTTAATTTAACTAAATTCAAAAGGCCCTGGCTCTAGTCCCAATTATGCCATTCTTATTTGAGTAAACCTTGAAGAAATCACTTAACTTTTCTGTGATTCACTTTGTACATCTGTAGAATAGCTTTTAAAAAAAAATAACTAACATTTAATGACTCCTTTTTAGCAAACCAGGTTTCCTGTTTTATATGTTATTTCTTACCTCCTCTTCCACAGGTTACTCTTTTTTTTTTCTCTATAATTATATTTTATTAATTTTCATAAACATTTACAGAGATTTTGGGCTTCCACTCATTCATTGTTG